>NC_133457.1:32037954-32363863 GCF_048565385.1 Saimiri boliviensis | reverse complement strand
GATGTAACCACTTGCTATGGACTATTTGAATTTCTCCAAAATGTGTATGTTGAAACCCCAATCCCCAGTGTGATGGTATTTGGAAAAGAGGCCTTTGTGAGGTGATTAATTTTAGATAAGGCCATGAAGGTGGGGACTCCCAGGATGGGATTAGTGCCCTTAGTGGAAAGGGAAAGCAACCAGACCACACGTGCTAATCCTTGCATTCTCTCTCTCTCCATCTCTCTCTGTCATGTGAGGATTAAACAGGAAAACTGCCATCTACAAACCAGAAAGAGAGCCCTCGCCAGACACTGGCTCTGCTGTTGTCTTGACCTTTAACTTCTCAGCCTCCAGAACTGTGAGAAATAAATGTTCATGGGTAAAGCCACTCAGTCCGTGGTACTTTTGTTACAGGAGCCTGAACTAAGACACCACTATTGTGATCATCGTTTCCTCATGTCGCCATAATAAAATACCATCGACTACCTGGCTTTTACCAACAGAAATTTAATTTTCATAGTTCTGGACCCTCGAAGTCCAAGATGGAGGTTCTGGCCAGTCCGGTTTCTGGTGAGGGCTCTCTTCCTGGCCTGCAGATGGCCACATTCTCTGTCGTTTCATGGCCCTCCTTAGCACATGCTAGTGGAGAGAGAAAGAATGAGCTCTAAGCACAATAATCATAGGAGTAATGAAGTAACCTTAATTACTTCCTTGGAGGCCCCGTTTCCAAATAAGCTTCTACACAGGGGCTTTGTTAGGGCTTCAACATAGGAATCTGGGCAGAGACATACCAACATTCAGCCTATAATAGACCTCTATCATATAGATGACTATTGCTGGTTCTAGAGCTTCATACAAACAAAATATAGTATGCACTCTTTTGTGTCTGGCTTCTTTTTTTCAGTGTAATCTTTTTGAAATTCATTCATGTTGTTGCATGTCAATGGTTCACTCCTTTTTATTACTGAGTAGGATTTCACTGGACAAACAAACCACGACTTGTCTATCCATTCTTCCACTGATGAACATCGGGGTTGTTTCCACTTTGCCAACAGGTATATTCTATTCAGGGCACGGTGTTAGCTGCTGGGCTGTAAAGAAATGTCACCCATGTCCCTGTCCATCAAGAGCTTATGCTTGGGATCTGTGCTTAGAAAACAGCAAAGGATATACCAATGTATAAAACAACAAATGGAGGCCGGGCGCGGTGGCTCAAGCCTGTAATCCCAGCACTTTGGGAGGCCGAGGCGGGTGGATCACGAGGTCGAGAGATCGAGACCATCCTGATCAACAAGGTGAAACCCCGTCTCTACTAAAAATGCAAAAAATTAGCTGGGCATGGTGGCGCGTGCCTGTAATCCCAGCTACTCAGGAGGCTGAGGCAGGAGAATTGCCTGAACCCAGGAGGCAGAGGTTGCGGTGAGCCGAGATCGCGCCATTGCACTCCAGCCTGGGTAACAAGAGCGAAACTCCGTCTAAAAAACAACAACAACAACAACAACAAATGACTCTGACTCACTGAACAGAGACTGGGTCAGGAACTCAGAAGGAAGCCGTTTTTTAAGGAATACCAGTAAAGTCTGTTTGTAAATACACACACTCAGATGAGCCAGTTTAAGAACACCAGCTGCCAGAGAAACAAAAGCAACTCCCAGTGAGGTCGGAGCTGGCAGGTACTTGATCCTGCTGCATGGATACCTGGGAAGCCTTATAAATGTTCCGTTGCCTGTGTTCTCAGCCAAAGAGCTTCATGAAGTGGGAGCAGGGTGAAAACATCCCCTTGGAACAAAGCTGGCTCCTGGTTTGTTTTTGTGGTTTTCTCTAAGAGGGCAGGGAGAGAAAGGTCTGTCCTCAAAAGGACAGCTGGGCCATGGTCAGGAAAAGTTCTCTGTGGTCAGGCGTGGATGCTCTGAGTAGAGGGAAGACAGGTTGGACAAAGGGGTAGGGGCCCTGGCATCCCAATTTGGGCACTAGTGGCTGAATATTCCGTTTCTCTGGACCACGGGTGGATGTAGGTAAGTCAGGTAGTATGTTTGGCACCAGGGACAGAGCCATGAGGGCAGGAATGGGCAGCCCCAAAGGGGACCTGAGAGCCCTCTCAGGGCTCTGTGGCAGAGCTGCTCATATCCCTGTCCATGGGTCTGAGAGTTGGGTTTTGTGTTCTCACAAACCTTTGGAAGCCCACCCCTCAAGTTCCATCCTATCATGCTCCATCTACTGTCACAGGACTTAGCCTTTCCTTACTGTGCTGATGGAGGATGGTAGAGTTAGTTGTAAGTGACCTCAGAGTTCCTAAGTTTTCAGAGGTGAGGGGTGACAGAATGGGGGAGTTTGGGGAGATTTCAGTTACTCAACAAAAGTTTTCAACCAGAATTTCATGACCATGTCAGTCATAACTATTCATGGAATATCAGTATCACATGAATTTTCTGTTTGCTCTGGTTTTAAACTTTCTCTTTTACTTTTTTTTGTTTGTTTGTTTTCATTGAAAGGACAAAAAGCATGTTAAATATAACTTTGGAAAAAACCAACAAAGTTTCCTAATAGATGTTTTCATTCCAGTTCATATTTTACATATTGCTTTCTTCACAACATGTTAGCTTGAGCATTCGCCATGTTGCTGCAATATCTTTATGATAATTATGCTTACAGCTGTGAAATATTAACTGCTGATGTACATAATTTTCTATTTTCTATTTCTGGACATCTTAGTGTTCAGATTTTGCTATTATGTATAACTGCCAATGAGTAATTCCTCTTTTAAAATAATTTTTACCCAAAGGTGCCACTTACACAGCCCTGATGGAGGGCCAGATTTTCTGTGTGTGGGGCACAGGGATGAAGAGGACTTGTGACTTAGAACTGCATCATTGTGGGTTCAAAGGAAAAGGAAAATGTGTGTGCAGTGGGAGGAACTACCAAAAGTCTAATTTCTAAAAAACGTAAAAAAAAAAAAAAAAAAAAAAAGCATGATTCTCATACAAACACATAATGAGAACATGTAAAAGTTTTATTTTAACTCATTAATGGTAAAACCAAGTATATTAAAAAAATAGATGTACATGTGGTTAGTAAAGAAAAATTGTAGCATAAGATCTCGAGGTTAGATACAAATCTGATTATTTTTCTTTAGGGCAATAAAACGGTAAAGTAGGATTATCTTCTCTACTAAACAGAAGTCATTTTTATTTCTGTAGGACAAAAAGTTATTTGCACTGTTATTGGATAAAAACTCTTTGTATCTTAGTGGTTCTTGACAAACCAACAGCTAACCTTTGAGAGCTGTAAAATCACGAATCAAGAAGAAATAGTAATCCTACTAGGAAGTCGAATGACCCATACACAGGCTTGACAGTGAAGGTCACGCATCTTTTTGCCTTTTCCCCAAGTTTTGGTTTTTTTTTTTCTTGAAGACAGACCTGGAGAGGAGACTCCATAATGCTATTAACTGCCCATCCCCCACCCTCACCCGCCAAGTGTTTCAGTGCAAGGCAGCACAGGGAGCTTGTCCCCTTGGTCTGAAGCAGTGTGGGGGTATGGAGGGGCAGTGAGAACAAAAAGGAAGCTTGAACACTAAATGCCCTGTCACTGAGATGGATGAAGAGAGAGGTCTTAGAGCCTGTGAGAGAAATAGGAATGAAGCCCAGGGATTTAACTAGAAGCACACACCACCCCTAATTTCCAAGGATCCTCACTGGGAAGGACCTGAAAGAGACTTTAGAAGTTCAGGTGGCATTTGTTTTATGAAGTTAAATGATTACTTCATTGGAGACTGGGGTTTTGTCTTAAATTTTTGCACTGTTAACGTTGTCCACTTTAATCACTGTGAGTCTTTTATCCCATGCACTCCTTAGCACCTCTGAACCTAGAAGTCTAAATGCCTGGCAGTGCCTCTGGCTTTGTGCTCTCACCTCCAGGCCTGGCTGAGGCATCTGTGCCTCCTCTTCCTGTTCCAGTGCAGACCCTGGCTCTTTTGAGACAGAGCAGCAGGGGCAGAGAATTACAGTCCAACTTGCCCCGGTGTCCCCAGAACTTTCTAGATTAGAAAACTGGAAGCTTCACATCCCAGGATCCTCACTCAGTTCAAGGAAAGCTGGGACAGTTGATGTCTCAGTCAGCTCAGGTTGCCATAACAGAGTACCATAAACTGGGTGGCATAAACAACAGAAATTTATTTTCTCACTGTTCTGGAGGCTGGAGGTCCAAGATCAAGGTGCCATCATAACTGGGTTTTTGTAGGTCCCTCCTTCTGGCTTGTAAACAGATGCCTTCTTGTTGTGTCCTCACGTGCTAGACAGTGGGGTATGTGGGGGCAGGAGGGAGAGAGAGAGAGAGAGAGATCTGGCATTTGGTGTCTCTTCTTATAAGGGCACTAATCCCCTCATGAGGGCCTCACCCTTATGACCTCATCTAAACTTCATCATCTTCCAAAGGCTCTGTCTCATAATACCATTACACCAGGGGTTAGGGCTTCAAGATATGTAGTTTAGTCCAGGCCATAGTAGTTGGTCACCCTGAGTCCAGTCTCGCTCTTGATCTGAGCAGCTGTTGGATGCTGCTGTTTACAATCAGTTTTTAAAACTATTTTCCTAGTCTTAACTCTCCTGTTGTATCTCTCTTAAATATCTTCCTTATTCCTGAAGGCCAGACTATAATCTGGGACCCATAAAAGTTTCCCATGTATTTCAGTCTGGAAGAGACATGAATACAAGTTTTGTATTTTTGTTTTCCAGCAAGGAGATATTTGTGGAAACTTCCAAGAAGACAAATGGAATGGAATGGGATGTTTGCTTTCATGGATCAGAAATGAATTACGTTGCTTTCTTTCAGAGTCATAGAGTCTTAGGAAAGAAACAACAGAAAGAAAATGTTTTGTGAAGGAGAGCTGTGAAAAGAATAGACGTCTGAGTGGAGTACCTGGGTCAGGAGATAGGGATGGACTCTGGTGGGGCTCCTGAAAAACAATACTTGCCATGCTTTCTTACACCTGATGCTGTCTCCAAATGCTCTCTCTAGTTATTCTGCTTCAGGGTCTTCAGAAGAACAGGTTAATAGCTGGTCAGAGGGAAGGGAGGGAGAGGGGGATTGTGTTGGTGTGAAACGGTCGATGGCTGGCCTCCCCTGAGGGTTGTAGGCGAAAGCAGATCCTAGGATAATGGGGGTCCCATGTACAGCACTGCAAATAAAATGTTATTGGCCCCAGTCTGAAACTGTCAATTTCTACTGAAATGGAATAAATTACTCAGAAAAGAGAAGCACCAAATATTATGCAGTCTGCCTTTGGGAAAGAAAAAAAAACACCCACTTCTTATAAAAACACTTTTTTTGGGATGAAGAATTTGATTTCAACTGATGAGTCATCACTCTGTGTGTGTGTGTGTGTGTGTGTGTTTTACCACTTAGCCAAAAAGTGAGGTTTTAAAAAGCATTTCTTGAAGCAAATTCTTCCACTGCTTGGAGTTCTATCATCTAAGAGAGAAGGCATCCTAAGCACTTACATCCGCAGCGCCGGCAGCTCTCCCAGCTTGAAGGAAAGATTGTCGGGCAAGGTTTGTCGCTCTCAAGTTCCAGATTCATTATGAAAAGGCGACCTCAACATAACATTCATAATCTAAAAGCAAGAAATTATCAAGAAACAGAAAATAAAATTTAAAACCAATTTCAATGAGTAAAGGATATGTTTAAAAATGACACGACGAATGTCAGAAAGACGAAAGAATTTAAGAGAGCTTGGGCTCTCAGTTGTGTGGGCATGGCAGTGGGGTTAGCACATCTCTTGGTTTACCAAGGGCAGTCCTAGCTCATGCCTGCTAAGTGCCCCCCTTGACTCTCAAAAGTATCTTGTTTTGGACAGTGAGTTATATGGTCACCCTAAGTGTGGTAGTTTTAAAACATGTCTGCAAATTATTTGACACTCCTATCATCAAAAAGCCTATGTCCCATCTGGGTCTAGTGGCTCATGCCTGTAATCCCAACACTTTGGAAGGCAGAGGCAGGTAGATCACCTGAGGCCAGGAGTTCAAGACCAGCCTGGCCAACATGGTGAAACCCCATCTCTATTAAAATACAAAATCAGCTGGGTGTGGTTGTGAGCATCTGTAATCCCAGCTACTCGGGAAGCTGAGGCAGGAGAATCACTTGAACCT
Organism: Saimiri boliviensis; assembly: GCF_048565385.1. Lineage (NCBI taxonomy): Eukaryota > Metazoa > Chordata > Mammalia > Primates > Cebidae > Saimiri > Saimiri boliviensis. The sequence goes on along the minus strand of NC_133457.1, from coordinate 32,357,735 downwards.
GGGAGGCAGAGGTTGCAGTGAGCCGAGATCACGCTATTGCACTCCACCATGGGCAAAAACGGTGAAACTCCACCTCAAAAACAAAACAAAACAAAACTCTGTGTCTCTTCCCCCTGACAATGGGCAGGCTTTTGTGATCACCTGAGTGAATAGCATGTGACAGCAGTGACAGTGCCTGATTTCCAAGTCTAGGTTAGAAAGGGCCATGCAGCTTCTCCTGGTTTTTCCTGGGATACTTGTACTGGGAGTCCTCGGCCACCCTCTAAGAAGTTTGACTACTCAGTTTGAGCTGCTGTACTGGAGGGACCACATGGAAAGACCAGAGAGTGAGAGAGGGGGAGTAAGAGACGCCTTAGCAGCAACAGCTGGTCTAGCTCCGCTTGTTTGAGTGTTCCCAGTCCAGGTACCAAACATGTGAGTGAGGAAGGCTTTGAGTTCACTCCAGCCCTGGTCACCACCTGACTCCCACAATATGAGAGGCCCCAAGTGAAAGCTATCTGGCTGAGCCCAGTCAACCTCCAGAATAGTGGGAGAAAATAATAATAAATGATGCTGCTCTTCATGCCGGTAAGTTTGAGATGGTTATGCAGGCAGAGGTAACCAAGAGACTATGTACAGGTTGGTTAAGCATGACATTACCTGACGGTACCTGGAAGGTCCCTCCTAAGCACTTTCAAGTTGCTGCAACTTCTTTATTATGAACCTTTGCTCAATCGTTTTATTAAGAATGTTCCAGCTGCACTGGCTTCCTTTTAGTTCTTCCCATAGCCAAGCTCATCCTGAACCAGGATCCACTGTCTAGAACATTTCTCTCCTCTCCCCAACTCCTTCCCTTTTCATCTGTGTTACTCTTATTCACTTTCCAGGTCCCAGCTTAAAAATTGCTTCTTGATTCCTTCTGACAGGTTCTTAGCTTTCTCATAGACACTTGAGAGAAACTGTATTTTCAAAAAATCACCACAGCCATACTTTTATCCTATATGCTATTCCAAAATTTTGCCATTCCCTTATCAAGATGTGGCATCTATTTCGCCTTCCTTTGAAATGATGCAAGACTTTGTGTTTGTAATATTGACCAGAATGGGGCAGAAGCAATGATGTGTGACTTTGAGTCTAAGTCATAAAGGAATACGGCTTCTACCACAATCCTCAGGATACACACCCTGGGAACTCAGCCACCATATTGTGGGGAAGCCCAGGCCACATGGAGAGGCCATGTGTATGTATTCCATCTGACAGCTCCAGCTGAGGTCCCAGCTGCCAGCTATCATTAACTGCCAGATAGGTAAGTGTGTTTTCCTTCTAATGATGCCAGTACCCTGCTTTTGAGCCATGCTAGCTAAAGCCAAGTAGAGCAGGAATGAGCTATCCGTGTTGACTGCTCAATACTATGCAATCTATTGTGATCATTGTAAGACTCAGTCTGGGGATGGTTCATTATGCAGTAATAGATCATCAGAGCACTACTGTATTTTTATTTCTTACTACTGCCCCAACTGTAAATGTTATTAAAATGATATGCTCAATGCCTGTTTCTCCTTCTGAATTGTGAGATTCATGAGAGCTGGGACCCCAAATGCCTTGTCCTATGTTGTATGTCCAGCACCTGACCATGTCTGCCACACAAGAGGAGCTTCAAAATATAATCATGGAATAAAAGCATGAGTGAATGAATGCATACAATGGCCTAAAAGGTACATGAGAATACCAAAGAAGGTAAAAATGAAAGCCAAAAATGTCCTGAGGATATGAAAAACTATTCTGGTTAAAGGATACACTGCTCATCACAACATCTGTGGAGTTCAGAAGCTGATTTGTAATTTTGTATTTGTCAACCTATTTTATACCTTTCAACCATGTATCAATATTACTTTGGTCACATCCAGTTACACTGGAGTCTACACTAACACACTATTGCAACAAACACCTTTTATAATCTTTTGGCACCTTTAAGTGTTAGTTTCAAAGTAGGTTCTCAGTTCATGCAACTTGATTAATTTATATTTATAAAAGAATTGCCGTAATCACAGACCAAGACAAGTATCACCTCCCATGGGTGGAAAAGTATGTGTCAAATTACACTCCATAGAGGAAAAATTGTTTGAAGTTGTGTAGGTTCAAACCAGCAAAGTGGGAGACTTAAAGAGTTGATAAGTGTTGTTGCAAAACACTTAGCTGTTATTTTTGAGAACATGTGGAAGACTGAGGTTGGGGGATGGGGAGGCTACAACAACATCTATCGTTTCAAAAGAAAGCAACTTCTTAGGAAAAGAGAAAAACAGAACAAAATACCAATTTATCAATTTGTGGACACCAGGGAGAGCTCAAGATCCTGTGCAACCAGCCTGGCTAGAAGAAGAATTTGGGGCCAGAACTAGCTAATGGCCTCTGGTCAGAGTCACAGGCTGTGGAAATAATCACAGAGCAGCAGGTGACTGTACTGGGGCTTCTTGGGGCATTTGATGGCCGGTGAACAAATCAAGTTCCCCTTTAAAGAAATGGTCCTGAGATTTGATAAATATTTCCTACTACTAGAGGAGAAACGAACACAACCTTGTGGATTGGAGCCACTCCATGTCACTTAACCTCAGCTGGTCATCCTCTTATGTGTCCTGGTTGGAGCTCTCATCCATCCTCGGTTCAGTTTCTCCAGTGACTGTAGCTTCATCTCCTGCAAGGTGGGGAAAGGGTAGACACCAATTACTTAAGACGGGGCATGGGGATCACTGCTGCCATACACACACAGCCTTCAAAAAATCCAGTATTCAATCTACCCCATCTACCTCTAGCCTCTTGCTCTTTCCAAATGCGTCACATTCTCCCTTCCTCTGTAACTTTGCCCTAGAATGTCTTACCATGCCCGCTCCCAGATATCCCATATAATTAACTTTGACTGACTTGACTTTTCAAGAGTTAGTTCAGGTGTTGTATTAGAGGCTGGTGGCGTGCTGCTCAGATCTCTGTTAGTTGGGCAGCCACTCCTATCCTTTCAGCTGTCTATAAGTGTTGGCTTCTAACAGCTGCAAGTGACATCCTTCTCCAGAGACTCACCCTCTGTCAACAAGAGCCTCCTCTCCCAGAATGAGGTAGGAGATTAGGTGCTTTCCCCCAGGACCAGCCTGGAGCCAGTGACTGACTGATGAGGAGTAGTCAGGTCTGGCCTTTTTGACTCAAGGTGGGATAGCCCTTTGGTGCAGTCCTCACTCCATGTCTCCCCTTGGGTCTGACTGCAGCTAGACTTTAACAGAAGCCACATCTTTGCCTAGCATCACCCCCTTCGCTTCCTCGATTCCCTCATTTATTTACAGGTTTCTTCTGAGAGGTGTCCCTTGATAAATCACTTATACAAGAATTCCCCTCTCAGGCTCTGCTTCCAGGAAAGCCAACCCAGCCCGATATTGTCTTTTCTGGGAGACTAACCATTTGCTACCCAAACTAAATCAGAGCCCCTCTTATATGCACACATCTCTGTCACAGAGCCTCTAACTAAGTACCGGAATCACTGATTTACTTATCAGTCTCCCCAGCTAGTCTATTTGAGAGCAGGAACCTTGACCTATTGATCTCTTTCTTCCCAGCACCTGGGACCTATAGCTGCTGTTCAGTAAAATTTTGATGAACTGAATTCTTGAGGATCTTGGTGAAGACAGTGTACTCATTAGATATACAGAGGTGGGTGGGTGAGCCTTATTTTGGCCCCCATATTAAAGAGGATTCAGGGGAAACAGTCATAGAGATTGTTACAGAAATAGGCTATGGGCTTGCCCTAGAATGTTGGTTAGAATTATTGAAAACGGAGGCGGGGTATGTTGGCTCAAGCCTATAATCCCAGCACTTTGGGAGGCTGAGGAAGGTGGATCACCTGAAGTCAGGAATTTGAGACCAACATGGTGAAATCCTGTCTCTACTAAACATATTTTAAAAAAAAAACAATTAGCCGGGCATGGTGGCAGGCCCCTATAATCCCAGCTACTCGGAGGCAGAGGCAGGAGGACTGCCTGAACCTGGGAGGTGGAGGTTGCAGTGAGCCAAGATCACGCCACTGCACTTCAGCCTGGGTGACAGAGCAAGACTGTCTTAAAAAAAAAAAAAGAAATTGGAATATAATCTGAGGTTTTTGTCAATTAATGATGATCAAGTCAGCTACTTAGTACAATGGAAGATTTTCAAAAGATGTTAATACATGGATGTGTCCTGCCTTCCAACAACTTAAAATCCCGTTTGAGACAGGTCGATTGTGAATAGACAAAGAGCCATAACAAATAGAATGTGAACCAGATTCCAGCCACAGTCAGGAATGGACAGAAAAAGGCTTAACTATAGTGAGAACTTTGGAAACATCTTGTAATGACTTCCTAACAGAGCAGCGGAAGCGTCATCAGCACTGACAATGACTGTCCTTGACGGAACCCTCCTTTCAGCTAGGCCCCAAGCTTGACCTAGGAGAGCTGCAGACTCTCAGCACAAACTAACCCTGGCATGGTTTCCAACAGCTCCAGGCCACATCCTGGGATGAGAACTCCAGCTCTCTTACTTAAGTTCCTGCCTGAGAAAGCTCGATGCTGCCAAAAGAATTCACTATTTGTTCCAACACCTGACTATAGGCCCCTGACCTTTTTTTTCTTAAAACATTTGCTTTCAAAAACTTGCCGTTGTAAATCCTACTTCTGTCCTTTTGTGGTATATCTCTTACAACCCATGTCTTTTTTAAAGACCTGGAAGCCATCACTTTGAAATGTAACCATCAGAAAGATAGGGGGTCAGGCGCAGTGGCTCACACCTATAATCCCAGTGCTCTGAGAGGCCAAGAATGGAGGATTCGTTGAAGCCAGATGTTCAAGATCAGCCTGGGCAACACAGTGAGACCCTGTCCCTAGAAAAAGAATTAAAAAATTAGCTAGCCATGGTGACCTGTGCCTGTAGTCGTAGCTACTCAAGAGGCTGAGGCAGGATGATCATTTGAGCCCAGGAGTTCAGGGTTACAGCGAGTTCACTACACTCTAGCCCAGGCAACAGAGCAACACCCTGTCTCTAATGAAATTAAAAATAAAAATAAGAGAAAGACAAGTCTCTTGTCTTCTTGTTTCCCAGTCTTTGTGGGAGACCAAAAATCTCCCCTCAATCAGTGTCAGTTAGCAAACACAGGTGCCCAATCATGTCAACATCCCCTTAAAGTCCTTCAGCACTTTTCCTTTAGCACACTCCAGCATTTAAAAAGCCCCCCAGCCGGACACAGCAGCTCAAGCCGGTAATCCCAGCACTTTGGGAAGCCAAGGCGGGTGGATCACAAGGTCAGGAGTTAAAGACCAGCCTGACCAAGATGGGGAAACCCCTATGTCTACTAAAAATAAAAAAAAAATTATCCAGGTATGGTGGCAGGTGCCTGTAATCCCAGCTATTTGAGAGGCTGAGGCAGAGAATTGCTTAAACCCAGAAGGCGGATGTTGCAGTGAGCCAAGATTGTGCCACTGCATTCCAGCCTGGGTGACAGAGCGAGACTCCATCTAAAAAAATAAAATAAAAAATAAAAAAGCCTCCCACCTTTTGTTTTGATAGAATTGAGCTCAGGTTAGTAGTTCCCTCTTCTACTGTAATTTTACTAAATAAAGCCTGTCTCCCTGACCTTTAATTTAGTGTCTGGTTCTGTTTCTCTTTGACAGTACCCAAGGGAAACTGTGACTTCAACTGTAGTAGAAAGCTCTGAGGAGTGATGAAGTTCCATTTCAGAGGGTCCTGGTTTGGTCTTGCAATAAAGCAGGAGGTGGACATGTGGACGAATGACCCTTTCAAGGCCTTCTCCTGGCGAATTTGTCAGGTCATTGGTAAAATATCTCTTCAGGCGCCTCGGGATTAGAAGGAAAGGGTCAGGCAATGAACACAGTCCTCCAAGTGAGTAGAGAAGTGCTTTTATGGTAAATAAACACAAGCCCGCTCCTGACTCTGCTTCTCTCTTGCTGGGCAACTTCAGACAAATTGCATAACCTCTCCCAAGGCTCAGTGTTCCCATTCTGTAAGAAGAAGGGGTTTTACTAGATGCTGTTCCAGTTCCCTTCTAGCCCTGATACATTATGATTTCCAGGGCCCCCATGTTTCTGAATTAGCTGAAAAGCCCCTCCTGCTCACAGCGTGGATGGTTATGCTGAAATGCCTGTCGTCTGTGTGTTAAGCTGGGAGAGGAGCTGTCTACTGCGTGCCAAGAAAGAGCTCTTGCACCTCTTCCAGGGCCATATGTGGCCAGGATCCCCCTGGGAAAGCAAGAGCACATATGGTTGCCAAAGAGTCTAACTTTGTGACTCAGAATTTGCCATCTGCTAAAAAGCTTTTAATTGAAGCTCCAAGAGGCAGAAGCTGGCTGGAAAAATCTTGCAAGTAGATCCAATAGGATTATCTTCCCTAAAAGAGGTTTTTCTATGTTTAATTAGTTGGAAGCCATTTTGTCACAGACAGATTATTTTAGATGTCAGTCCTTTCAGTGCCCTGTTTTCACCCCCCATCCCCCCATGTTTGAGCCTTATAGATTCTTTTTTTTTTTTTTGACAGAGCCTTGCTCTATCGCCCAGGCTGGAGTGCAATGGCATGATCTTGGCTCATGGGCTCATGAATCTCTGCCTCCTGGGTTCAAGCAATTCTCCTGCCTCAGCGTCCCAAGTACACACCCAACTTATTTTTTGTACTTTTAGTAGAGATGGGGTTTCATCATGTTGGCCAGGCTGGTCTTGAACTCCTGACCTGGTGATCCACCCACCTCAGCCTCCCAAAGTGCTGGGATTACAGGTGTGAGCCACTGCGCCCAGCCTCACAGATTCTTTAGTTAGTATCAGCCTCTGATTTTTTTTTCTTGGAGGCTACACTGCCCATCCTCTGATGGCATCCAGCATTCCCAAAGTCCTTTCTTCACAACTCAGGATACAGGTGAGCCATTTCAGCCTGGACAGAGAAGCCAAGTAGAACCAGTTCTCAATTTTTGGTGTCCAAGCTCATTACCACATACTCAGGAGCCACAGACTCATGGTCCCTTTAACCTACACCCAGAATCATCAGGCAGGCCTGGGCCTGAAGGGCAGCACCCACCAAGGGAAAGCCCAGCCCCTCCAGGGGCAGCGTGTTAACCCTTTGTGCTCAGGGCCTTTCCATGGCCCAAACCGGCTTCATGTGCTGCTGGCAGGAGATGAGTGAAGGAATAAATCCCCCGAGTCGGGAGCTTCCTCTGCCTGGGGGCTTGGACTGCAGCATTTCCTTATCTTTTTTCAGGGAGCACATTGTGAGATTCTGGTATAGCCTCAAATGGTTACAGTCAGGAAGTGGCAGCTTGGTATTAGAACCAAGGTCAGATGTGGCTGCAGCAAATGAAGATGCTGTTCAAAGTGCTTCTAGGCTTGCAGCGGGGTCAAACACTCAGTATCAACCCGCAAATCGGTAACGTTATCTTCATTTTAATGTTTTTATTACAGAAATTAACTTCATGTTAACCTTCTGATTATAGAAAATTTCATAACATAAAAATGGAATTAATGAATCCCTGTGTGCCCATCACCCAGTTTCAACAATTATTTACTCAAAGCCAAACTTGTTTTACCTGTATCCTCACCAATCCCTGCCCACTCTCTCCATATTTGGTCCTCACATTTTATAGTTGAAGAAAGGAAGGCGAAAGTATAAATGAGGAAGAATGAATGGAGTCACTTATTCTCAATAGGTGAGAGTAGGGTAGAGGTGGGAAGTGGGGGGTGAAGGAAATGGATCATGTTTTTAGGGTGGCATGTATATATTTTGGAAAATGCAAGGTCAATAAAGCACTCATGTAATTCTTGTCTGGAACATTTTTTAAAAATCTATTGTTTTGATAATATAATTTACAGAAGGGAAAGCTGTGCAAAGGCTTTCTTAAAGCATTGGTGGGAATTACATCAAAAGCTGAGCCGGTGGGATTTTTATATTTATTAGAAAAGGGCCATGGGTTAGAATAGGTTATAAATATAGGATTAGCATACGTCCAAGGTTCCTCTCCTCTTTGTCACCGCAGGTCAACCCTAAACTGGAGGTCATGGCTATTCCCCTTTACGGCATCGAGTACTGTTCTGTGTAACCAGGAGGCTTCAGCAAAGGCCTCCGAGAGGTGGACTTCCTTGCAGTTGCAGTTAAAGTGTAAAGTAATGGGAGACTTAGAAGAAACTGCTCAAAAACATCTTAAACATGGCATTTCCAAAATTTAAAAAAAGACCTTGAGCAAGCCCCATAATTTTCAAACTGTTTCCTGGAACCTTATATATGTTTAAGGGGGTTGGCAAACATTGACATGTGCCAGTCAACCTTGGAAGAATTAGATGTCCTGAGGAAAGCGTTTATTGCATTTATTTTATTTTGGAGTTTTGCTGTAAAATTTCAGTAGAATTTTTTTTTTTTTTTTTTTTTTTTTTTTTTTTTTTTCTGAAATGGAGTCTTGCACTGTCGCCTGGGCTGGAGGGCAGTGGTGCAATCTCGGCTCACTGCAACATCCGCCACCCAGGTTCAAGTAATTCTCCTGCCTCAGCCTCCCGAGTAGGTGGGATTACGGGCATCTGCCACCATGCCAGGCTGATTTTTTGTATTTTTAGTAGAGATGGGGGTTTCACTATGTTGGCAAGGCTGGTCTCGAATGCCTGACCTCATGATCCACCCGCTTCAGCCTCCCAAAGTGCTGGGATTACAGGTGTGAGCCACGGCGCCTGGCCCTTCAGAGGAATTTTTTAAAAAAGAGTTCCGCTGAAAAATTATTGACAATAGTCTCCTTCTGCAGGAGAGGAGCTGCTGGTGTAGAGAGAGGGTGTGACTGTTTCAAGTTCACACAATAGATTAGGAAAACTGTCGGGACCAGAACCTCGATATCCTGGGATCTGTGGACAGTTGACATGGTTGTTTGATTGGGAGCTGCAGGATGTGCACAGCTTAGGAGGAAAAACCCTTTGGAATGAAAGGGCTGTCCACACAAGTTCTCAGATTCTCCCAACCCCAGGTTGGGCTCAGCACACAACTTCCCAGCTGTTTGTTTTGTAAGGGTTTCAGTGAGCAAGACACACCGTGGTCCAGGAAAATGTCCTGGAGCACCAGGGGCTTCTGCACGGCTGGCCAAGAAACGCTTGGTATGCTGTGCCACCCAGCTTCAGCCACTAAACAGTCCTCTCTCCACCAACTAACTCCCTAGAAGGGAAACTGTGGACACATCACACCGTTAGTGAACAGTAGGGGAACTTTGGGAGGATTCCTGAAGAGGAAGTCATTGTTCAGGGACGTGGCAACATGATCAGAGTGCAGGCTGTGGAATTCTTCTCTGATGAGCCAGAGAACCCTTGAACCATGACCCTCACAGTACTCTGGTTGCTTAGCTAAGTCCATGCCAGAGACTGCAAACAAGTGGTCAGTAGGCCGAATACTATCTCCAGAGATGTTTTGTTTCACTTCAGTGGTGTTTCAATACTTTTTAAGTAAGTCACCAGTACTTTAAAATCGAGAAGTTTCACATTAAAAACTCCAGATTTCTGATGTGTCTTGAGAAAGAAGAAAGAGAGGAAGATTTAGCAACTCTGAGCAGTGCTGGCAAGACATTCTCATCCTAGTCAGCTGGAAGCTGGAGCTTTAAACTGGGCATACATTCTGTCGTTTGCTGCAGTCCCCACCAGCCCCAACAGCCTTACACCAGCCACTTCGCTTGTTCAGTTTACCCCCCTGGACCCTGTAGCAGCCTGGATTGGTGACCTAATACTCTCTGACAAAGAGTTTCAAACAATAACTCTTAAATATTAGCTCCGAAGCCTCTGCGGTAGCTACCTGAGGCCCTGCCCCAGAGATCCTGATTCCTGTACATAAGTGAGGTTCAGGATTCACATTTTAAACCAGCCACCTAGAGCTTCTGATGCAGGTGGTTTTGTGACCACTGTTTAAGAAAAGCTACCATAGAATCAAGGCCCTCAATATCAGGTACACATTTGAATCAACAAAGTGAAATTTTACTCCATTTCTCTTACACACACACACACACACACACACACACACACATACACACACACACACACAGTTTCCCTTTAACTAAACCATTCACTAGTCACCTGCAAAAAAATACATATTTCACCCCTAAATGTTGCAACACACCTCCCGTAAGCATATGGAAATTCTCCTGCAGAACCACACAGCATTATAAAGTCCGAGAAAGTCCCGATTTCCTCACGACTAGATTCAGTCAAATATGTCCAGTAAGAACCTCACATAAATGATTTTTGTATGATGTTGTATACCTCCCATTGCATCAGATTAGGATGCCAAAACATGCAGAGGTTCACAAACTACAGCGTGCACTTGGAGGGCTGGTTAAAACCCACACTGCTGAGCCCTACCCCACGGTTTCTGATTTGGGAGGTGTGGGCTGAGGCCTGAGGTTCGCATTTCTCAAAAGTTTGCAGGTGATGTTGATGCCGTGGGTCCAGGGACCACACTTGGAGAACCACCCACACGATGGCAGGCTCTCCCACCATTGGCAATAGGTATTGGTATTTATCTATCTATCTATTTATTTATTTATTTTGTATTGTACTATAAGTTCTGGGGTGCATGTGCAGATCATGCAGGTTTGTTACACAGGCATACACGTGCCATGGTGGTTTGCTGCACTCATCTTCCCGTCATCTACATTAGGTATTTCTCCTAATGTCATCCCTCCCCAATCACCCCACCCACTGCTATCCTTCTCCCAGGCCCCCCAACCCCTGACAGGCCCCAGAGTGTGATATTCCCCTCCCTGTGTCCATGTGTTTTCATTGTTCAACACCCACTTATGAGTGAGAACATGCAGTATTTAGTTTTCTGTTCTTGTGTCAGTTTGCTGAGAATGATGGTTTCCAGCTTCATCCATGTTCCTGCAAAGGACATGATCCTTTATTATGGCTGTATAGTATTCCATGGTGGATGTGTGCCATATTTTCTTTATCCAGTCTATCATCAATGGGCATTTGGGTTGGTTGATGCTCCACCAGGTGACTGTTTGCAGCCAGCATTAAGATCCACTGCTAGTCTGGCCCCTCACTACTCAGATAAAGTCCTCGAGCCAGCAGCATCAGCAACACAAAGATAACCTTGAGAGGAAGGTGGAATCTCAGGCCCTACTCCAGACCTACCAAACCAGAACCAGCATTTCAGCAAAATCCACAAGTGGTTGGTGCTCACATTCAGGTTTGAGAAGCACTTCTCTAGAGCACCCAGCAGCTTCTCTTACCTTCAACTGGGGCTTCCACTGGACTGGTCTTCCCAAGACACACCCGGCCACTGGTGGCCTTGTGAACATGGTGCCAGCACAGATGAGTTGATGCCTGAGTATCGATGTCAGCAAGGCAGAGCTTCCTTCCTAAACGCTATCAAAGGTCTTTGACGTAGGTACAATCTGGGGGTGGTGGTAGGTGGGCTGCTTCTTTAAGGCCACAGCTCTGACCCTGGAGGGTGCAGAAAAAAAAAATGCAGCCTACCAGATTCACTCTGGGCCCACTATCCCACCCTCAACTTCAGCCTTTTAAGATCTTTTTATGAATATTCCCAATCACCCTGATGTGATTACATTACACATTGCACATCTATTTCAAAATATTGCATGTACCCTATAAATATATACATGATTATGTACCCATAAAAATGAAAAATAAAAATAAAGAAACCACTTGCATTAGTCCTATCTATAATTTTAGTGCCTGATTCTACCTGCTCCTCTGGCATCCAGCTTGCTGCCTGCTCCTCACTCACAGCTTTGTTTGGTCTTGCTATTTCTTGGTGGGTGGTGTTTTACTAAGTTCTGAGGCATAAAGGTGACTACATCAAATCCCCACTGTCAAGGAGTTGAGTTCCCTATTTCCCGACTGGCCAGTCCCCTGGCATTGTGACGCCCCCTCTCAGTATCCCCATCGAGTGGCCTCCCCTGCCCCTCAGCTCTGGACCTGCAGGGACGGGTTGGACATAGCAATCATCTGACCTCTTCTTTCTCATCCCAGTTTGACTTTTAGGGACTGAGGCTGTTTGAGGCCATCTACCGGCTATCACTGAACCATTACTGAGGAGACATTTACAGGGGACTCACTGTGCCCTAAGCCTTGGGTCTCATGCAGGGAACAGATATGGCTCCTGGCCTTAGATTACCTACAACATGGTGTGTGAGACAGGGCCCTTACAGAAAAGGAATTAATAGTAGAAAGAATGTGGTTGGAGATATAATATTTCAGACTGGAGAGGAATCCTTCCCACTAAGGGATTAAGGTAGGTTTCATGGAGGAGGTAACATTTGGGAAGAGGCAGTAGACATCTTCAGGGTCAGATAAAATAATCAGGTGACTTGGCTTTGCTTTGAGACAGGCCCAGGAGTTGCTGTGATTCAGATCATACGAAATGTTCCCCCACCTCCACAGCCTGGGCACCAAGGATAAGGCAATATCTTTGCTCATAAAGCATTTTGCAAGCCTGGGAAACGGAGCTTGGATTGTAAGGGGTCCTGAGACGTCGACCACCATCACCTGCAGAGGTCTGGCCTGCAGACCCTGACTCAACAAAGGATGAATGAATGTATTTTCACACCATTACAGTGATTCAAGTAGGCTAGGGATGGACGTTGGCTGCTTTCAGAGGGCAAAATGCGACCAGACATGGTGGCTCATGCCTCTAATCCCAGCACTTTGGGAGGCCAAGGTGGGTGGATCAACCGAGGCCACGAGTTCGAGACCAGTCTGACCAACATGAAGAAACCCCGTCTCTACTAAAAATACAAAATTAGCTGGGTGTGGTGTTGCATATCTATAATCCCAGCTATTCGGGAGGCTCAGGAAGGAGAATCGCTTCAACCCAAGAGGTAGAGGTTGCAGTGAGCCTGGGCAACAAGAGTAAAACTGTCTCAATTAAAAAAAAAAAAAAAAAAAAAACCAGAGGGCAAAATGCAACCAATCGACCAAGACCCTCTGTCCGTCCACACATTGATTCAGTCAATATTTTATAACAGAGGTTCTAAGTTAACACACTTGGATAATTAACATGATTGAAAGAGTGGTTTTACAAATCATAAAAGCTTTAGGTTCCGGGCCAGAGTAAACACTATTAACAGGTAATTCCCTTTTGATCTCCCCCTGAGAGGACCACCCGGCACAAAATTAACATGAGTAAACAGAGACAAAGGGATGTGGGGTAAACAGACTTTAACTAAGAAAGCTTCTTAAGAACGTCCCCATCTTCTCCCTAAATTAATGGACTGTCCGGCCTTCTTTGGCCTGCCCCAATAAAACCTTTCGACCTTCCAAAAGGCTTGAGACTAAACAATAGCTTTTCCTAATATATCTTTAATAGTTTTCCAGCCACCCCAAGTGAATATCAACAGGGTTCAAACTAATTTAGTGCTGCAGTGGCAAAGCCTCCACATAGGGGAGAAGAATCAAGTGGGGAATGTGACAACTGAGGCCGGGAAACAGCAGTTAGAAGAACACATCTGTCTGCGCTTTCCACTCCGGGCAGAGAACAGGCCTTGGTCAGCAATGCAACCAGGCGGCTGGGCCTGGGAGTCTCCGAAGCAAGCTTGAAGCCGAGTAAATCATTACCCCAGGCGATACTGAGTTTGCGCATGGGCAGGAGCAGGAGACAGACACTGAATCAGAAAGGTGACAAATCAGCTGTCTCCCCATCTCAAAGCATTAGACAAGGTCAAACCATGATCATTAGCTTCATCATCATCTGTTCATGAGGAGGCCCCTGTCTTTGCTGGGTCAGTGTCAGGGAAGGCCTCACAGGGAAAGAAAGTCTTGAAATTTGAGTTGGAACTTTCTGGATAAATGAGAGGTTGTGAGAAGGTGGAGAACAGCACAATGCAGAGATGTGAACATGCTTTATGTCCCAGCAACAATAAGACTAGGATGGGCCACCTGTGGCTGCCCATGTGCTAGCCCACACCTCACCCCAGGTGGGGCCTTCATGGTGAATTGCATTAATGGCCCAGATCATCACCTCTGTCTCAATCCATGCCCTTTGCTTTGTGACTGTAGTGCCCTCCCAGTCTGCCTGGATTCAGCCGTGTCAGCTGTGCTTTGGCCAACAGAAGGCGGCAGAAGGACGCTGTACGATGAAGGATTAACTCAGTCTGCCTCGGTGGTCCAAACCTGCCCATTCCAAAGCAAGTTTGGGCCTGCGGCAGCCTGATAGGGATGTCATTGTTTACCTGGAGGCCGTGGGTCATGTCATATAGTCTACACTAAGTGAGATTTATGGCGGGGGTTGTGAGCCACATGGTATCCACGTGACCTCTGGAGAAGCTGGAAACTAAGGCCCACCCTATGGGCAGTCAGCCATGACTATGTGACCAGACCCCAGTAAGCACCCTGGGCACTAAGGTTGGCGTGAGCTTCCCTGGGTGGCCATGTTCCCTGTGTGTTTCCATACATCCCTGCTGGGAGAATGAAGCCCTGTCTGTGAAACTCCACTGGGAGAGGACAGCTGGAAGTCAGCACCTGCTGTCTCCTATGCACCCTTTTTCCATGGCTGATTTAATCCATATCATTTTCCTATAGTAAACTGTAACCATGAGTATAACAGCTTTGCTGTGTTCTGAGTCCTTCTAGTGAATCGGCGAACTTACAGGTAGTCTTGGAGACCTCTGAATGACAGACAGTATGCCGATTCTGAGTGTAGGCCTCAAGAGGCCTTGAAAGCACTTCTGCCGTTCTCTTGCACTTCTGTGATTGCCTTGGGAAAGGCACACTTGGGCCAGCCCAGCAGTCCAGGAAGGGAAAAAGAGACGTGCAGAGCAGGGCCACTTTCCAGGTCCGTCCTAGATCTGTCTAGCCCCAGCTGGTCGTGCATGAGTGAGCCCAACAGAGACTAGCACAGCCACACAGCTGAGTCTAACCTATAGTCCTGACCCCAAGCTGACCCGCATACATACTCATGAGAAATAATACATAGTTGTTTCAAGCCAGTGAACTTTAAAATGATATGTCATCAGTACTAGAATTGATAAACCCTCAAACCAAAGTGGTGGTCCCAGCCTTGCTCGAACTGATATTAGGACTCAGAGAGCCTCTGCAAGCTAGTTACTCTGAGGGTCTCTGCATCCTCAGCTTCCAAATAAGGACAGAGTTACAAATCAGCCACCCATGTAGTTTCATCCATGCAAATTGCAAGTTGATCAGTTTCTCCAGAGGATGCCTGAGCGTCAGTATGGAAGGCCCTGTGGACATTTTTGTGGGAAGAGGCATGGATGAGTGAAGAAGGGACATGGTCTGAAAGCAGGGCTGAGCAAGAGGGAGAAAAAGTGGGCCCCAGAGAGAAGGGTAAATATGAAAAGGACTATATGAAGAGAGAAGTTGGGAAGCACCTCGAGAGGATTTTGTATAACCTCCGACCTGGGATCTTGCAGCAGGCATGTACATCCTCACACCAGCAGGCCCTTCCAAAATGCTGCGGGTTCCCCAGAGCACAATCCTGAATGCACTCCTGTCTTTCCTTAGGCTCCTGCCCTTGGATACACCATTGGCCTTTTGGACTTCATCACAGTTCTGAATACTCAGGCTCTAACCCTGGACCCTCCCAAGGTTAAGGATTGCTTCATTCTTTAGATCCAACCACTCCTAACTTCCCTGCAGTCTCCCCATTACTTGACAGAAGCCTAGTCCTGGGGTAGAGGGCCTTCCCAGGCTGATGCCCTCTCCCCTGACCGCCTGCAGTAGACTAGATTACTGTTGAACAAATATTCACTCCTTTCATCCCGCCTCCCCAGAGGAAGGATAGCCCCAGACACATTCATGTTGGGCTTGCTCTTGTGACTGCTTAGCCAATGAAATGTGAGTGGAAGTGAAAAGATGTTCACTCCAAGCCTGTATTTTCAGGGCCATCGTATTTCTGCCTTCCCCTCTGGGAGACTCTAACCTCCTTCATGAGAAGATTATGCTCCAGGTCACCACTGCCACAAATCTTGGGTCAAGAATGAGAGATATGAAGCAAATAGGAGCTTGAGGCTCAGCCTAAAGCAGAGCTGCCTTAGTCAACCCACAGGCATTAAGACAAGATTTCAGTAGTTTGTCATGCAGTATGTTGTAGTGGTTGCTGACTAACACACTGCTCACGAGGGGACAGCCAATATCTTGCTGAAGTGAGATCACTATTATGACATTAGCTAACACAAATCACTAACAAAGGAACATTTGTTGTATTCAGAGACACTTACATAAATCCATTCTAAGTATCAACATTTTTGGGCAAGAATGAATCACATCTGGCTATTATTTGCTTATAAGAATTGGAGGATGTTAAAACACGCATGCTCTGGAAGAAAACCCAAGTGAGACTGTTCTACTATCACCAATCCAAGGAAAGATCAAGAATACCAAGTGACACTATTGCCTCAGGGAAAGAAACTTGCATGCAAGCAAATTAAACCCCTTGCCTATCTTCCATTTGGCTGCTTTGATAAACAAAAAGGACACAAGTTTTGGAATTAGAGGGGAGCTGACTTGGTTCCCTGCTACAAAATATACTTACCAAAAAAAGACTTTGTGGAACCAATCTGATGGGTCTCGAAGTATGTGATGGTCGGCAGTGGAGAGGGGCTGTACTTGTCTTCAGTGGCTGCCACAACAGTCTTCCAGCGTGGGTGACTTCAACAACAGACATTGATTTTCTCGCTTTTCTGGAAGCTAGCTAGCCATCTCAGATTGTTGTAGGACAGCCCACAGACAAAACCTCTCGAACACCGAACTGGAAGGAAGGGGTGATTTATTCAGCTGGGAGCTGGTGGGGTAGGGGGCGGGGGGTTTTGGGGGCGAGGGGGAGGGTGCGGGTCTGAATGTCCCAAATAGCTGAGCTCTCCTAACAAAGAAAATCCCTACCCTTTTAAAGGCTTACAACTCTAGAAATTACATGTTAAAGGGTCTTGGTCCATAGAGTAGGGGGTGGGGGGGTATATGACTTAGGTGGGGGTTTGATCGTGTTTGTAAAAGCAATGCCTTCCGGAAAGATTCCTCCACACCATGCCTGCCATCTATAGGAGGGAGATTAAAGGTGGCACCCGGTCTGCCAGGCTTTACTTCTCCTACTGAAATGCAAATGTGGAAGTCAAGGGGGAGGTGGTCTTAGATGCTTAAGGGTGATTAAGGGTCTCCTTCAAGGTGAAGGTCTCAGGAGAGTTGCTTTCCTCTGAGCCTTCCCGCCCTGGTTTCCTGTGGTTGTCTTCCCCGTAGGCCGGTCTCTGTCTTCATCTCCTATTTGATACCAGTCAGATTGAGGTGGGGCCTGGGGCCCACCCCAGTGACCTCGTTTAACCTTGATTACCTCTTTAAAGACCCCATCTTCAAATACAGTCATCTTCTGAAGCTAAAACACTGGGAGTTGGGACTTCAAAATAGGAATTTTGTGGGGACACAATTCAGCCCATAAGGGTGGAAATCACCAGCAGTCAGATCAACATTAGGAAGAATTCTCTGACCAGAAACATCAAGGGCTGTCAACAAAAGGAAGGAGGTCCCTGTCACAGGAACTATTTCAGCTATTTCTGTGCTTACTGGATGACCTCTTTAGCAAGGATTTTTTTTTTTTGAGACAGGTTTCACTGTGTTGCCCAGGCTGGAGTGCAGTGATATAATACAGCTCACTCTAGCCTCAACTTCTGGGTTCCAGCCATCTTCCTGCCTTAGCCTCCCGAGTAGCTGGGACGACAAGTGTGTACCAAAAAGCCCAGCCAATCCTCGTATTTTTTTTATTTTACCTTAAGCCCTGGGGCACATGTACAGATCTTGCAGGATTGTTGCATAGGTACACACATGCCATGGTGGTTTGCTGTCTCCATCTCCCCGTCACCTACATCAGGCATTTCTCCCAGTGTTATTCCTCCCCAACCTCTCTGCACCACCCCCAGTCCCTCACCAGCCCTCAACCCCCCAGCAGACCCCAGTGTGTGATGCTCCCCTCTCTGTGCCCATGTGTTCTCATTGTTCGTCACCCGCCTATGAGTGAGAACTTGCAGTGTTTGATTTTCTGCTCTTGTGTCAGTTTGCTGAGAACGATGGTTTCCAGATTCATCCATATCCCTACAAAGGACACGAACTCATCGTTTTTTTATGGCTGCATTGTTTTTTTTTGTAGAGATGGGATCTCCCTATGTTGCCCAAGCCAGCCTCTAACTCCTGGCCTGGACACTAAGCCCCAAGCAATCCTCCTACCTTGGCCTCCCAAAGTGCTAGGATCACAGGTGTGAATCACCACACCTATCCTGTTTCTGTTACTGGTTCAATAAAGATGCCTGTAGAGCTTACCGTATGCTCAGTGCTATGCTCCGTGTTGAATAGGGAACAAAGCATTTATAGCATCTTCCCTCCTGCAGCCTTAAATCTAGTGCTGCATTTAGATACCATACAGGTAAACACGTAAATAAACATATAATGGCAAATTGCACAAGGGCTTTCAGAGTATAAGGGGCTCCTTTCATTGGCTAGCCAGGGAGTATGTAACAGACAACATCTGTTGCTAACACAACCCTGATTATTTCAAGTACCTACAGATCCTTTTGTCTTAGAGAGTTCAGGCCTTTATCCAGCTCACAGAATGACTTAAAGTGGTTCTAAGCAGTCTTTGAACTCTCATTTCCCTTGACCAGTGACTGGTTGTGGAGAGGCCATGTACTCTATTTCTGGCTAACAAAATGAAAGCCAAAGTCTGTTAATTAGGCCTTCCTAAAATATTTTGCTTTTCTGATAAAAAAAAAAATAAACCTTAAAAAAAAAAAAAAAAAGGCCGGGCATGGTGACTCATGCCTGTAATCCAAGCACTTTGGAGGTCAAGGTGGGCAGGTCATCTGAGGTTGGGAGTTCAAGACCAGCCTGACCAACATGGTGAAACCCTGTCTTTATTAAAAAAAAAAAAGAAAAGAAAAGAAAAGACCTAACTGTAATGGCCTTTGTTCTTTCTCTTTTCTTCTTTGTCCTTTCCTCTTCTTCTGGACTGAAGTGTAGACGTGATGCCTAGAGGCATGGCAGCTATCCTGCAACCATGAGGCAGCATGCCACGTACCATTAAGGACAGAGGGATAGAAAGACAGGAAGAGACTGGTTCTTGACAACATTGTCAGGCTGCATCATCAGCCTCCACTCTGTACCTCTACCTGCCTCTTAAGTTAGGAAAATAAACCCTACTTGTTTAAGCTTGAGAAGCTGAGTTTTCTCTCCCTTGCAGTCAAACACATTCCCAGTTGATTAGTCCAATAGAACTCACTGAGGAAGTAACATTGGCCTGAAACCTGAAGGCTAGGCAGATGCTATGCAAGTGAAGAACAAAGAAAAAGCGTTCCAAGTGGAAGGACAACACGTCAAGACCCCGGGCAGGAAGAGGGCACCGTGGCCAAACCAGCAAGGCCTGTGGGACGTGGTATGTTTCATTCCTTTATAATTCACAAGATGTTTAACAACGGAAAGGCTGGCGTAATAGAGCAAACCTTACAGTCAGGTGTCCTCAGTAGCGAGGCCTGCAGCTCTCCCAGAGCACACAGCATGTACTACTTATCGCCTGCTGAACCTGGACAAACATTCACTCCCTTCTGCCTTTCCCTTGGCCTGGTTAGCTATGAATTTGCAGCCAGAGTTTGACTACTAAATAAAGTATTTGGTGGGTTGCCTGGTTGGTTTGGCTGCCAGCCCTTGATCTTACAAAGAGAAAACTAACACCATCTTTGCCCTCAGAGCAATGAGTCCAGACCAAGAATCAACCATGCTTTCTTTGGCTGCCATTGGAAGATAGTTTTCTACTGCTCATCCTGAGTCTTTCAAAAACCTGGCTATTTTTTCCCTTAATATGAGGAGAATTCGTAATTTTTTTTAATGTATAGGGAAGGCACAGGCATGATGCAGTGCCCTGGGGCTGGGTAATCAGGGGCAGTGACTCCACCTCTAGACCTGGAAGTGCCACTGGAAAATAAGGAACAGGTAAAGGTGACACCATTTCCTTGTGCCTGGTCCTTGTGAGGAAGGAGACCCTTAACCCTCTTAAACTTCTAGGAGCCCTTCCCCCTAGACTTCTACATTGCATTTCAATAGAAGTCAAGGCTGGCAGACCCAGGCAAGCCATCCTAATCGCACTCCTGTAGATTACAGGCATGGTTGGAGGAATCTTCCCCGAAGGCATTGTTTTTACTTAAACACAGTCAGGGTCAGACCCCCACCTAGTCACATACTCCACGCCTACTTCATGGATCAAGGCCTTTTCAGACGTAATTCCTAGAGTCCTAAGCCTTTAAAAGGGCAAGGATTTTCTTTGTTGGGGAGCTCAGCCATTGGGGCATTCACACCTGCTGCAGCTCCCGGCTGAATAAATCACCCCTTCCTTCCCAGTTCGGTGTTCAAGAGGTCTGTTTGCGGCCATTCCTGCTTCACTTGCTGTCCTCCCAAGACTCCACCTGGTGCTGCCTACCTGTCCCAGTGTGGAGTTTCTACTGGTCACCACACTGCCCTGTAGCATCTGAAGACCGTGTTCTTTCTAAGGCAGGTTTCCGACCCACTCCTGGCCTGCACTAGGAGATCTGCCCGAGCAAACCTCACATCCCCAGCTTCATGACTCAAAGCGCCATGATTTCTGCAGAACAAAAATCAGCATTTAGTTGCCACCGTGGAGATGTATTGTATTTGCCATTACAGTCTGAGGGCTTGAAAAGGTGAGGAACCAGAAAGCATAGTTGTCATTGAACGACGTGCAGATGAGTTAATGGAGACATGGGGGGGGGGATGCATGAGAGACACACAGCTGTTTTCACTCTGGGCTGGACCTGGTATTTGCACCCTCTCAGCAAAAGAAAGGCCTTGGCTGAACATGTCCCAGACACCAGCAGAGATTTTAGGGAAACTTGCATAACTTGACCTATGAGGTCCAGAATGCCTTTCCCTGGCTTCCTCTCCCTCACATTAAACCCCTCGTGCCAAACCTGCCCCAAGTCGCAGCCCCTGTGACCCCTCCCCCAAAGTCCCCTGAATCTGGCCCTCAGGGATGGCCGCTCTTGAGAACTCTAACATCTTGGCTGTCTGAGTCCTCAGCACTTCCTTCCTCATCCTCTCGCCTGACCCCGCTTTGGCTCTGACTCAGCAAATGCTGTTTTAAGAATTCCTCTACCAGATTAAAATCTCTTAGCGGCCAAGGACTCAATGTTATCCCAGCCTTCTCAATGGCTATGAGGGTGATGATAAATTAAGATGTTGATTTTGTCTTCAATGATACAAAGAAATGCCAGACCCCCTGTTTTCCACCTTTGCTTTGTTCTGTTTTTGCAAATTCACCTACTCCCTAACATTTATGTATAACCCCCAAATCAGTATTTGCAGCATTTTTGTGGTCACTCATGGACATATGCAGGGAACCAAGACATTAGAGTCACTGAATGCCCATATCCCAGCTGAGGTCAGGCGAGTCGTGCTCTGCCTTCTTGTATCAGTGCTGATGGGAGGTGATCAGAGGGTGGTGGTGGCACGGGTGGGCAGTGGTGGGCGAGAAGTTCAGCTCTGGGCCAGCTGAATGGAATATGCATCCCAGCTCTGGCACTAGTTAGTGAGGTGGCCCCAGGAGAGTCACTTATCACTTCTGAAGGTCATGTCTCTTTTGTAAAATAAAAAATATGTAATCTGGCCAGGTGCGGTGGTGGCTCACGCCTATAATCCCAGCACTTTGGGAGATGGTGGATCACCCGAGGTCAGGAGTTCTAGACCAGCCTGGCCCACATGGCAAAACCTCGTCTCTACTAAGAATATGT
The DNA here is from genome assembly GCF_048565385.1 of Saimiri boliviensis. Lineage (NCBI taxonomy): Eukaryota > Metazoa > Chordata > Mammalia > Primates > Cebidae > Saimiri > Saimiri boliviensis. The sequence continues at coordinate 32,335,972 of NC_133457.1, read as the reverse complement.
AAATTAGCCAGGTGTGGTGGTACACACCTGTAATCCCAGCTACTCTGGAGACTGAGGTAGGAGAATCACTTAGACCTGGGAGGTGAAGGTTGTAGTGAGCCAAGATCATGCCACTGCATTCCAGCCTGGGCAACAGAGGGAGACTATGTCTCAAAATAATTATATATATATATATATATATAATCTGCCAGAATGAGTTGTTTTAGGATGTAAGAATACAATCTATGTGAGGTATATATGTTATGTGTATATATGCATACACAGACACATATGTACACATATATATCTCATATAGATTATAAACTTGCATAGAGGCTAGGCACGGTGGCTCATGCCTATAATCCCAGCCCTTTGGGAGGCCGAGGTGGGAAAATCTCTTGAGCCCAGAAGTTTGAGTGATCACAGCACTGCATTCTAGCCTGGGTGACAAAGCGAGACCCTGTCTCCAAATAAATACATAAACTCATACTTGCAGACCTTTAAAGAGATGATTAAAGTTAAATGAAGTCATATGTGGGGGCCCTAATTCAATATGACTGGTGTCTTTACAAGCAGAGGAGATTAGGAGAGGTGTCACAAAAAGAGACACCAGGGGTATATACACAGTGAAAAGACCAAGTGAAAAGGACACAGACAGAAAGCAGCCATTCACAAGCCAAGGAGAGGGACTGCAGGAGAAACTAACCCTTTCTATACCTTGACTGTGGACTTCAGGCCTCCAGAACTGTGAGACAATAAATTTCTGCTGTTTAAGCCACTCGGCCTATGGTATGTTGTTATGGCAGTAAAGCAAACTAATATGCACCTATGGAACTTACGGAACTTATCGGGGCTACCTGTAATCGTTTACCTATCTGACTGATCCCTGTCTCCAAGAAGGGATCGGTTAGCCTGAGCCAACCTGGCTCTAGACAGTTTTCATGTTTGATGGGCAATAGAGACATGAATGCTAAGGGCAAAGGCAAGAAAGGCTGGGCAACTCCCTTTTAATACCTTCTTCCAGGTTTCCTCCTTCAAGATCTGATTCAGTCCACACAAGCAGTAGGTTAAAGATCAGCAGAGAATGATCCCGCAAAGACTTTGTATAGCTTCATGAGATTCCCCAGCTTTGGCCGGGTGCAGTGGCTCACACCTGTAATCCCAGCACTTTGGGAGGCCGAGGCAGGAGGATCAGAGGTCAGGAGATCGAGACCATCCTGGCCAACATGGTAAAAGCCCGTCTCTACTAAAAATACAAAAAAATTAGCTGGGCATGGTAGTGCACACCTGTGGTCCCAGCTACGCAGGAGGCTGAGGTAGGAGAATTGCTCGAACACAAGAGGCAGAGATAGCAGTGAGCCGAGATTGGGCCACTGCACTACAGCCTGGGTGACAGTGTGACTCTGTCTCAAACAAAAAAAAAAAAGAGATTCTTCAGCTTTGAGCTGTCACCATTTTTCATCCAGAGCTTAGGTAAGATCCATTAGACACTTCAACCCCTGACATGGGTTCATATAAAACACATCTTTAACTGAGCCCAGCTGTCTGAAGCTTGAGAGGTTGCTCCTGGAAAGATTTAGGCTGGTGTTTCCCAAACTTTTGTATGTGTTAAAATCACTTCGCAGGCTTATTAAAGCACAGATGGCAGGGCCACCCCCAGATTTTCTTTCAGTGGGTCTGGGGTGGGGCCTGAGACTTTCTATTTCAAACAAGTTGTCAAGTGATACTGATGCTGTCAGTCCAGACACTTATCCAGAAGGGAGTAGCTTTCCAGGGAAAGTGACAGAAATGATTGAGAGAACATTCAAGGAGATCCAGGCAGAGTGAGAGAAAAGGTAATAGGAATGTATGATTTGGACAAATAGCACTGGGTATGACATCTCCGAAATATTTTCAGTTTGTCCCTGACTGAAGGCAATATGACCCTTTAGGAGCCCCAGGGGTCATGTAGCCTTTGGCGTGTGCTGGCCAAAGCCTGCCAGTGGTTATATAAGCCACAGGGTGAGAAATGGAACTCGATGCAAATGAGCTTCTAGGGCCATCTTAGAGAGCCCAGGTTCAGTGGAACAACAAATGGACCCCAGAGGGCAGTGGAGAGGATCTCAGTTCATTTTCAGATCTGCAAAGATTTCTAGGGGTGGACACTGAGCTGGGCAGCAAGCTATAACGACAGAAATAGTATGTGAGTCCTGGCATGGTTATTACCAACTGTATATGCCATTGCCAATTAACTTCTTCCTCCAGCCTTAGCTACTTTGTTTTCAGCAACTCCTCAGGATTGCTGCAAGGACCGAGTGAGATCTGGACACCAAAACACTTGGTAAATTGTGTGATTCTATAGAAGCACAAGTTATTAAGGTATTTCATGAGACGTAGAAATGAGCAGGACCATGTCCTTGCCCACAAGGCAGGCAGGCTCTGAAGCAGTGGTTTCGCCAACTCGTGCCTCTACATCCCAATAGGACTTTGCTTTCTCCTCTCCTTTGCTACCACCCTAGCCTAAGCCATATCATATCATTCCCAGACCTCTCAATTACTTTCTATGTCTGCCCCGAAAGCCAATTTTTTATACGGTAGCAAGAGGGGCTGTTTTAAAATCTAATTAGATTATGCTAGACATAACTTTTTGATGGTTTGTTCCTATTGTTTTGAAGGCAAATTGAAATTATCTCCACAAACTATCAGACTTGCAGGCTCAGGCCCAAGCCCACCCCTCCTGCCTCAGCTCATGCCACTCCTCCGGAAGACTCCAGCCTCCACGAGTTCCTGGAATGCAACGACCTCTTGCCTGCCTCAGGGCCTTTGTTTGTTCTCTGCCCTCTGCCAGAAAGACTCTTTCCCTCCACTCTTTGTCTGCTCATCCTTCAGATCTCAGTTGAGGTGTCCAGTGGCCCCATAATCTCTATTAGATTACCCTATTATTCTCTTTCATAGTACTCCGTTCATTTATTTTACAACAATTTATAACGACGTATTTTTTATTTGTTTAGTGTCTGTCTACCCAACCAAACTGACAGGCTCTGAAAGCTGGAATCATGTCTGCTTCATTCATCTCTTATATTATTTCAGGTGTTTTGGATGCAAGCAACAGCAATCCATCTGGGTAATCTAATAAAAAAGGACTCCGTTGGAAGGACATCCAGAGTTTATAGTGAGGGCAGAGAACAGTGCTTGGAAACAAACAGGAACAAGGAAGCTCTAAAATCTATTTTCTGTTGTTTCTGAAACAACAGAAAATATTCTAGTGAAAAGCCGTCTCATTGGGCATGGGAATCCCCAAATCGCAACTTTTTTTCAGAGTCTTTATCAATCTGTTTTGATTTTAAATTCACAGTGAGAGCATTCAACTGACCTGGCTTGGATCACACTGAGCATTCTTGGTTTGAGGAGGTAGAGAAGCCTCATTAGAATGGATCCAGAAGGAAAGAAATAATACTCTAAAAAAAAAGAAAAGATAAACAAATTTGCTTAGTTCACTTTTCAAAGGGGAGCAGATGTTTAGTGGGGGGAGCAGGATGGTTCACGGGAATGAATGCTAGATATCCCCAAACAAAGTATCCACTAGGCCACTGTATATACAATACCCTGCTGGATACCCAGTCAGGGTGGCCATTCAGTAAAATATTTGTCGAATGCATGAATGAAAACTTGTTTGGCAAAGTTTAGGGTTTTCTCAGTGACATGTGCTGAAAGAGCAGAGACTGTAAATGCTGATCTTGGTGCTTTAGAATATAAATCTCTTGGTGCATGTAGACAATTCTTGGAACAACACATTCCAAGTGAGTGTTATGGAATCAGTAAGCAACCAAGACTCCTAAGGGATCATATTGCCTTTAGCCAGGGACAAACCCAAAATAATTCTGAGATGTCATACCAACTACTATTTCCATGAGCTCAGAAGATGGTAATTTTTACTCCTCTGAGTCATCTCTGGCATTAACTAGAAACATTTTCCCTTCGATCTTTAAGGACATACAACCCATCACACACTGGACCACCTCACAGGAGACTGGGCAATGAAACAGGAGGTACTTAAAGGGAGTTTTCTCTCTTGGTGTCTAAGGAGGACCAGAAGAATCTATGGCTTTCCCTTGATATGGATGTATTTTATTGAAAAGGAGACAAGGTATAGCAGAGAAGAGTGTGAGGCACTGTGTGACAGTCTGTCCTTATCTGGTCAGTTAACAGAACATTCTTTTGCCTCATGGTTTAAGGATTCCTTTTTATTTTCAGCATTCGGGAAAGTAAGTTTAATTTCCAGAAAAGGAAAAAAAGAAGATCTCTCCAGATTCCATTTCTGGGGTCCTTTGGATACATTCAGTGCCAAAAAATTTTCTCCAAGGATTCTACGCCAGACATCTATATTTCCAGATGGGTTTTGGCACCATGGACATTTTAGAGAGGGGAAGTATTTCAGTTACCTATTATGGGCTCCTAAACTACCCCGAAATGCAGTGACTTAAAACAGCAGCAATTTATCATTTCTCATTAGTCTGTGAACACACTTGTATCAACTGACTCATTCTTCAGTTTCACATGGCATAGCTAAGATCACTTATGAGCTACATTCAGCTGGGAGTTTGGCTGAGTCTGAGACATCCAGAGAGCCTCTCATACTCTAGGACCTCTCATCATTCAAGTTTAGTCTAAGCTTTTTTAGAGCATAGCATTGGCTTCCAAGAAAAAGCATCTCAAGAGAGCAATCCCCAATGTACAATCCTATACCAAGCCTCCATTGGCATCATTGGCTAATGTCTCATTAGCCAAGGCAAGTCCCATGGTCAAGTACAGAGTCAGTGTGGGAAGTGAGTACACAGAGTGTAAACACCAAGAGATGTGGTTCCTTGGAGGCCACCAATGTAGCAATCTACCACAAGAGAGCATGGTAGCTTGCAGGCTGCTTTCCCGGTTGCCAGTGATTAGGCAGGGATGTGTAACCCAATATCTGGTCCTTGATTTGCAGTTCCAGAAACTCAGCATGATTGGAGTACATAGTGAGTTCCATCCTACTCTTTGAAATTGCCTCTCATCCACACACCTTGCTGAATTAATGAGTTCAGGTTTTCATGTGATATGGTTTGGCTGTGTGCCCACTCAGATCTTGAATTGTAGCTCCCATAATTCCTGCGTGTCATGGGAAAGACCTGGTGGGAGGTAACTGAATCATGGGGGCAGGCCCTTCCCATGCTCTTCTCATGATAATGAATAAATCTCACAAGATCTGATGGTTTTATAAGGGGAGTTTCCCTGCACATGCTCTCTCTCTGGCCTGCCACCATTTAAGATGTGACTTTGCTCCTCTGCCTTCCACCATGATTGTAAGGTCTCCTCAGCCATGTGGAACTGTGAGTCCATTAAACCTCTTTTTCCTTATAAATTACTCAGTCTTGGTTATGTCTTTCTTAGCAGCATAAGAACATCATGTTTTTATTTTAGGATCCTATTTTTGTGGCCACAGATGATTGGAACAGAGTAAATACCTGGCCTAGGCAGAAATTAATCTATTCACTGAGCTGGCCCAATAAGATTCTCTCCTGTGACTCTGGAATTGGGATGCTGAAAGACTAAATCAGTGAAGAAATTATAGAAGATCTCTTCTGAGAAAATGAAAAATGACACTGCTAAACCACATTAAATAATTTTTAGGGACCACTGACAAGGAATAAGGTGCTAGAGGACTGCAGAAAATAAAATCTATAAGCTGTTCACTAGCAGATATCATATTTTTGTCCATCCCCTTTGGCTCCAATGATCTGCCAAAAGAAGACTCTGCCCTCTGCAGCTGTTGGCCCAGAGAGAAAAGACATGTGGAGCAGAGTGTAGAGAGATACCAGCAGAACCCAGCCTGATTAGCCAAACCACAGCTGACCTGCAGACCCTTAAGCCTGAGGATAAATGGTGGGTTTTGTATGTCACTGACATTTGAAGTTGTTTGTTACACAACCTTATTATACCATTAGCTGATTAATACACATTTCAGTGTGGAAGGTCCTAGTTGGTCAATGCTCCACTCCACTGACCATCCAGGCTTTCATCTCCTTCATCTTGTGGTTCTAGGAACCCCTAGAATATTGTCTTCACCTGTGTGTTTGGAGCCTGGTTACAGGTCTGCTCAGGTTACAGCCTTTGAAAGAGGAAAAGCACATGGAGGAGTACATAGACTATATTTAAAGGCTTAAACTTGAAATTTCCTGTGTCATTTTCACTTACGTTCAACCAGCAAGAATGTAGTCACATGACCACAGTTGGCTGCAAGGAAGGCTGGGAAATGTAATTTCTAGCTGACCAGCCACGTACCCAACCCCCATGGAAGAACGGAGAACAGATTTTGGTGAACAATTTGCAATCTCCACTTAAGATGGCAAAAAAAAAATTGTTTAAAAATCTGCAAAGATTTTCATAGATAGCAAGATAGTGCATATTATCATAGTAACATTGTTTCTTAAAAGCTAGACAAGGAAGTTAATTTGATACCAGCTTGCATGAAGGACAATGAGAAAATGTAACCCTGCTTTGTCTGTGCTGTTTAACCCTCCCTTTCCTCCAGGACAGTGGCCAATTCACAGTCACCTTTCAGAAGGACAGTGACAAACACAAGTGTATTCAGAAGCAGTGAATAGACTGACGAATGCCTCAAAAGCAGATCATAAGCAGCATTATTCAAGGCCTTGAGGAACTTTATCTTGAAGAGAACATTTGGGAAACAAAACGCCTGCCTTCAAATGTTTTTAAGTACGTCACGGTGAAAGGAGATAAGGCTTATTCTGTCAAAGCTCCTGTAATAGATATAATAAGAGGAAGCTACAAGGAAATACATTTATATTCATTATAAGAAAGGAAGATCCTATCAGAGAGGCCCAAAATTATTTACAGCTCAGATGCATTTTGGATTGGAAGAAGAGATCCAAATGTGCTAGCATTTATTGAGCACCTATGATGTGCCAGACGCTACTCAGGCATTTTCACACACTTTATTCTTTCCAACTCTAAGAGTTGCTAGATTTGTGAGGCTATATCCTATTTCCTTCTGAAGGCTTCTCAAAAGGCCACTGTCCTCCGCGTATATAAATTTACACTAGTTCTTTTCTGAGTGTCTTCTCTTCCTGAATCGGTCTCCAATTATGGAGGCAATTTATTGCGGCTCCACAGTGCATTTCTTCAAACCCTATTTTTCAGGACTCACTGACAATCCCATGGAAGAGATATATGTGTTAAATCTGTGGGGTAGAACACTAGGAGGAAATCCTGGGGATGTTGTGTATAACCCAGGTTGTCGGTTCTGTGGCACACGGGAAGCTGGCCAGGGCAGGGAATGAAGGAAGTCTGTTACTTCCTAGCAGAAACCTGAGACCTTTGAGAAGGGGGATATGGTCCTGACCAGCACAGCTTTGTGGTGGCCTAAATGCTAGCTGCTTTTTTTTTTTTTTTTTTGAGATGGAGTTTCGCTCTTGTTACCCAGGCTGGAGTGCAATGGCGCAATCTCAGCTCACCGCAACCTCCGCCTCCAGGGTTCAGGCAATTCTCCTGCCTCAGCCTCCTGAGTAGCTGGGATTACAGGCACATGCCACCATGCCCAGCTAATTTTTTGTATTTTTAGTAGAGACGGGGTTTCACCATGTTGACCAGGATGGTCTCGATCTCTTGACCTCGTGATCTGCCTGCCTCGGCCTCCCAAAGTGCTGGGATTACAGGCTTGAGCCACCGCACCCGGCCAATGCTGACTGCTTTACCACATAGATGAGTCTGGAGAATGCTGTACGGAGGGTAAGTGGGCCGGTTTGGAGGCTCTGTCCAGTGCACAGATGTCCAGTGTCTTCCACAAACCTTCTTCTTCGGGAACTGGTGGGGAAAGACGCCCTTCCTAATGTGTTAAGAGTTCCTCTTTCTTGAGTCAACAAGAGTTCTTTTTCATTCCTTGTGTCTCCTGGGCTAAGGTTTCTTGGTCTTCCAGATGTTTGTGCCTGTCTGCCTTTAATTCAACACTCACCCCAGTCAATGCCAATCCCTAATGCTGTATTATCCTACCGGCGGGAATACCAGGCAGGGAATAGAAAGTGCACGGAGGGAGACTCAAAAGCTCCACATCTCCTGGAAGCTTGTGATAAGCTGCAATGTTGTATATGCACCTTAAATGAGAGGGAAGAACTTCTCAAACTTTCCCAGGAAGTTGAGGGAAACTGAGAAGGTGAGGTAGGAACCTATCTGGCCATAGAAATATTCCAGTTAAGATGTGAGAAGCTGCACAGAAAACAATGGAAAGCTTCTGGAGCCATCAAGCAGCATGACTGGGAAGGCGGCTTGGAGAAGAAAGGCATCCTGCCTCTCCCATCTCCCCAGCCCCCAGTCTCTTCCTGTGTCTTCCAGACCCTGCTGCCTCAGATGTGTCAGATATTAATAGAAGTTGCTATGCCCAGGAGTCAAAGACCCCAATGTGAGGTTGGGAGGGTTCTGGTCTCGTAACTCTGCAGAAAAGACTATTCACAGTCTAGTTTAGCCTTTTCAGCTATGAGTTCCAGCCAGGTTCCTCTGAGCTACCTAATTGAAAGCACACTTCACCACAGCAAACAGTCATTTTTTCCCAAGAAAACAAAATGTGGATTCAAATGAGAAATGGGTCTTCCTCCCATCAGTTTCCGAAGGCCCTCTTACTGTTTGTCTTCCGCCCACCGTGGGAACCTGTGCTGTCAAATTAGCCTAGAACGGCTCGAACTGAACATCACGGAGGAGTGGACCCAAGAAACGGGTAGGTATGATGTCACTCTTCCTCATTAGGATTATTTCCTTGTTCTAGATTCCAATAAAGTAAAATTACTGAGTTAAAAGATGTGATCACTGCTAACGACTTTAATACACATTGCCAAACTGCCCTCCAGAAAAGTTGTAACAGTGTCCAGGCATTGCTGTCTTGAACTATTTTTCATATTATAGTCCCTCAACAATGTCTACTTCCAAAGCTAACGGTTATATAATTTTCCTGAATCATACCACTGGCCTCCAGCCTCAGAACTTAACCCCTAACTTTGATACTTAGAACTCTCCATATACTCACTCACCTACAGAGTGGGAGTATTTGAAAATTAAGTTTGGAATAAATGTTTATTCATATATGAAATTCCCAGTCCAGAATTACACCAGTCTCATTACACACCCACTACCCTGGCCACACCCTTGACATCAACTCATCCCATTAACTGGCAGCATTGTGTTAGTAAAGGAAATAAAGAAAAAGATATCTTTCCTCAAGAAGAAAAAAAGGCTCCCTAGGAAATCTCAGGGTGCTTCCTATAGACAATTTTTTTAATGTCTCCACCATTATTTTCATTATCTCTAGTCTCTTGATGGGGAAACAGTTTTTCCTACATATAAATTTTTTAATGTTCTCATTCTTTTCATTGTCTCTAGTCCCTTGATGGGCAAACAGACTAAAGAATACAATCAGGAAAAAATATAGATTTCTCCATTAGATTGTCCTCCAGTCTGTGCTATATAATTAGGCTGACTGTAACCACAAATAACAGAAAATCCAACTGAAAAATAATTTATGATCTCAAAAACCAAGAAGTCCAGAATTAGAACAGCCTTTAGGTTGGTTATGAGAGTGGCTCAAATGTGTCTTCAAGAACACTGGCTCTTTCGTCTTCTACTCTGCCATTCTCAACATGTTGGCACTGACTTCATGCCAGCCCTCCTCATAGTCACAAGATGGCTGTGACCATACATTACTGCCATGGCCTCAGAAATCAGTTTCATACATGTTATGTCTAAGATGCCTATTAGACATCTGAGTGGAGAAGTTGAAAGACGTATGTTCATATACCTCTAAAGTTTGGAAGAGAGATGGTTTGTGGTTTGGTTTGGATATGTAAACTAGTGAGCTGTTGATGTATAGGTGGTTTTCAAAGCCTGTGAGATTGCATGAGATCACCAAGAGCATGACTGTAGAGAGAAGAAAGGACCAAAGATGGAGCCCTAAGGCACTCCATGTTCAAAGATGAGAGAAAGAGGCAGAACGAGCATGAAACATGGAACATAAAAAAGAGCAAGCAGAGAGATGGGAAGAAACCAGAAGAGTGGGAGGGCCTGGAATCCACATATAGAAATGGTATCAAGAGGGTGGAAGGAATTATCAGCTGTGCCAATGCTGCCAATGGGTCAAGTCTCATCGAGGATGGAGAACCAAGGACTGTATTTAGCAACATGGAGAACAAGCACACTTTTAGTTTAGTGGTAGGGGCAACATCCTGTTTAGAGTGATTGCAAGAAAGAATGGGAACAGAGGAGTTTGCCACTGTGAGTTTAGAAAAATCTTTCAAATTCTGCTGCAAAGAGAAGCAAAGAAACTAAGAAACTATAGTTGAAGGACTTTTTTTTTTTTTTAAACATGGAAGAACACAGCATATGATGTGGTTTGGCTCTGTGTCCCCACCCAAATCTCACTTCAAGTTATAATATTCTCATGTGTCAAGGGTGATACCAGGTAGAGATAATTTAATCACGGAAGTGGTTTCCCCCGTGCCATTCTCGTGATAGTGAGTAAGCTCTCATGAGATCTGACAGCTTTGTAAGAGGCTTCTCCCTTTACTCAGCACACATTCTCTCTCCTGCTGCCATGTGAAAAGGTGCCTTCTGCCATGATTGTAAGTTTCCTGAGGCCTCCCCACAGCCATGTGGAACTGTGAGTCAATTAAATGTCTTTTCTTTATAAATTACCCAGTCTCAGGTATTTCTTCATAGCAGCATGAGGATTAATACAGCATATTTTTATAAATAGGAATGATCCATAAGCTAGTGAAAAGTTAATGATACAGAGGAGAAAGTGACAAATGGTAGGATAAGGTTCTTGAGTAGAAGAAAATGATTGGGAATTTCTATATGGATGGAGAGATTTCTTTCCACAGGAGCACAGATAATCTATCTCATTATTAGGCAGGAAGGCAGATGCTGGCAGGTGGGTAGATAGATGTAGTTGTGAGAGTTTGTGGAAGCTCTTCCTGAACTGTGAAGTTGGAAACAAGGTGATCAGCTAAGGATTAGGACATAATGGGGTGGAACTGAAGGTTTGAAGGGACAGAAAAGGATGTGAAGTCATTGGGTAGGAAAGTAAATGGATTGGAAAATATAGTGTGATTGGCAGTCACAATAAAGGCACATTTGAAGTTCATAGCTATAAAATGGAGATAATAATAAAAGTACTTACTATATTAGGCTTTTATGAAAATTAAATGAATGAGTGTATATAAAGCAATCAGAAAAATGCTTGCCATATAGTAAAACACCTTAAAGAAGTCCTAAACATTATTATTAGCAGTAGAAAGGAACAGATTTGCTAATTCAGCAGGAAATTGAGCAGTGGTTAAGATTTCAGTTGAGGTACATTATTTATCATCAAATGGAAGCCTAATAATAAATAAAATTCATAGCAGTATAACCAGGAGGCAGAATACATTTATCTTGACATGAATGACTGAAATATCAGACATCTGCTCATCAGCCACCCTATGTTCCTTGAGGGCAAAGGCTTTTCAGACTCAGTCATTGCAGTATCTTGAGCACTGAGTACAGTGCTTAACACACAGTGAAGTCTCATAAACACTTGTTAAATGACTGAGTAAAATGTCCCTTTGATTACTGAGATCCCCCAATTAGCTCATGGGCCATTTAGGGAGGTAGTCTCTTTTAAAGGTTTGTCTAAAGGATGATTATTAGGATATCTTCCTGGCCCCTGCTTAAGGAACCAGCCAGCTACTTGGTCGCAGTGTGCTCTCCCAGGAGTCATATTTGGAGACCTTGACCCAGCCCCACTGCAACTGACTGGCTCATGTGCAACCACCTGACCTGTATTAATCTGCTCTGGTTGTCACAGCAAAATACCACAGGCTGGGTAGCTTAAACAACAGAAATTTATTTTCTCACAGTTCTGGATATTAGAAGTCCAAGATCAAGACACCATCATAATTAGTTTCTGGTAAGACCGCCTTTCCTGGCTTGTTGACTGACACCTTCTTGCCATGTCCTCACATTGCTTTCCTCTATGTGTGTGGAGGAAGAGCTCTCCGGTGTCTCCTCCTCTTCTTATAAGGATACCAACCCCACCTATCCTAAAGGACCCATCTTTTAAAATGTCACATTGGAGGTTAAGCCTTCAATAGACGGTTGCGGGGAGTTGAGGGGTCCACAATCTGCTCTTAACGTAATCCAAGTGGATCAGATTTCCTTTCATTCATTTTGGAACTGATGCTAAGAAATGTGTATTTCTGACTGAGCTGGTCTAAGCTGGACTAATGATGTAAACTATTAGGAAGTGGGGTGAAACCATGGTTTCCTCCAGATGGAATGGCAAGCAGAGAAGAACAGTTTACAGAAAAATAGAGACAGATATAAGTAAGAGTAAAGGGCAGGTAGAGTAAAAAACAGTGAGTCTAGTTTCCACTCAGTATCCACAATAATTGCTAAAATGAAAACACAGACAATATCAAGTGTTAGTGATGCACTGCTGGTGGGAATACAAAATGGTACAACTGCTTTGGAAAGCAGTTTGGCAATTTTCTATAAAATTAAACAAGCATTTATCATATGACCAAACAATACTACTCCTCATATATTCCATATATGGACAAAGAAACGCGTACTTGGATATTTATAGAACTATGATTGTAATAGTCTCAAACTGGAAACAACCCAACTGTCCGTCAACAGTAGGATGGATAAACAAACTGTGGTATATTCACACAATGGAATACTCTGTAACAGTGAGAATGAGTAAATTACTGCTATATACAGAAACATGGATGAATCTCACAAGTAAAATATTGAACAAAAGAAGCCAATGTAAAAATAGGTGAAATTAATCCATGCTGTTAGATGTCAGGATAGTAGTTAGTATTGGGGACAGTGAGTGAAAGCAGGGATAATCAGGACTTCTGAGATGTGACAATATTCTGTTTCTTGGTCTGATGCCAATTATGTGTGTTTAGTTTGTGAAAACTCATCAACCTGTACATTTGGGATATGTGCAGTTTTCTGTGTGTATAGTTCAATTAAAAGTTTTAAGCACATAAAATTTCATTAAAAATTTAAAAATGAGTGTAGGTACAGAGAGATGAGTGCCTGCTAATGTCAACAGCATTCCTTACAGAATGAGAAATTTCACCCTGATCCAAAAAAGTTTTTCTTGGACTTAAGAAATCTTGAGTGAATTTCTCTAGGCTGGGGAACAGTCAGTGATTCCTAAGTGCCTTCTACCAGAGGGGAGCCTTTCACACTGACAAAGATAGGGGTCCAAAACTCTCACCTTCCCTTCCCCATGCCTGGTCCTGGCCATCTCAAAAAGTGAATGCAATTCAGGAAAAATAGCTAATGCATGCCAGGGTTAATACCTAGGTGATGGGTTGATAGGTGCAGCAAACCACCATGACATGTTTATCTATGTGACAAACCTGCACACATATTCCAGAACTTAAAGGAAAAAAAGTGGATTCATTTGTTCTCTGCATAAAGTTAAGTAGATCATCTACTTTTCAACCTCTAGTTTTCCATCAAGATCAAACCTCAAGATTTATCAAATTCTGCCAAGAATCTTGAGTTCTTTGAGGAAAGGTGCCCTGAATGTATAAATTACTAGTGACCTTCCTAAACAAGTCACTCCAAAACAGAGGCAGGATCTAGGATTGCAGACATTTTAGTTTTAACTAACTCAGGCGTCCCCAAACTACGGCCCACGGGCCGCATGCGGCCCCCTAAGGCCATTTATCCGGCCCCCTGCCGCACTTCAGGAAGGGGCACCTCTTTCATTGGTGGTCAGTGAGAGGAGCACAGTATGTGGCGGCCCTCCAACGGTCTGAGGGACAGTGAACTGGCCCCCTGTGTAAAAAGTTTGGGGATGCCTGAACTAACCCATCAAATCCTCTACCTCCCCATACAGGAAGCAGCTTTGCTCAGATGCCTGGGATGTGGGATGGAATGCTTGTGGCCAGGACATCAGCCAGCACAGTCTCAGGACACACAATCTGAGATGTTTCCGAGTCAGCCCAGACACTGGACTGCAGTCAGAACTGCACTTCAGAAGTATGGTTATTTCTCCTCCAGCTCATTACCCTGGATGGTTTCAAAAGAAAAAAGCAAAAAACAAAAAAAACTGACCCAGTGTCCAGTTCTTCCCACACGACTGCTAGAGGACAGACCTCCAGCCCATGAAGCAGAGGTGGTAAGGCAATGAGGCGCTTGCAGCCGAGGAAAGATCAGAGCCTTGGTGCTGAGCCCTAAACCTCTCCAGATGGTTTGGCTGCCCACATCTAATCCAAACACAGATAACTCAAGTAGCATCTTCTCTGGACAGGCTCAGATTTGTCCAACCTCATCCAATACAGTAAATAATCACTGTGAAGCCAAAGTTACGGAAGTTCGACTCCATCTGTTCTCCATGCATCTTGTATGACTATTTCCCATCTGCTCTTTCTTCTTTCCTAGAATGGATGGCCCCACTTGCCTTCAACCACAATGACTAAAACTCAAAGTCTGTGTCTTATTGGTCATAAATCTGGCTTCAGTAGCATCTTTCTGCCTCTGTGTGGATTATACATCTCCAGAGTTCCTTGTACTATCTGGAAGACAGAGGGAGACTTGAGACTGGGTACTTCTGGAAAGTTCACTTAATGTGATGAAAGAGTGAGAACTTTATCCATTTCCTCAACAAATACTTATTCTCTGCCATCAACCATTCTATGTACTGAGACTACAGTCATGAACAAGATAGAAAATGAACAAGTAAACAGTAAATGTTAAAAGATAATTCCAGATATTGATAACAGCCATACAAAAAAAGGAAACAACAAGATGAGATCAAGAGTAGCTAGGGTGGGGTTAGCTGCTTTATTCCGTGGTTGGAAAAGACCTCTCTAGGGAATAATCCCATTAAAACTGAGACTTGAACAACAAAAAGAAGCACGGTGGCTCACGCCTGTAATCCCAGCCCCTTGGGAGGCTGAGGCGGGTGGATCACCTGAGGTCGGGAGTTCGAGACCAGCCTGATCAACACGGAGAAACCCCATCTCTACTAAAAATACAAAATTAGCCTGGCGTGGTGGCACTCGCCTGTAATCCCAGCTACTCAGAGGGGCTGAGGCAGGAGAATTGCTTGAACCCAGGAGGCAGAGGTTGTGGTGAGCCAAGATTGCAACATTGCACTCCAACCTGGGCAACAAGAGCAAAAATCCGCCTAAAAAAAAATAGCATCCAGCAAAGATCTGGGGGAAGGGTATTCCAGGAAGAAGGAACAGCAAATGCAAAGACTTTAAGCAAAGGCAGGGACAAGTTTGGCATGTTTAAGAAAAAGATCAATGTGCCTGAAGTGAAGAACAGTGATTTGAGATGAGGCCAAGGAGGTCTGCAGGGGCCAGATCACATGAGATTGCAGACTTTAAGAAATAAAACTTGTCTGCCTGATGTGGACAATCATTCAAATGTATTGGAGAAAATACAGTATTGACTATGAGAGACGGTGTATAGCATAATGATTAGGGGCTCAGGCTCTGCAAATAGAACTCTTTTGGGATGTATCCCTGCTCTGCCACTGCGCTGTGTGAGCTTTGGCAAGTGGCTTAGCTTCTCTGGGCTGTTACTGGTGAAAGAGATCTGAGTTACCCCACATGACCAGCAGTGAATCCATATGCATCCACAGCAACGTCAGTCCTTGCCTACTCCAAAGAAAGAATTTGGCTGAGAAGCATAAAGCAGAAAAAGAGACTAAGGCAAGTTTCAGAGCAGGAGTGAAGGTTCACTAAAAAGGCTTTAGAACAGGAAAGAAAGGAAAATTTGCTTGAAAGAGACCAAAGCAGGCACCTGAAGGTCCAAGAGAGAAAAGAGAGCAAAAGAGACAGCAAAAAAAAAAAAAAAAAAAAAAAAAAAAAAAAAAAGGGGGCCCTTAACCTTGATTTTAGGCTCACCTCTTTCCCATGATCCTTCTCTCAGCGTGAACTTTGCGCACGCCCAGTGCTTGCCCTATCCTAGGGAATTGAGCACCTGCAGGTTTAGGGAGTTATCCACGTGCCCATCTGAAGCTTTCTTCCCTTTTCCGGTGGGAAGGGAAGGAAGATCACCTGTGATCTTGCCTCTGAAAGCTCACAGGTGACCGTTTTTGTCTCTTAACACTCGTGCCTAGGAAGCTGCTTCTCCCTGGAGACTGCATTCAATTAACATTTTGATGTTAACAGGTGTGGAGCTTCAGGAAATGGCCTCTCAGTGGTGCTGCCAAATTGTCATTTTTTAGAGAGGCAATGAGATAAGTCCCACCATCACCTAACATTTCTAGTGGGTGGGGAGGCCCTGTCCTGCCCCATTCATGCCTAACTACCAGTAACAAGGTCTCAACTTGTTCATCTTTTAAGTTGGACATAACAATAGTTCCTACCTCGTAGACACTATTTTGTTTTAAGGAATAAGTAAATGTATTTATAGAGAGAGCTTAGAACAACGCCTGGCATATAGCTGTGCTTGAGTTCTATTTGATTAATTGTTGCTACTGTGATTGTTGTTATAGATGTATTATTAACAAGAAAAGAACTTTCAATGAATTCTTTACTATGTTAAATTTATTTATTTATTTATTTTTGAGATGGAGTGTTGCTCTTGTTGCCCAGACTGGAATGCAATGGCGCAATCTTGGCTCACCACAACCTCCTCCTCCCAGGTTGAAGCAATTCTCCTGCCTCAGCCTCCCAAGTAGCTGGGATTACAGACATGCGCCACCACACCCCGCTAACTTTGTATTATTAGTAGAGATGGGATTTCTCCATGTTGGTCAGGCTGGTCTTGAACTCATGACCTCAGGTGATCCACACGCTTTGGTCTCCCAAAATGCTGGGATTATAGGCATGTGCCACACTCGACCCAGTATGTGAAATTAAATTCTAAAAATGATTAGCACAATAACATCATCGCAGACTGCATTATCTGTCCTTACTTATTCCTTCCTTTCCTTCTTTTGCCAATCTCCTGCATTAGTTTGCTAGAGTGACCTAAACAAAAGACATTTATTTTTCACAGCTTTACAGGCTGACGTCTGATATCAAGGTGTTGGGGGGGTTGGTTCCTCCTGAGGGCTGTGAGAGAAGAATCCAGGCCTATCTCTCTGACTTGTAAATAGCCATCTCCTCCTTAAGTCTTCACATTGTCTTCCCTTTCTGTCTCTATGTCCAAACTTCTTCCTTTTATAAGGACACCAGTCATGTTGGATTAGGGACTACTTTGATAACCTCTTTTTAAGTTGATTATCTTTGTAAAGGTTCTGTCTCCAAACAAGGTCATATCATGAGGTACTAGGGGTAAGGACTTCAACATGTGATCCCGTTGAGGGGACACAATTCAACAGTTTCCCTTGATGGAGTATACTTCCTTATCCCACTGCCTGTGGGCTTCGTCACAGCTGGCTTTGGCCGGAGGAATGTGAGCAGAAGTGACACACTCCCATTCCAGGAAGACAGCTTAAGAGATATCGCATGTCTTCACTTGCCCCTCCTAATCTTAGGATCTCTGATAAGAAAAAGTTATGGTCCAGGTCATCTTGGTGTTTGTGATCGGTCTCAGAAGGAAGATACATGGAGCAGACCTGAATCTAACTTAAAGTCTTGGGTACAGCCTAGTCACGCTGACCCACATCTGGCCTATGATCAACCTACAAATAAGCTATTAAGAGTCTGGGGGTTATTTGTCATGCAGTATTATAATAGTGAAAACTGGCTATTACAAAACTTAAAGTTTTTAAAACATTTTCACTCAGAATGTAATAATCAACTGTCTATATTTTCACATCTCCATTCTTCCAGTCTTGATCCTGATGCCTACATACAATTTAGTGCTATTTAATTATGTGTCATTATCATTTTATCTGTTAACAACATGTCAGACGCTTTCATGCTGCTACGCAGTTGTCACAACAGTCAAATTTCTGATTTATAAGACACCTCTCCATCTGCTCTTCTTGGGGAGCACCTGTGAACTCAGGCCATCCCTATCACAGTTTGCTTAGTCCTGAGGATTTTTACAGCTTCCAGATTGTTGCAATTACACACATCCTCATGGGGCGCTGAACACAACGGGAAGTGTCCAGACTGCCTGCAGGCCTGCCTGCCGCCTACCATGAGGCCTCCGGGATGACCTAGTCTTGGTGAACCTGCCACTGGTCAGTGAGTGGTCTTTAGTCTTGCTGACTTTCAGGAACTCAAATAGGTCGGTGCTCCAAAATGAACAGATGCAGGAAGACAGTGATGTAAACTAAACCTGGACATTTTTGGCGGAGAGAATCTCCCTATGCCAAGGACCGGATGATTCCTATCCCACGACCAGGGCTTCTACTTTCCCAATACTGATGTCCTTCAACAATTACGTTTGTTGTAAGATTGGCAAATTTGGAATCAGAAAAAGGAAATGAAAACCATTGAGGGCTCTTTCGGAGGGAGATCTAATGAGTGACAGTGCAGTGTGGTGCTGGAAACCCAGGTCTTTCCTCGGGCCTGTGCTGGACACTTGTTGAGTCTCTTACTCTCTGATGCTTTGGCGTTTCTACGTTGTCTCCAGAGGAATCAGTGCTTCAGCTGGTGGAGTTGGGGTGAATTCTCCTTACCAAATCGCTTCTGTGTACCTTAATGATTGCCACCACTTGAGATATTACATTTGAGCTCATCTAAAGTAGTAACACACTTGAAGAAGTAATCCCAGCACTGTGGGAGGCTGAGGTGGATGAGCTCAGGAGTTCAAGACCAGCCTGAGCAACATGGTGAAACCTCATCTCTACAAAACATAACAAAAATTAGCTGGGCATGATGGTGTGCACCTGTAGTTTCAGCTACTCGAGAGGCTGAGGTTGGGAGATCACTTGAGCCGTGGAGGTCAAGGCTGTGGTGAGCCAAGATTGTGCCACTGCACTCCAGCCTGGGTGACAGAATGTGATTCTGCCTCAGAAAAAAAAAAAAAAAAAGAAGGAAAAAGACAGTGAACAGAAGGATGAGGCACAGGAAGACAATATATTAATAAAGGCTCCCAATGATAAATAAAACAGCAAAAGGAGAAAAAGGATGAAGCAATAAAGAGGATTGTTTTAGCCAGTTTGAGCTACTCTAACAAAGTATCATGGATTGAGTGATATATAAACAACAGAAATTTATTTCTCACAGTTCTGGAGGTGAGAAATCCAGTATCAGGGTGCCAGCATGGTGAGGTTCTGGTGAGATTCCTCCTCCAGGCTGGAGACTGCTCACTTCTAATTAGTCCATTTTCACACTGCCAATAAAGACATACCCAAGACTGGGCAATTTAAAAAAGGAAGAGGTTTACTGGACTTACAGTTCCACATGGGTGGGGAGGCCTCACAATCATGGTAGAAGACAAGGAGGAGCAAGTCACATCTTACATGGATGGCAGCAGGCAAAGAGAGAGCTGTGCACAGAAACCCCCATTTTCAAAACCATCAGATCTCATGAGACCCATTCCCTAATCCGAGAACAGCACAGAAAAGACCTGACCTCATGATTCAGTCATCTCCCATTGGGTCCCTCTCACAACATGTGAGAATTATGGGAGCTACAAGATGAGATTTGGGTGGGGACACGGAGCCAAGCCATATCACCTCATAAAGCAGACAGAGGACAAGAAAACTCTCTGGGGTCTCTTTTATAAGAACCTATTCATGAGAGCTCGATTCTCATGACCTAAGTACCTCCCAAAGGCCCCACCTCCAAATATCATCACACTGAGGGTTAGAATTTCAACATAAGAATTTGAAAAAGACACAGTCAGTCCATCGTGAAAATGAAGAAGAAAGAAAAAGTGCAAAATGGAACAAGAGAGAGGAGAAAGAGGAAAGAGAAGGTATTAGAGAGGTACAGACATACCTTCCAGTATGAGTTGGCTTCGTAAGTTGGTTTTAGAGACTGGTCCACGCCTTCACGATGTCACCTGTGGTGTTGGTTCCAAACTTTGCATGTTCAGAAATCTAATTTTGTTGAAACACTTGGAGATAATCATGGGCTGGGAAATTGGTTCTTACTGTCTTAGTGTGTGTTATGCTGTTACAACGGAATACCACACAGTGGGTAATTAATATAGAGCAGAAATTTATTGGCTCATGATTCTGGAGACTGGGAAGTCCAAGTCCAATGCTTGGCATCTGCCAAAGGCTTTCTGGCTGTATCATCCCATGGTAGAAAAGCAAAAAGAGTGGGGGAGCGAAAGAGAGAACAAGAGGGGCCAAATTTGTCCTTTTATAGGGAAACTGCTCCTCAGATAATAACATTAATCCATGCTTGAGGGTGGTGTCCCCATATCCCAAACACCTTCCATTAGGCCCCACCTGCCAACGGTACCACATTGGGGACCAAGTCTTCCACACATGGACTTTGGGAGACACATTCAAACCATAGAACTAATCAAACTCAAAGGACATTGATAAACTCCAGAATGCTACTTCATTATTTCAAAGATAACACCCTTTTCTAGTATTTGCAGACTGATGTCTCCTCCCTGAACTCCCTGTTCCTGGACTTAGATTACATTACCAGTGTATTAGTTTGTTTTCATGCTGCTGATAAGGACATATCCAAGACTCAGAATAAAAAGAGATTTAATTGGACTTATGGTTCCACATGGCTGGGGAGGCCTCAGAATCATGGTGGGAGGCCAAAGGTACTTCTTCTTTTTTTTTTTTTTTTTTTTTTTTTTTTGAGACAGAGTCTCACCCTTGTCAGCCAGGCTGGAGTGCAATGGCTCCATCTTGGCTCACTCACTGCAACCTCTGCCTCCCAGTAAGTCTCCTGCCTCAGCCTCCTGAGTAGCTGGGATTACAGGCATGTGCCACCACACCTGACTAATTTTTATATTTTTAGTAGAGACAGGGTTTCACCATGTTGGCCAGGCTGGTCTCGAACTCCTGACCTCAGGTGATCCACTCACCTTGGCCTCCCGAAGTGCTGGGATTACAGGCGTAAGCCACCATGCCTGGCCCCAAAGACACTTCTTACGTGGCAGCACAAAGAGAAAATGAGGAAGTCACAAAAGTGGAAACCCCTGATAAACCCATCAGATCTCTTGGGACTTATTCACTATCATGAGAATAACATGGGAAAGGCCAGCCCCCATGATTCAATTACCTCCTCCTGAGTCCCTCCCCAACGTGGGAATTCTGGGAGATACAATTCAAGTCAGGATTTGGGTGGGGACACAGCCAAACCATTTGATCACCTAGAATCAAATCAGAGACCCGATGAGTCCTGTGGGACATTTTGACAACCCAGTGGAAGAATTCAGACTCAGCTTTCCTTTTGGCTAAAATTTTCATTTCTACTTGTGACTTTCCATGAGGTATTATAATTATGTCAATTTTTCAGAGGTTTGTAGATGCCGAGGAACTTAAAAGGATTCAGACTTGTTTCACTGACTGCAGATTCTAAAGACATTTGTCACACTGTGGACACTCAACACAGCCGCCCTCCCTACTACTAGATGCCACCACTTTGCTCAGGGAAGTGGGCAGTTCTTGCCACTCCTCTCCAGATCAATTTCCACCATCTCTGTGCTTCGCACTTCTGGGTTTGGCTTTGGGTGCATTTTAGTAACTGAGCTTAAGTGATTTGTTGGAGCTTTCAGAATGATCTGGGGATTACCACATGGTAAGCAGGAAAATTCATAACCATCGACCCTGGCCTGATACATAAGGCATGTCCAAGCAGAACTATTATTCAGGTGAAACTCAACAATACAGCTAAACTAGCAGTTAAAATATTGAAATACTTCTATATTGGTTGGTAGACCATCACTAATCCCAGTTACTAAGATCCCCACCACCATCCAGGAAACCTCAGTTCTCCCCTAAGACACCCTGGACTACTCCTCCCTTAATTTGGTAATTAAAAAGTTGATGGCACAGCATGGAGCCTTTGGGGGCCTTCCTCCAGCCATTAGGGCAGAAAGTCACTGTGACTGGCTCTCCCACTGTGTGTGTGATTCCCACTGCACCAGGTAACAGTATCTCTCAAGGGCACAGAGAGGTACTGTGCTGTTACAACAGATTACCACACACTGGGTGACGTATAACGAGCAGAAATTTATTGGCTCGTGATTCTGGAGGCTGGGAAGTTCAAGTCCAAGGGCTGGCATCTGGCAACCCTGGGAAAAGGAGCTATGGCTCTGACCTACATCATGCCAGAGCCCATCCATCATGCCCCCGAACAAAGGTACTTTTCCTTCAGTCCAACATCAGTGCTTGCTTTTCAGGCCTACGTCAAATGCTTCAATAAGTCATTGCCATCTAGAAGTGAAATCTAACGGGGCAATAGGTCACAGACAGGATATAGGGCATGGTTGCTACAAGAAAAGCATGGTACACTGGCATGCAATTGATTTGTGTTCTAAATCCGGACCCCAGTACCTATAAAACCGTACCAAGAGCCCACAGGAAAAAAAAGCTCAACGTTTTCATTCTTGCTGGATCCATTCACACACAGGCTTATGCAGGAAGGAACTGCAGGATATTTTCCATTCTGCATACAATTTTCCAGCATAATCAGATGGAGAAAAATGTATTTAATTCAATAAGGAAATCAGTTTGTCACAGAAAACTTCTGTGGGAGGGGAAAAGACAAACCACAGGGAAGAATATAAACTCCCAAGTTCGCAAGGGAGTTGTAGTTCCAGCATTCCTTCTCCTGTGGGCCATCTCAAACACACAGCGGTCAGAGGGTTTTCCAGGACCCCTGCCCACACTCCATCACCGAAGTATGGTCCAGTGGCCAGGAGGGCTCAGGGGAGTCAGGACTTATCCTGGCATGAGACCTCCAACAAGTGTATTCATAAGAAAAATATTTGTGGTCTGTGTTAAGCAATAGAACAATCTCAACCTCAGGGCTTTAAAAAAAAATCACTTCCTGCCAGTTCATGTGGGTTTAGCTGTAGTCATAAGGCCTCTGGCTCTATTCATTCTGTGTAAGAGATGTGTTAAAAGAGTAAGTGTGTATGTATGTGTGCGTGTGTGCACACACACACGCACTGGGATAAAAGAGAGAGGAAGGATGGGAGAATAAGACGCAAAACAGAACTAGCAGCATTTTAAACAGATGGAGGGAACTGAGGCGACGGATCAGAGCTAAGCATTCAGCACTGGCAAGCCACTGTGTAAGGGAGATCTACACACTTGATGGTAATCAGGGAGCTATAGCAATCCAGCCAGGGGCTTAGCAAAGGATATTGGAAGATTCTGCATTGGGCATTCTTTTGCCGCTTTTCTAAGTTAGACAAGATGACCTGCAACTAACACCTTACATTCCCTGACAAGCTGGTGACAGCCAGCATTGCTTTTTCGCCTTTAAATATTTAACTTTTACAGCTGAGCATGGTGACTCATGCCTGTAATTCCAGCACTTTGGGAGGCTGAGGCGGACAGATCACTTTAGGTCAGGAGTTCAAGACCAGCCTGGCCAACATGGAGAAACCCTGTCTCTACTAAAAGTACAAAAATCAGCCGGGCCTGGTGGCATGTGCCTATAATCCCAGCTACTGGAGAGGCTGAGGCAGGAGAATCACTTTAGCCTGGGAGGCGGAGGTTGCAGTGAGCCGAGATCATACCACTGCACCCCAGCCTGGGCAACAAGAGTAAGACTCCATCTAAAAAAATAAATAAATGAATAATATATATATACGTGTGTGTGTGTGTGTGTGTGTGTGTGTGTGTGTGTGTATAGAACTTTTACCTTTCTGCAGTTTTGGTATTTGTCTGATTCTACATTCATGGAAGGACCTAAGCAATCCTGCTGGTGCTGAGATGTTGGGTAAATTCCAGAACAACGGTTCTTGGCTGGCAGGTGAAGGTCACAGGATGCCAGGGGCCCCAGGGAGGAAGAGCAGACACCCGGGGCACCCAAAAACGAGACTGCCACACTGGGAACAAAGGTGGCATAGGCTCCTTCATTCTCACCTGGTATGTTCTAGGATAATATGCTGATGGGAAGGGAGTGGGAAATGGAATGGGAGAAGGGTTTCATTGGCTTGAAAAGCTCTCAGCTGGATTTGTGATGTCTCCTTGACATGGTAAAATTGTGAGAAGTCCTTTAAGCATCCCAAGGTTCTGTGAGGCAGCCTCATCTCTGACTTAGATGAATTTTTTAATACCTGTGGCATTCATGTTATAAAAGAATTCTCTCTCTCTGAGCAGAGGGTAGATTGTATTTTTTAAAATACAACATCTTTCTTTGGACATATTCTTCTATAACAGGGGCTGGCAAGCTCTGGCCTGTGAACCAGCTGCCTGTTTTTAGAATTAAAGTTTTTTTGTTTGCCCAGGCTGGCCACAGAACATGGCTATGTCCATTTTGTCTATGGCTGCTTTCACACTATAACAGCAGAGTTGAATAGTCGCAAGAGACTGTATGACATGCAGTCTAAAATATTCACTATCCTTCTCTTTAAGAAACAGTTTGCCAAACTCTTTCCTAGAGCCTTGCCACTTCCCACCTTCAACAAGAAATGGGGGTGGGGAGGCAGTCTATGTTCCCTTGCATCGGACCAGGGTGGAACTTTGTGACTGCCTCAACCAACAGACTATGCAGAGTGATGCTATGTGACTTCTGAGGTTGGATCATAAAAGATTATAATGCTCCACCTTGCTCTTGAGACACTGGCTTCTGGAGCCAAGCCTCCAAGCTGGATTGCAGGCTGGGATTTCTTATGTAGGGCAATGAGAGGG
The DNA here is from genome assembly GCF_048565385.1 of Saimiri boliviensis. NCBI lineage: Eukaryota > Metazoa > Chordata > Mammalia > Primates > Cebidae > Saimiri > Saimiri boliviensis. The sequence goes on along the minus strand of NC_133457.1, from coordinate 32,311,269 downwards.
TAATCACATTGTTAGAAGAACGAGCCAACCTCCTGAATGGCATTGTTAGGAATCTCCTGGGCTCCTGTTCTTGCTCTTATCTGCAAAATGGGCTATTCTGATCAAGCAGAAAGCAGTCAATCAAACGATCTGGCACTTACCTTCACTCAGCAATGTGTTGGCAGAAGCAACAATGTTTGCTAACAGAAGACAGAATCCCTTCCCTCAAGGAGTTCACCAGCTGGCTGAGAAGATAAGGCTAATGCAAGTGAAATGTTGTTATAAAATAATATACAATGTCGATTATTCATATTATTACATAAAATAGAATATATTCTTGTGATTATAATGACTATTAAAATATAACTTTCTCATATTGTATAGCTCTTCGGTGTTTAATAGGTATTTTTATACACTTTGCCTCATTTTTCCCCTCCCAATAAAGTACATAGTAATTTTTACCCACATAATGATGGGTAAAAATGTGAAACTGAGGCAGAAAGTTTGGAGGTGGAATGAGAAAAAGGCAGGCTGCGGCAGGCAGAGCTGGAGGCCGGTCTGAAGGCAGATGACTTGTGGTGTCGTGTGGTCACCAGCCTGAGTGGAGTGGCGGTTGAGAGCAGAGAACCGGGACTGCCGGGCTCCCAGCTACTTTAACAGAAGAAGCGTCTAGGTGACCTGAATTGCTTAAAAATCTGGATGTCGGCCTTCTCAACCCTCTCCCATATTGAACCAGTTACATGGAAATTCGGCTACCGGTTCCTCCCTCTACCCCAGATTTCATTGCTGTCTGCCTGCGCCACGATCTCAGCGTTTCAGCAGTTCAGCAGCTCCACATTACATATTTCCCGTCCCAGAGTTGATCATAGCCAATGAGCATAACAATTGCTGGAGAGGAAAAGCTACTGTCTGTCCCTATCTAACCTAGGTTCCCTGCCCTATTTGTACCACCTGCTGCCTCCTTCCCTACTCCTGCAGTCATTCTTCCAGGCGGCGGTGTCAGCCCCATCCCTGGAAGACAACTTTACCCTGCACTCTGAGAAAGCAGGGCCAGGTAGGGCCTGCTGTTATAACACCATGTACTTCTGGAGAAGTGAGATGCTTATTTCATCTTCTGCATTCCTCAGCCCTTTCCTCTACCTAGCCCCGTTCAGCCACTAGAATTCCAGGCCAACCATCAGCAGGCCGACTCCCACCCAGCCACGGGAACCAGGGTGCCAGCAGCTTTTCAGTGACCACCAGGTGATTCCTAGCAGTCTCGCTGCTCGCTCCCTGGTATTGATGTGAGTCCTGGGCATCTGAGTGCCACCCTTGACTCTGCGGGGCTTCCTCCATCAATGAGACTTCATCGTGTGCCTCAGCCTCAGGTCCTGATCTCCACTCCAGCTTCCCCAAAACCCACCCATTTGTCTGGGGCCATCTGCCTAGTCCTTCCCTGTCTCCTCTCTACCCCTTCCACGCTTTCTATCATTAGAATGCAGATATGATGGTGTGCTACTCCCTAGATCGCAGATAAAATGAAGGGAATCAAGAAAAAAATAAAGCCAGTCACTCAGAATGAAGTCACAGATTTAAAAGATGTTTTTCTGTCTGGGAGGAATCATAGGGTTTTCCCCCACAGGGCGGCTTTTAATTTAAATTACTTTCAATCCATAGCAAGACTTGCCTTTATCCATGATCGGTCAGTTCCCGGGAAAGCCCATGGCAAGGTCTGTGCAGCCAAAGGGTTGAACTGTCTTGGGAAGCCAAATGGACAGCTGAGAGCACTCCAAGATGTGCCCTTAGTCACGGACATGCTGTGGCGAGGCACTGGCATGCTACCTCTTCACCCCAAGAACTAGGGATAATTCTGGAGGATGCACTCTGGAGAGGCACATGGGTCCTAATTCCGAAGGGTGGTGGTCCTGGCACAAATTGGAAGCCACTTGATTTGAAGTCTTAAGATTTATTTAGAGTCTGTTTCAGCTGATTTAAGTTGTTCCTTCATGCGTTTAGCAATTGACCCCTTCTTAGAATGCTCTGGAAAATGAAGTGTCTTATAGGGCCCACTGAGCTTCTGGCTCAGATCCATGGCCTGTTGTTTACATGCTTTCTAGAATCAAATGAAGAGTTTCCAGCAAGGGGCAGTGGCATTTGTGTAAAATGGCTTAGGTAAAGGTCACTGACTCAGGCACACCCTTCTGTGGCGTTTCTCCAGGTACAAGGTTTGGTTACTGTCTTAAAAACACTCATTGTACCTGATCTTTCCATTGCTAAGGGTAAAGAAGGAGAAAGTCAGTGAGCCTAAAGACCTCAGCCCATCCCAGGATCTGCAGGGATTTTCACTCTTGGCGTCTCAGTTTCTTTGTGTATAAAGATGATGTGAAATTACCTACCCAATAGGGATCTTCGGAGGGTCAATGACAAACCTGGCTGAAAGATCTTTGTAAGCTGCAAGTAGCTAAAGAAAAGGAGGATTATTAAAACCAGTTTCCCTCCTCTCAGATTCTCCCTCCTCCTTCCACACACGCTAAACTCAGAATTTGCTGTTAAAGTTACAGAATACCAAACCTAGAAATGTTTGATCTTATTCCAGCAAATAAGTTTATATTTCATGCAAAAACCAACCGAGGATTAGACCAAGAGCTCAGGCTAAATGAGTCACACATTTGGCAAGCTTTGCCTCTAGTGCTTTGACAAGAAAGTGTGCCTGGAAGCAGGGGTATGTGTGCATGAACACCCGTGTGCACCCTTAAATGCCAGGGATAACCACTCACTAGGGTCACTCTAGCCAATGGCATTTTAAAACTTGAAGGACTCTGCAAATATGTCCCTTCCAGACATTCATTCAAGGAACATGCATACTGCACTCATCTTTCTACTCTCTTTCCCATGGACACTCAATAGGCAGCTGCTGGTGGAAGGCACTGGGGGTGTACGATGGGCTTGGGTGCTACTTTTGGACCCAGTTTGTTGGATCCTTGTGTTTTTATTGCACTTAGGGTTTCCATTACTTTACCTGTTTTCCTTCATGTGCATTTTCCTTGTTACTAAGTTGGCAGTAGCTCTGAGTCCCTCACAAAGCTGACTGCCATAGCACACCTGCTGCCGCCCCAGCAAACCTCAGTTTGGTTTATGTCAGATCTCTTCCCCTCACACTTCCAACATGGACCCTTTCACTGCAGGGTGGCGCTCCCTGCCCCCAAGACAAATGGGCCAATATAAGACAAGGAGGAATAATCATAAAATCATAACAATATGCTTGGGATCTTGAATTAAAATTCCTCCACTGCTTCCTCTTCTTTTTGTTAGGGAAAGATATTCTGAAAAAATGAACTTGCATGGGAGGAGGCAAATGGCTGGGTAAGGGGAGGCGGGGTGTGGCCCTGACTGCTCTGATCAGATGAATTTCCACCAGCTCTTCCTCCAGAACTCCAACTCTACTTCCGGTCGGCAACACAACCCAAAGATCCAGGCTGACGTGTCTAGTGGGTGTTGAGAGAGAGTTACGCCCTGGGTGAAGTAACTTCAATGCACAGCCACAAATCCTATGCTCTCCGCTCATTCCTGATGCTTATCTTGATGGTGTCAGATTGGGAGGGGCAGAGGTCAAGGAACTAAATGACAATTTGGTGAAGTCCACAAAAAGGGCACAGCTGAACAATTTAAGAGAGCTAAGGTGAGTTTAAGACATAATGTTTTCCAACAGTGTTTGTGATCAAATGATTACTTTTTGAATATAAAATTTATTCCTGGAAGAGTCATTAGCAATCCTCCCCATCCCCTGAAAAAAGTTTGTCTCTATTTTTCAGACTGTCAGATGTCTCAGATCTCAGACCAACTCTTACCCCTTCGGAGGCCACTTGCCCTTGTTTGCTGTGTGTGCACCAACCCGATCTTCTATCCCTCTCTGCCCTCAAGTCCTTCCACTGGGCCCCTCAGAGCTCATGTTTAGCCATCACCAAAAGTTTCTGGAGCCCTGCTGTCTTCTCTGAGCCTTCATGGAGCCTCTTGTCCTAACTCTGGAGCTCGACTCTGCCCTGAAGACACCACCTCCCTTCAGCCCACAAAGTGACGCCTCTTTCGTTCTCTCACAGATGGCCTCCTTGCTTCCCGTTACTACTTCCAAGACACATTCCAACCTTCTCTCTTCAAAATCCCCAGCCACTCTGAAGTTCATGCTTCTAACTACACCACTCCAATTGATTTCTGGTCTTGTCCTCTGACAACCCTCAAGTGATCCCCTGAATCATGGGAGCTCCTGGCGCCTGACTTCCTATTTTTCTCTTTACCCTGGCTCTGAAACCCTTTCTGGCAATGACTCAGGCAACACTTGGCCCCTCTGTTCTTTCACTTCCTCACCTCCATTTCACTTTCCTTCCAGTGCCCCGCAGCCATCCTCACCGCTGTCATTCTCCTGACCTTGTCACCACTAATAAAAGCACTAACTCATAAAACTTTCCACTACCCTACTCAGACAGCGCATTCCAACCCAGTAAGCCCGCATCTTCACAGAGACCTGCAATCCAGAAGCCACTGTTTCCTTCTCCATTAGCCCCCTTCAGTCCTAACCCTCCTTTTCCCGCATCGTTCCACTCACTGTCCAGCAATCTCCCACCCCCCTGCCCCTCTCTTTCTCTCATCTGCTCACCTGATTCAACCTCAACTTGGATTAAACCCAACCTCCACCCACTCCATACCTCCACCTGAGCCGCAGATTCCTGTTGGAGAAAAAAGAATACATAACTGGTCTCACAGAAAATGCCAGCTGGTCTCACACTTGGTTCATAATTCTCAAGGGGGCCCTGCCCGGAGAGCCTGCTCCGCCACCCCTCAGTGCAACCATCAGGAGCTTTCTTTTCCGTCCTCAAACTGCCCACATCCCTTCCTCTTGCTTCACTCCCAGATGAATATCTTGCCTGATATTTTACTGAGAAAATGGAAAAAGCAATCAGACAGAAACACTTCCATCTTTCCTCCACCAAATCTCCCAATTTGTCTGCATCTGTCTCTTCCACCCTCCCTCCACTAAAATGGATAAAGCATCCCTGCTCCCATATACAGCCAACACCTCCCTCTCACCTCAAGGTAGTCAGCAATTATTCCTTCTCCCTAACACCTTGAGCAATCTTAACATCAAACTCATACATTCAAGTGTTCCCAGGAAAACTTCCTTACTTCATCATCTCTGGTCAAGGTCAGGACAAGGTGCCTCAGGCACCCGTGCATGGTCCTAGAACTTCAAGCCCTCACCGCCTCTCATGCCTTCCTCCGTTCCCAGCCTTGTCTCTGGGTTCTTCAGAAGAAAACTCCTCAGAAGACTCATCTTCAGTTCTTCTGTCATTTCCCAGTCCCTTGTCACACCTTTTCCAAAGACCGTGGCAAACGCCCATATCCTCTGTAACATTCATCTCAGTGATAATTAAATAACTATGTAATCATTTGTTTGATGTCCATCTTTGCTACCAAAATATAAGCTCCCAAGACCAGGAGACAGATCTCAAGGTCGCTGGCATAGCACCTCTCTGTTCCTCAGTTTTCCTACCTGCAGCATAAGGACAATGATGCACTCAGTAAATATCAGTTTTTATGATACAGTAGCCCTAGCATCTAGCAAGTTCCCAGGCAATCCGTCAATAATCATTGAATGAATCAATAAGCAAAACAATAATTCCAGGACTGACATATGGAGGAAGATCAACAGGGTTGAATACTTTTTTGCCGTAAAGTAAAATGTGAAAAAGTGGTAGTAAAATGGCCTAAGAATACAAGGCGCCCTGCCATGTTTTTTTTGATGGCAGTCAAATGTACTCCATATCTTTCTCTGCCATGTTTTTGGTACCTTCATTCTGGCGCCTAAAGTCCCTATTATCAAGTTAGGTCCAGCCTGCCCTTTCCTTCCCAGACTCATGACGAAGTCTTTGGGAAAACCAAATCATTAGTGCAGTTTCCACTGGCACACTGGGAAGGGCTTGCCACAGCTCTACAGGGAAACGTAAAGGCAGGGAGACTGTCCCGCTGTTGCCACAACAGAGATGTTACTAAAGAAACGGCCCCTGCCCCCTCACTGGCTCCTGGCTCCTCAGAACCTTCTCAGTTCTCCCAGGGACAAGACTTGAGCAGGTCCCTAGAACTCTGTCCCCATCGTCTCCTTCTTCTCCTTGGAGAGGGAGAAGCAGGTACCAAGTGCTTACAGGCAGCAGAGACCCATGGAGACCTTACAGAAAGCCTCCAAGGCTCCAGGTCCCTCCTGGCCATCTGCTCTCAGAGGCCTTGGGGTTCAGAGCCAATCCCTTCCTGCACCTCCCCCTCTCCATGTTCCTCCTCATAAAACCTTTGGCAGGCACAACCACCAGAAAATGCTGAGGTGCAGGCATTTGCATAGCCCTGCTGTGACTATTACAGCTTCCCCGGCGTTTGCCTGGAGGATAATAACAGCTCTCAGTTGCTTGCAGTGTTAGAAGGCTAGTGGCGTTTAGAGGCAACTCCTTGGTCTCTGGCTGTGATTTTCCTCTCAGCTTGGTGGCCTGGATTACAGGGCTTTCAGAAGTTGGTTCAGCGTCACCTTCAGGTCCGGTGGCTGCATCTGCAAGAGCTCTTTCCTTTGATTGCTCCCCATCACCCACTGTTCCCCAATACAATTTGCAACTTGCTTCAGGTTTCCTTTGGGGTCAGGCTAATATTTGCTTTCACCCCAAAGGTGCTATGGCCATCCCGGTTCCTGTGCCTGGGAGTGTGAACCAAACCCACACAGCTGCTACCCTGGGAGTGGTGAAACAGCCCCATGTTTCCCAGCTTTCTAAAACTGGCCCATTGTGTGTGTCGCTCTACCCATCAGCCCTTGCTTCGAAGTGACCTGGCTCCAAGCCACCAGACGTGTCAGACACCTTCTTTTCTCAGCTCCCAGAGGAAGACCTGTGGCTTTGTTACGAGAGAGAAGCTCTTTTAACAAAATATGTTGCAAATTGAATGCTCTGTAAATATTTATTTTAAAATAGAAATTCATAGAAAAACATAGACTTTTTCCAAACCAGCCTTTCCTCTGTATTATTCTGGAGGGACATTCCCAGATCAAAAGGAATGGGAGCTTCTTAATGGGAGCAGTTCCTGAACGATTTGATTTCAGTCACAGAAATATCCCCTTTAGTTTTTTTGGTCAGAAATTCAGTGCTGGCTCTAACAGGACATTAAAAACTCACATTAATAGTGGTAGCTTGTTGTCTGTCTGTGTTTCGTCCTCTCTAAGGGGCCCCTGCTAGCGCACCGGGCCTTCGGACAAACGAAACCAGTTATTGCTCCAGTACCACGGCTAGGTTAAAAATGTCCTTGTTGCAATACCATTCTGGACATGAGTACAGGCAAAGATTACAGGACAACGACACCAAAAGCAATTGTCACAAAAGCAAAAATCGACAGATGGGATTCAACTAAACCAAAGAGCTTCCGCACAGTAAAAGAAGCTATCGTGAGTGAAAGACAACCTACAGAATGTGAGAACATTTTTGCAAACTATGCATCTGACAAAGGTCTAATATCCAGCATCTATAAGGAACTCAAGTGTACAAGAAAAAAAAAAAACATTAAAAAATGGGCAAAGGACATAAACAGACACATTTAAAATAAGACATACATGTGGCAAACAATCATATGAAAAATGCTCAACATGACTGATCGCTGGAGAAATGCAAATCGAAACCACAATGAGATGCCATCTCACACCAGTCAGAAAGGCTATTACAAAAAGTAAAAAAATAACAGGTGCTGGCTGGTGAGACTGCAGAGAAAAAGAAATGCTTACGTACTGCTGGTGGGAGTGGAAATAGGTCAGCCGTGTGGAAGACAATTTTGCAATTCCTCAGAGACCTAAAAACAGATATACCATTTGACCCAGCAATTCCATTACTGGGTATATACTCAAAAGGATATAAGGCATTCTATCATAAAGAAACACGCATGCTTATATTCACTGTAGCACTATTCACAAGAGCAAAGACATGGAATCAGCCTAAATACCCATCAATGGTAGACAGACAAAAAAAAAGTGTGGTACATATACACTGTGGGATACTATGCAGCCATAAAAAAGAACAGGATCATGTCCTTTGCAGGAACATGATGGAGCTGGAGGTCATTATCCTTGGCAAACTAATGAAGGAACAGAAAACCAAATACCACATGTTCTCACTTATAAGTGGGAGCTAAATGAGGAAAACACATAGACACATAGAAAAATACACACTGGAGTCTATCAAAGGGTGAAATGTGGGAGAAGGGAGAAGATCAGGAAAAATAATTAATGGGTACTAGGCTTCATACCTGGGTGACAAAATAATCTGTACAACAAACCCCCATGACACCAGTTTACCTATGTAACTAATCTGTATATGTATCCCTGAACTTAAAAGTTACAGTTTGTTTTTTTTTTAAAAAAGAGGTCCGGTGTGGTGGATCACACCTATAATCTCCACACTTTGAGAGGCCAAGGTAGGTGGATCACTTGAGCCTGGGAGTTGCCTGCAGTTCCAGCTGCTCAGGATTCTGAGGTGGGAGACCTGAGCACAGAAGTTGAGGCTGCAATGAGCCAAGACCACACCACTGCACTCTAGCTTGGGTGACAGGAGTGAGACCTTGTCATGAAAAAAAAAGAAGAAAGAGATGTCCTTGTTGAGTGTTTCAATCTATGATCAACCGAATTGCAATAATGAGGTGAGCCACAGTAAGTATGTGTATGGTCGTTCTCTACACACACTTATTACTCACACACTTGTCAGCTGTGTGATCTTAGGCAAGTTACTTCCCCTTGCTGAGTTTTGGCATCTTCAACTTTATAGTAGGAATAATATTGCTTCCCTCACACTGTTTTTGCTAAGAATTCATTGAGATCCTTTGTGTAAAGCACTTAGCATGGTGCCTGGCACACAGCAGATGGCAGTTACAGTCAGAGATACAGGAGATGGTCTGTTATGCAGGTTCAGTCTGGGAGTCCTGAGGGAGGTCGATAAGGCACCAGATCCCTTACAACGTAGTTGTCCATTAGTTTCATCCTGTCCCGGCCCCCAGTCTTTAATACCTGAAGAGGTTCACTCACTAGGGACTTTATTAGGACAAGTATGGGTTTGACAAGGGATGTCTGAGTCCATAAAGTGGAATGAAAACTGTGTATAGTTGATTGTACTTAACCAAAAATTGGGTAGTGAAGTAGCAACCAGGGATTTTTTTCCCCTTCTCCTTTAGCAAAAAAGCTATTGAGCATATCTTCAGGACAACTCCTTGCTAGGAAGATGTAAGCTTGGGAAGCTCCTGCTGGGGAAAACACCTTTTATTTGATTAGGAAAGTTGTTGCTCCTGTGGCATGCAAAGCTCTGAGGAAGATCTGCATAATTTATAAAAGAATCCCAGGGATCCCCTAGGAGAGAAAGGATTGATTGCATTTCACCACTACCAACCATGACCAACATCAGCACCAACAATCACCACCACCAATACTACCACCTCCATTACCACCATCTCATCACCAGCCATGATCAGCACCACTACCACCACCTCCACTTCCATCACACAACCTGCCACCACTTCCACCACCACTACCATACCATATGCTATTCCTACCATTACCACTGCAACACCACTAATCACCACCACCGTCTTCACTCCCCTCCACCACAATCATACAACCTACCATTACTACCACCACCATCACCACCTCCATCACATAGCTCATCATTGCCGGAACCACCATCACGTCACTCTCACCATCAGTACTATCACCATCAGCCAGGTTAAGTGGCTCATGCCTGTAATCCCTGCATTTGGGAGGCTGAGGCAGGAGGATCATTTGAGTCCAGGACTTGCAGGCTACAGTGAGCTGTGACTATGACACTCTATTGCAACCTGGGCAACAGAACCTGTCTCTAAAAATATATATACATATATTACCACCATCATTAACACTACCACCCACCACAGCTACCATTACCACCATCACTCTCAACAGCAACATCACCAGTGATATGGTTTGGCTGTGTCCCCATCCAAAATTTCATCTTGAATTATAATAATCCCCATATGTCAAGAGTGGGGCCAGGTGGAGATAACTGAATAATGGGGGCAGTTTCTCCCATACTGTTCTCTTCATGTGAGATGTGCCTTTGTGTCTCCTTTGCCTTCCACCATGATTATGAGACCTCCCCAGCTAAGTGGAACTATGAGTCCATTAAAGCTCTTTTCTTTATAAATTAACCAGTTTCAGATATGTCTTTATTAGAAGCATGAGAACAGTTTAATACAGTAAATTGGTAGTGGTAGAGTGGGGTACCCAAAAATGTGAAAGCAACTTTGGAAATGGGTAACAGGCAGAGGCTGGAACAGTTTTGAGGGCTCAGAAGAGGATAGGAAAATGTGGGAAAGTTTGGAACTTCCTAGAGACTTGTTGAATGGCTTTAACCAAAATGCTGATAGTGAAATGGACAGTGAAGTACAGCTTGAGGTGGTCTCAGATGAAGATAAGGAACTTGTTGGGAACTGAAGCAAAGGTGAGTCTTGCTATGTTTTAGCAAAGAGACTGACAGCATTTTGCTCCTGCCCTAGAGATTTGTGGAACTTTGAACTTGAGAGGGCATCTGGTGGAAAAAATTTCTAAGCAGCAAAATGTTCAAGAGTTAACTTGGGTGCTGTTAAAAGCATTCAGTTTTATGTACTCACAAAGATATGGTTTAAAATTGGAAATTATGTCTAAAAGGGAATCAGAGCATAAAAGTTCAAAAAATTTGCAGCCTGACAATGTGATAGAAAAAGAAAAACCCTTTTTCTGATGAGAACTTGAAGCCAGTTGCAGAAATTTGCATAATTACAAGAACCCAAATGTTAATTGCCAAAACAATGGGGGAAATGTCTCCAGGGCATGTCAGAGACCTTCACAGCAGCCCCTCCCATCACAGGCCCAGAGGCCTAGGAGACAAAAAGTGGTTTCATAGGCCAGATCCAGGACCCTCCTGCTCTGTGCAGCCTAGGGACTTGGTGCCCTGCCTCCCAGCGGCTTCAGCCATGGCTTGGGCCAAAATAAAAACTTTCCTGGATCTTGATTTTGAGAATCAATCATTTCTGAGCATAAACACCTTCTTGCCCAGCCCCAGAGAGGCCAGGTTGGGAATTGATCATTATGAGGATGACTATACATCCCTATTTGCCCAAGACAGAACTTGTTCACAGTCATTTTCCTGGCATAATAATAATTATGCTGGAGAAGGGGTGTGCTGAAGTGTTCTCTATCTGGAGTGTGTACATATTTAAAAAATCATTGTGCCATCATCTTAAAAGCTAAATGCTTTACTATTAAGCTATACCTCAACTACAATATCAATATAGTAACAAAATAATGATAATTATGTCAGGGTCAATGACTTGTAACAGCAACACTTTTTACTCTCAAAAGTATCTTGATTTAGGCTGGGCATGGTGGCTCACACCTGTAATCCCAGCACTTTGGGAGGCTGAGGCAGGCATATCGTGAGGGCAGAAGTTCAAGACCAGCTTAGGCAACATGGCGAAACCCTGTCTCTACTACATATACAAAAATTAGCCAGGCATGATGGCACATGTCTGTAATCGCAGCTACTCGGGAGGCTGAGTCAGGAGAATCACTTGAACCTGCGAGGCAGAGGTTGCAGGGAGCTGATATCATGCTACTGCACTCGTCTGGGCAACAGAGCAAGACTCTGTCTCAAGGGGAAAAAAAAGCATCTTGATTTGAATGAAGAACTCTTTAGTCATCCTAATAAAATCTTTCCATGGTTTCTCCTTGGCCCACCTGAAGAAGGGTGGATTTCATTGCCCATTAACATTATATAGTCCTGTGGTCTTTGAGTAATATTTTATACTTGCTGGAGAACCAAAGTCAATGTATTACGGCTGTTTGGAAACCAGGGAGGGTTTTAAATTACATCAGCTTGACTTGATGGGCTCTAAGTATATGTGGACTTGGGAAGGTGGAAATTATTAGAACAAGCACCTTCATGGAAATTACCATTAATTCAAAGTGTCTGAACTTCCCTTTACCCCATCTCCACCACTCCAATCTTCCCCTGCCAAACTTTCCTTTCATTAAAGGAATGAGTCATCCCCATTGGGAATCGTATATGAACTGTAGGGGAAAGTATGAGATTTGGAGTGGGTCAGGCTTGGTCTTGCAACTTAACTTTATCATTTGCTAGCTCTGTGTCTTCGGGTAAGTTAGTTAACTTCTCTGGGTCTCAGTTTTCTGATTTATAAAAGGCATAACATGACCTACTTTGCAGAGTTGGAGTCAGGATTAGATTTAATGAGTATAAGGTACCTGGCACACAGGCACCAAATATATGATAGCTAATATTTAAATCAGATCTAAGGATCAAAATGAAAGCAAGGTATGGCAGATTATATTTTCCAAATATAGCCACAGCAATGTTTCAAGTCCTACTCATTCTTCCAGAACACTGCTACTCCCCGTCAAGAGGCAGAGTCTATCTTTCCTACCCTTAAACCTGGGGAGAACTTTGTGACTGCCTCAATGAATAAAATGTGACAGAATCAATGCTCCATGAATTCTAAGGACAGCTGAAAAAAGACAACACACCTCTACCTGGCTCTCTTTTTTCTCTCAAGATGTCCATCCTGGGAATCCAGCCACCATGCTTGCAAGGAAGCCCAACTAACTCACATAGAAAGACACACGCAGAGGCCCATGTAAAGGGGAGGTGAGACCCCCAACCAATAGCCATTATTAACCATCAGACTTGTGCGTGAATAAGCTTTCGGATATCTCAACCTTCAGCTGCTGAGTCTTTCAATGAGACATCAGAAATTAGAAAAAAAAAATAAAAATACAAACCGTCCCTACGAGTTTGAATTACTAGTCCACACATCTATGAGCATAATACATGGTTATTTAAACTAAGTTTGAAGGTAATTTGTTTTGCAGCCATAGGGACTGGAATTCAATTCAATGTAATCAGGGTTTTGTGGATGGGGCTGATGTTTCATACATCTGAAACAGGCAGGGTAAATGTGAGCACAGCCCTTTGCTGTGGTCCATCCAAAGCTTAAAACAGTGTATGAGTCAGGATGGGCTAGCTGGAGAGTTCATTATACAAATCTGTCCTGTTTCTTCTGATTGGAGCCCCATGTACATATTTATGCTCACAAAATGAATTGGCTCCATTTTTCAAACCCAGAATTGTCTCTTACATCTAAATTCCTAGAGCTCTGTCTGTTCTTTGAAATTGACTACTTACTGGTCTGGAGGAAATGGAACCAAAAAAATGACACCAGTGGCGCGCCACTGACGTCCCCAGCACGCGCCTCGGGCTCTGCAGTCTGCCAGCGAGAGAGTTACGTGCGTCCAGATTCTCCTCGAGCCCCGCCCCCTTGCCAAGTGGCCGCAGTCACACAGGTCCAGAGGCCGCGGTATCACAGACTCTGCGACATGTTGATGCTGGCTGAGCGTTGGCAGAAGCAGAAGTGGGCTGTGGATCCTCAGAACACTGCCTGGAGTAATGACGATTCCAAGTTTGGCCAGAGGATGCCAGAGAAGATGGGGTGGTCTAAAGGAAAGGGTTTAGGGGCTCAGGAGCAAGGAGCCACAGATCATATAAAAGTTCAAGTGAAAAATAACCACCTGGGACTTGGAGCCACCAACAATAACAAAGACAACTGGATTGTACATCAGGATGATTTTAACCAGCTTCTGGCCGAGCTGAACACTTGCCTTGGGCAGGAAACTGCAGACTCCTCAGACAAGAAGAAAAAGAAGTCTTTTAGCCTTGAGGAAAAGTCCAAAATCTCCAAAGACCGTGTTCACTATATGAAATTCACAAAAGGGAAGGATCTATCATCTCGGAGCAAAACAGATCTTGACTGCATTTTTGGGAAAAGACAGAGTAAGAAGACTCCTGAGGGCAATGCCAGTTCCTCCACTCCAGATGAGAATGAAAGCCCAACCAGTGCCTTCACCATCCAGGAGTTCTCTGCCCAGGGAATGGCGGCACTGAAGAACAAGCCCCAGGTCCCAGATCCAGGGCCTGACCTTTCCAAGACTCAGGTGGATAGAAAAAAGATGAAGAAAAGAAACAAAGAGGCAGCAGGTAAGGATGTGAAGAGTTCCCCGAAGCCTAAGGCCAAGAGGCAAATGGAGGGAAATCCCAAGAGGGACGGGGCCCAGGAGCAGGGGGCCAAGAAGAAGAGTGCGGGGGAGCAGCTCAGAGGTCTCTGCTGGGACCAGGGTTCCGAGACCGCTGCTCAGGATGCTGGGGACTGTGCGCAGCCGCCTGAGGGCCTACACTTCACCCTGAAGCCCAAAAAGAGGAGAGGGAAGAAAAAGCTGCAAAAGTCAGTAGAGATAGCGGAGGATGCTAAGCCAGAAGAAACGCCAGTGACAAAGAAAAAGGAAGATTTCAAATGAATCTCCCCAGCCAGGGCCTTCCAACCACTCGGCTGTCAGGGCGCTGCCAGGGCAGACACTCTGGCCTGAAGTCAGAGCAGAGCTCACCCCAGAGAGCTTGGCCGCATCTTGTGACGTGCCCATGGGCGGCCAAGTCCCGCCCTCTCGCCACATTTCCCCCAAGTTAGGTTCCCAGGAGGACCTTTTTAATGTTCTAAATCATGGCTCTCAGAAACAAATAAATTTGTTTATAAACTCTGAAAAAAAATGATACAACTAGTTTTTATAGCTAAAAGTACCTGAAGTTATGTAGGCAAATGGCTGCTATCTTCTTCAAACAGCAGTTGTAAAAGCTCTAATCCTATTTCTTGATTTTCTATGTCACCAAGATGGAAACTTTGTCCAGTGCTGAGAGTGCACCAGGAGGAGAAAGTTGAGGAAAACTAGCAAGACCCAATCACAGCCAAGAGCTGTGAAGAAAATCAGGCCAGAAAGTTAAGGCAGCAGCAGGACCAGCTTTCTAGAGGCTCAAACCAGGAAAAATGGGTTCAATGGGCAGATCATGCAGACAGAGCCCAACCATGGCCAGAGCCTGATACACAGTCATGGTGAGGAAGTTAGTGTGACGGAGTGAAGAGAGCATGAGCTTTGGGGCAAACAAACTGGGTTTAAATCTGGTTTCTCAACATACCAGCTGTCTGACCTTGGGTATGTTACTTAGCCCCTCCATTTTTATCACTTGTAAAAACAGTATTACTTGTAGCAGAGACAGCTATCATCCACCTAAGAGATGTGTCCCTTTTGAATAGTGTTATTGTGACTGAGAAGCAGCTGCCCAGCATCTCAGTTGGTCCATGTAACTAGATGGACTTATGTGGCCAGTGGAATATGAGCAGAGGTCATGTGTGTCACTATCAGATTAAGACGGCTAAGTATCCCTTGTGCCTTGCCCAGGCTATTATCCCTTTTCATGGTGACCTTACAGGCCACAAGTTGAAAATGGTGGCATCAGAGGACAGAATACGCCTGGATCCCTGTGTCCCCACTGAGTAGAGAGACATCCAACCAGGAACAAGCATATTAGACTTTGTATGAGTAGGAAATAACCTTTTACTATGTTAAGACACTGAAAATTGGGGCTGTTTGTCCCACCCTGACTCATATACTGCTTTAGAGAATTGTTACATGCATAATTGTAGATATGATTATAATGGGTTGTTTACCATTTGTCGTCCCTATTTGACTGGATGCTCCTCAAGATCCTTTTGACCCAGATGACCCCTATTGACACTATAAACCCCATTGCCCAGTCCTTACATGTATCTGGTACACATTAAGGTACTGAGTAAATTTGAATTGGATTTCTGCAGCTTGACTAAAAGAAGAGAATTAGAATCTAGACTCTTTAGCAGTAGGAGAAAGAAAATGTTGATGTTTAAAAAGAACATTACATCAACACTTCATTACTGAAATTAAACAAACAACCAAAAAAAAAAAAAAAAGCTATCTAACAGTAAAGTCATAATTGGCCAATTTGGCCCTTCAGTACCACATGGGACCAAAGAAATGAGCTTTCCTATTAGAAAGTTTTGGAAACCAATTTACTATTGTATTTTCTTTAGAGTTCCACAAAGCTTTTATAAGTTAATTAAATGGTTGGCTTAACCATGGGTTCATGTTTTCAGCAGATGAGGTGGTTTTATCTAGGGAGGGAAACAATTGTGTAAATGCAAACTTGGTAGCAAGAGTTGTACTTGAAAATGATTCCTTATCAGGAACGTCTGAGTTCTCTCCTTGAATTATCAATATGAATACACACACCTTGCGTTTATATAGCACTTTTCTTTTTATTGCTCCCAGTGTGTTCTCACAAGAATCCTAAGAGTTAGGGCACTTTTTTTTTTTTTTTTTTGGCCATCATTTCACAGATGGAAAAGTCTATAAAATAGAGAGAGTTATGATTTGGCCTGTGTCTCATGGCTCATGTGAGAATCAGAAACCAGGTCTCCTGACTCTCAGCACAGGACTTTTTCTCTACCAGACCTCCCAAATTGATATGTATTCAACATGGATAACAGCCCAGTAGGAACCAAATCAAACAGACAAACTGTTTTCAAGCCTAGTCTGGGAAAAGTCTCATGCTTGGATCACTTATGGGATAAGAAGTAACTTAAGACACAATCCTACAGCCTGACAACAGCCAAGCTAAGGAGAAAATAATCTAAATAGGTGAATCATTCAAAATAAAGAAATAAATTATAAAGTAGCAATGTCTTTTAATAACAGAAGAGATGGGGTAAGACAGGTTAAGACTCAATAACAAATAAGCATCACAGCCAAGAAATGTGATGGCATTCAGAAGAGGGAAAGAACACCCAGGGCTAGGATGCCAGAAGAGGCTTCATGGAGGAACTGGGATTTCAGAAAAAGGCAAAATTATGTAACACAAGTTGCCATATCAGCTCAGCACTTCTCCTTTACCCTTTTGGAAATGTAGCCTCTTTTCTTTTGGAAATTACTCCTTCCCATTCTAATCATTGGAGATTATTCTGGGTGAGGCTGCCAATGTCAGCATTGTCCACTTCAGCTACTAGAGTGGACACAGAATCCAATTCTAGACAATTAGAATTCTTAAAAACAAAACACACACTCAGCTTGGAACTAACAGAGAGGCACAAGTCCTGCTCGCATGAGATGTGAGAAAAAGCTACTGGTGGCCATGAATCCTGCTTTAGGAGGAGATTAGGCTGAGAAAGGCAGCTGGGATTAGAAATAAAACAAGACAGTGCTGGGACGTTGGAGAACTTGGTTCCAGTTGTCTCAGCAGCTCAGTGGACCTCTGCTTTCCCTACAGGTTACTGCACTGAGCCAATTATTTTCTTCTTTTCTCTAGTGGTGGTTAAGTAGGGCTCACGCCACTTGCAAACATAGTCTTGACTATGGGAATAGGTAAAGAGGAGAGGGGAAGCTGCTCTGGCAGAAGCTACTAAATGAATCAAAATCTCTCACTGTCAGCTGCTGAGGGAATTTAAGACAGGTGATCATATAATTTATGGACTGAACTAGGACACCTGTGAGAAAGAAAAGGGAGGGGACACTGCCAATAATTACGCCAGGACAACTGACACAAAGACAGGCTTTCCATACCTGAAGGTATGGCCTCCCTAATTACATACCTCTCCTTTGAGAAGACAGAGTGGGCCAGAAGAGATGTAAAATTTAAATACCAATTCCTTATAGTAACAGAGAGCATAGATGTCTTTTATTTAGTGAGCATTTTGCTTTATGTACTATTACCTCGAGGACTCTGGAAAGGAATATGTCAGCTCAAGAGCAGACAAATATCTCAGGAGGAAAATGGACCATAAGAAGTAGGTCAGTGTCCAGCTCAGCTCGTGCATTTCTGAAATCCTATGATTTGAGGCTCGGGGCTGCAAGCAGTCCTGTCAACCGTAGTCAATAAGACAGTCATCTGAAAGCATCACTGGGCCCCCCTTCTTGCTTCCTCTCACTTCCCCTTAGTGATGTCAGTGCCTTCCTCTTTGAAGCTGCTCAAACAGACAAACCTCCTCTGACAGCACATTCATTCCTTCTCTGTTGGTCCTGGCAGCCCAAGGATACCGTCTGGAAACCTGGATCCTTTACGATTCAAGGTCTTTCCACTTCAGATGCTTCCCCATCTATTGTTTTATCATCTCTCTTCTAAAAAGATTTTCCTCTTCATGAGACTCTTTCAAGAAAACCATTCCATTTCTTCACATGGTTGAAAAGGAGCTGGTGCTGCAGGAAAGAGCCCTCTGGATGTGATGGTATTGAAAAGGGGGGCAAGAGACTCCTATTTTTTTCCTTCCCTGTGCACATATTAATTCCACGCCTGGATTCGAGATGGGAGTTTCCCTGTGATGATGGTAGTGTGGCCTCAGGTCTCTGCTGGGGAGTGGCCCTCTGCTCTCCAGCACCAGGTGGCAGGCTGGCCTGTGATACTGGCTGTCTCCAGTGGTACCCAGGATGCTCCGTTCCTGGGAGACGTGTCCCGTCGCTCTGACACCCTGCTCTTGACCATCTGGCTTGCAGCTACCCCACGGAATTTACAGTTGATACATAAATAGAAGGATCTACACACACTATGCTAAGTTGTATCTATTTATTAACTTACCTCACCCACACAATTCTGTGAAGTAGACCTTGTTATTCATCCTGTGTTACAGGTGAGAAACAGATACAGAGAGGCTGTATAGCCTGCTCAGATCGTAAAGTTTGCAGTTTCAGCAACTGACAACAGAAAAGCCCCTGGGATACTCCATAGACCTCTAGGTAAGGCTGGGTGGGTCAGCTGGGTTGGTTGCAGGAGGAACTGCCCTGATGGGTTGCAGTACCACAGAGCTCTTAGTTTTAATGGATTAAAACCTGTTCTGTAACTCTGTGCCTATCCTAGACCCTGACATCTAGAGGTATGATCTCCCAAAGATGGTGCCAGGAGTTTATCAGGAAACCATATCGTGCTCCCTAGTTTCCAATACCCAGCATCTTGCTCTCCACTTTGCCTGGGTCTTAAAATCTCCTGTTAACCCCTGACTTGGCTCCTGCATCATAGGCCAAATTCGTTACCTCCTCAGGAAAAACCCTAAAGACTTCCACCTTCCCACCGCCCCTAGATTTTACACTCCTGTATCTTTCCCTGCCTGATATTTGCTTGTCCTCCATCATGACAGACAGCAGACAGTGGACACGAGTGTCTCAGCTGGACCTGCACTTGGCGAGCAATTCATTCTCATAGGTGTCTCAGGAGTGTCATGTTTATATTCAGAGGGCTACTTGCTGAGCCAAGCCACTTGATGCTTCCCAAACTTATCTCCTGCCTTGATGTCTTTGCTGATGCTGTTCCCACCCCTGTGAATGGCCCATCTCTGAAAGCCTAAACTCCAGCCATTTGCCCATGCACGGTATCACGCAGATACCACTTGATGCCTTCATAGCCCCTCACTGGAAGTCTCCCAAACCTCCTCTGAACCTGTGTAGCCTTTTTGTCTGTATCCCTCTTCAGCAGTACATGTAGTGCTTTCTTCTGTGAGATATGTATTTATGTTGAGACTTCCTTTTCTAGTCTGTAAGCTCATCAAAGGCTGAATCACAGTGATTCAACTAAGCATTTTCAAATTTGCTTGGCAGAAAGCCTGGCATGTCAAGTGTTTCTGAATGAAATGCAATTACACAGACAGGGGAGAAAAGCAATAGCTGGTAAGAGAAACTTTGGAAATTTCAAATAACATATCTGCAGAGTAGATAATGTACTTCAGGCATCAAATAAAATTTATATTTCAATTTCTTTCTTCCTTGGACATGAGGTCCAGGGTACTGCTGTTTGATCAGAATTCAAACAGATAAACTCTCCACTTAAAAGAATAAATTCTATCATTTAATCAAATTATGCATGAGAGGGGACTTGAGGGGGGTTGTTTCAGAGCCAGCGCTTACTCAGTCTCCTTTTGCAGTTCTATTTTTCTTTCTAATTAAAAATCAGTAGAATTTTGAGAAACCAACTCTAATCGTTTCATACTTTCCCTGTAACTTTTCCCTTAAAAAGAGTAGTCTGATGCTGAACTAATTTTGTATTTTACACAAGATTTATAGCAGGCTCTTCATCCCTCATTCTTTAGAAGATACATACCTTCTCAGCAGAATTAGGGAGTAGTGGCTAATAATAATAATAATAGCAATAGTATCGATAATAATAATAACTACCAGCACTCTACAGAATGCATTCATCAGGACACTTTGATCACAAACCACAGAAACTGATTCTGGCTAATTCAAGCAGAAAAGGAGACACTGGGAATTTAATAGTTGCTATTTGTGCTCCACCCAGATCCTTCTTACCTCTGGGGCACTCCTCCACCGGCCGCTGTGGGCACTGGTTACAAACAGTGCACAACTGCCCCCTTCTTCAGAAAACTGCCCTCTGCCAACAAGAGTCCACTCATCTGGGGGCTCACCCTTCACCTCCCATTGGATTGATATGGGATATTTTAAAAGCCAACCACTTTGCCCGAAGGCAGAACTTACTCTCATGTGCCATTCATAACCCACAGCCTCTTAGGCGGAGGCCAGACTCCAGCTGAGATAACATCTTTACTTAGCTTTTTCTCCCAACCTATTTTGTTTCCCTCACTCTTTTATGATTTCTTTCGAGGGCATCAATAAATCATATGACAAGAATTTCCCTCAGGCTCTGTTTCTAGGGAACCCAACCTAAGACCAAAAAAACGTTGAGAAGTCCACAGAACGGAGAGAGGACAGGACTCACAGTAGTACTGGGACTCTCAGGAGAAGGAACTGAGCGCTGGCCTCTGGCCTCTTCAGTCTGCCCCCAAGAGGATGAATCAACTCCAGTCATTCTCAAGGGTTATTTTCTCTCTGCTGAACATTCAAATTTCCATAAAAAGAGTCTAACTGACTTACCCTAAGTAACATGCTCACTTAAGCACAGGGAGAGGACAAGGGACTTCTTTCAACCTTCATATCAAATTATCCAGTTTCCTTGTGGTAGCATTTGGGTAACTTACCAAAAGAAAAACAAATATCATCTGGACAAATATCTCATTCAATCCTTAGGACAGCTCATGAGGTAGATGCTATTAGAGTTGTTATACAAATGAAGAAACTGAGGCACAATCAGGAAAGGCCAATGAGCTAGACCAGCACTCCCAAACTCCTTGTTCTGAAGATCTCCTACTTTGTAGGGTTGACTCTCTAACATTCGTTCAATCGCCACCTGGTTAATAAACCTATCATAGCAATTCCACGCCTGTTTAGTCTGTTTTGTGCTGCTGTAAGAGAATACCATAGACTGTGTAATTTATAATGAACAGAAATTTATTTCTCACAGTTCTGGAGACTTGAAAGTCCAAGATAAAGGGGAAGGCACTGGCAAGGGCCCTCTTGCTGTCATAACATGGCAGAAAGCATCACATGGCAGAAAGGCAAAGAGAGAGAAAGAGAGAGAGAGTAACAAGGGGCTGAACTTGCCCTTCTATAACAAACCCACTCCTGTAATAACTGCATGAATCCATTTACACCACCCTCATGGTCTACTCATCTCTCATCAGGCCCCACCTCCCAACACTGTTACACTGGAAATTACGTTTCCAACATAAGCTTTTTGAGGTGCACATTCAAATCACAGCACATGCCCCTCAGCAGTTATTGGTTTAGGAATGGGGGTGTGTCCACGTCCTGGCAACAGAAAATGAAGACAATTTTCCTGAGCCTTCTTGGAACTATCTTCTTCTTCCTATGAAGACACAAGATGAGACCATCCCCAGCTCTTCATCTGGACACTGCTAAATGTGCCTCAGACACCTTACCCACCCCTGTGGTCAACACTAGCACAAAGACGTGAGCAGAATCAAGAAAGAAATGAACCAGAGCCTAGGTATATCCTACCTGAAGGCTGCTGAACCTCTCAACTCTGTTATCTGACAAAATAAAATTCCCTATTTTTAAGATACAGCTTGAGCTGAGGATTTCTGTTACTTTTAGTCAAAAGCATCCTAACTGATGCACTCACTACTCTGGGTTGAGAAAGATGCCCAAGGAATAAGAACATTGTCAAAGATAAGTCCCAGACAACTCATGATTTTGAGAATTTCTGTTTTCTAGCTGTGTAACCTGGGCAAATTATCTAACCTCTCTGAATCACAGCTTCCTCAGAAATAAAATAGAGATAATACAGTTGACCCTCTGTATCCATGGGTTTGACATCCATGGATTCAATAAACCACAAATGGAAAATATTAGGGAAAAAAAATTCTGCAAAGTTCCAAAAGCAAATCTTGAGTTTGCTGCATGTTGAATACTGTGTTGAATTCATGCAAATGAAGTGATGTGTAAGCATTGTTTTAGGTATTATAAGTAATCTAGAGATGATTTAAAGTACTCAGGAGGATGTGTGTGGGTTGTATGCAAATACTATGCTATTTTATAGAAGGGACTTGGGTGTTCATAAATTTTGGTATCCATGGGGAGTCCTGGAATAAATTCCCCATGGATATGGAGCGATGCCTGTACTTGTATCTACTCCCTAGCGTGGTCATAAGAATTAAACAGGATCAAACATTTAGAGCAAACGACCACTCCCTGATGCTAGTAAGTGCCCAATAATAGCTGGCTATTAGATACACTCTTGGGAAGAAAAGTTAAAATAGAAAAGCTAGTATCTATTGCGTTAGTACTATTAGGGAATATTTAACTATTGTTTCTGCATTCTCCCCTCAAACATTATCTCTGATATTGATCTATATATGTACCTAATTCAGCCAACGCATCTTCTCCTTTGAAAGAGCATACCTCTGTCAGTGCATCTACTTACAAGTCTGACCATATTTAAAATGTGAAAAGGCAAAGATTCCTCATGTTCTCCTTGTTTGGTTTTAAATAGCCCCCAGCGTAATTCCAAGAACATGCAGACACAATATATTCTTGGTTCAGTGGTTTTTAACCTTGGGTCAAAAATCAAATTCAACTGCAGTGGTTCTTAAGCATGTCGAGGTCATGAACCCTTTTTTGAGAATCAAATAAAGGCTGTGGACCAATATCCAGACAAATGCATTGCCAAGCAAAATGTCCATACCGTGAGATGCCTCCCCTCCCCGAGGCACAAGACTCCCTGAATTAAAGTTTTTAAAATAAACCAGGCTGGGCGCGGTGGCTCAAGCCTGTAATCCCAGCACTCTGGGAGGCCGAGGTGGATGGATCATGAGGTCAAGAGATCGAGACCGTCCTGGTCAACATGGTGAAACCCCGTCTCTACTAAAAATACAAAAAATTAGCTGGGCATGGTGGTGCGTGCCTGTAATCCCAGCTACTCAGGAGGCTGAGGCAGGAGAATTGCCTGAACCCAGGAGGTGGAGGTTGCGGTGAGCCGAGATCGCGCCATTGCACTCCAGCCTGGGCAACAAGAGCGAAACTCCGTTTCAAAAAGAAATTAAAAAATAAAATAAATAAATAAACCAAAACAAAATGATGACTAGGCACCACCATGTACCAGAGGCTTCCTAAATACCTCTGGCATCTAATCTTTGCATTTAATTATTTATTTACCATATGCATCCATTCATACATTCATTTAATCTTTACAAAAGTATCAAAGTGAAGGGACTTCTCTTGCCTTTTGTGTTAGTTCACAGATGTTAGGTATCCTTTATGAGGTCACACTGTCAGCTAAGTGGCTTCACTATCCTAACTCATAAGCCCTCCTTGTTCCCTCACAATCTCCCACCAACCAGAGTCACAGGCAGGAACAACCATTTTCCCGTCAGTTATGCTGATAAGGAAATGGAGGCATTGTGATGAGAAGGCCTCACGAGAAGTAAAAATGTTAAAATGACGTCAACCTAGCTCATGGAGCCTACAGAGGCCTCCATTCACAGGCGCCTTTCTTCTTTCGTTCTCTCACATGTGTGAGCTTTGCAGTGTGCCAGGCCCTATGCCAGGAACTTGCATCATGCAGCATTATAGGAAGAACCCACTGAGAATAGATCTGAATTTCAGCTTCATCATCTAGCTGCTGTGTGACCTCCAGGAAGATTATTAATTCCCTGAGCCTCAATTTCCTAATCTGTAAAATAAAGTTACTTTAACCTTCCATGCAGGCTTGTCCCACAGATCAGATGTCAAGAGAGCAGCCTGCCTAGGACTTGCACAGGATGGGAGCTGAACAGAAGTCAGTTGCTGACAGATTTGATACCTCTGAGGTCCAATAGAGACTGTTAGAGGAAAAAAAAGTAAAGTCCAACTCAGGGGAGGGAGCCAGTAAAAAGGGCAGAGCAGGGGCCTGAGCTAAAACAGAGAACATTAACTTCCTTTTCTCTTCAGACCATTCGGCTGGCACTCCTCTTAGTTCTCATGCTGAAAAGGGGAATGTATTTTCCAGGCAGTTGGGAGGAGAGTTTTTCCATTAATCTTCCCATTGCCATGTTGTTTCACCAAGATCCAAAGTGACACAAAACTAACCCCAGAAGTTCACACCAAGGAGGATGGAAAAACACAACCCTGACAGAGCTAAGCATTCTCCAGGCAAGGGGATTGTTTCATCAGGGGAAGTGTCAGCAAACCCCCAACTCATCACTGCACTCCAAGAGCACACATGAAAGCAGCATCCCATAGGCCTCCCTAAAGTATCTGAACACAATCCTGAGAGTGCTTTAGAAATTTCTGGACATCCAAGCAGAAGTGACTTGCATAGGAAGTACAGAGGCTGAGCAGGAGGGTTGGCCAACCACACGAGCCCTGTCTTCTGCCCCAAGGCCTCCAGCAGAGGCTAGACCTCAACTTTTTTTTTGAGATGGAGTCTCGTAGTCTCGCTCTGTCACCCAGGCTTGAGGGCAGTGGCTGATCTTTGCTCACTGCAACCTCTGCCTCCCAGGTTCAAGTGATTCTCTTGCCTCAGCCTCCTGAGTAGCTGGGATTACAAGGATGCACCACCATGCCCAGCTAATTTTTGTATTTTTAGTAGAGACACGGTTTCACCATATTGGCCAGTCTGGTCTCGAACTCCTGAGATCAGGTGATCCCCCTGCCTTGGCCTCCCAAAGGGCTGGGATTACAGGCATGAGTCACCACGACTGGACAGACCTCAACTTTTTTATTCCATATCCTTCCAGCCATGAAGGATGATCTTTGAAGTGGACTCCTTCAGTCCAGCCTGACAGCCCATCCAGATCTGGGTGTCCAGATTTCAAATAGATGCCTTCCATGTTTACAGAAACAAATAAACAGGGAGGGAAGAACCTAGCAAGAACTGCTAGCCCAGAATCAGTTGGGATTGACCAGAATGTGCACTGAAGCCTTCCCAGTGTTTGGCAGAAAATCAGCCTCCTTGATCAATGGGATGGTTGTTTTGCTGCTGACAAGCTAGCTATTGATGGTGCCAGCTGGCCTTTCCTTTCACACTAGGGTGGAGCTGGGGGCTGGAGGGTACGGCAGGCATCTGGAAGTACACATCCTGGCTCTAGACACTCTTCCTGCTGGTCCAGAGAAGAAAGAGGAGGAAATAAGATGCTCTTAACCTGTGCACCTCTCCCTCCAAGGGCAAGTGGTAAAGGGAGCGTGAGGCTGGTTCTGGCCCAGGCTCTACAACTCATGTCCCCCAGACACTCTAGTTCATCTCCAAGCCCCTCTCTCAGCCCTTCCAAAGAAACTCATCCCTCCTCCTTCTGTCAAAAAGCAAAAGGTCTCATGCCTATTGATTCAAGAATAGACACCCAAAATCACAAACAACAGTTCCACAAATAGCCAGACTCCAAATCCTAGTTTGCGCAAATCTGGGACACCCCGTTGTCTGTCTGGACGGACAGGAGGAGACATCTTGTTGCTGATGGTTTTGTTTTGTTTTGTTTTGTTTTGTTTTGTTTTGAGATGGAGTCTTACTGTGTCACTTAGGCTGGAGTACAATGGTGCAATCTCACCTCACTGCAACCTCTTCCTCGTGGGTTCAAGCCATTATCCTTCCTTCAGCTTCCCTAGTAACTGGGATTACAGGCATGCAGCACCATACCCAGCTAATTTTTGTATTTTTAGTAGAGACGGGGTTTCACCATGTAGGTCAGCCTGGTCTCAAACTCCTAACCTCAGGTGATCCCCCTACCTTGGCCTCCCAAAGTGCTGGGATTACAGGTATGAGCCACCACGCCCAGCCCGTGCTGATGTTTTTGTACCCACAGGGCCTATCCTCTGCCTAGCAAGGTTAAGAGTACAATTAAAGTTTACAGAGCATTGATCCTTTCATATGCATCTTCCCATTTAATCTTCCCCGCCAACCCTAAGAGGATGAGGAGGAAATGGTTTCAGAAGGAAGTTGAATAACTCTCCTAAGGTCACTTGGCTGGTAAGCAGGGATTTGAACCCACCACAACTAATGCTTCACCACTGTGCTCCGCTGCCCCCTATTCATTGGATTAGCAAGTGGTCCCTTCTGAGATGCTCTTTTCTCATTGTGAAATGGGTTGTTCTGAGGTTTCTATGAATTAATGTTTGTAAACAGCCTCCTGATATTTGCATATAGTAGGCCTTTCTCTCCAGTTTAGTGAGTACATCAGGTCTTCGAACAATTCATTTTGTTCAATGTCATTTCATTATAATGGTGATGAGGGAAAAAATAATGGATTTCCTGCTAGGGCCACTGTCTGCATGGGGTTAGCACGTTCTTCCCATGTCCTTGCGGGTTTTCTCTGGGTACTCCAGCTTCCCCCCACATTGTAAAGGGGTGCACATGAGGTGAATTGGCATGTCTACATGGCTCCAGCATGAGTGAGACCGTGTTTGTGTGTGTGTGCGCACATGCATCCTATCATGCAATGGTGTTCTGTCCAGGGCTGATTCCTGCCATGTGCCCTGAACTGCCAGGAGAGGCCCTGGCCACCCACAGTGCTGAACTGGAATAAGTGGGTTGAAAGAAGAATGAATGAATGAATACAAGTGACTGTAAAATAAAAATTTGTAATGTCTACAATAATTATACAAATGTGCAACTATAAATGATGGGAGACAAAAGCACCCAGCAAGCCTGTCATATTTGTGATGGCTTGTTTTGGAACTGTATGGTGGGAGGAGGTGCTCCTGAAACTTCTCTTTGCCTTGCAAATATTTATTCATTGATTTAACCTACCAACACCACTCACTGCCATCACTCACTGATTCCACAAAGAATTCGATAAATGATGACCTTACTTGTTTTTATTAATCTTTCTTACATGTATATATAGCTTGCATTTATTTCAATGTTTAATATTAAAACTATTTTGGTCTTTATTTAGAAGTTTGGTGATTTTTTTCTTGTTTTTTTTTATTGCTTTAATAAGTTTATCATTTTAAATTAAACATCTTTTTAAAATTTTCTTTTATTATTATTTTTAATTGTACTTTAGGTTCTGGGCACAGGTGCAGGTCATGCAGGATTGTTGCATAGGTACACACATGGCAAGGTTGTTTGCTGCCTCCTTACCCCCGCCACCTGTATCTGGCATTTCTCCCCATGTTATCCCTCCCCAACCTCCCCACCCCCTGCTGTCCCTCCCTTAGCACCCCCACAACAGACCCAGTGTGTGATGCTCCCCTCCCTGTGTTCATGTGTTCTCATTGTTCAACACTCACCTATGAGCAAGAACATGTGGTATTTGGTACTGTGTTCCTGTGTCAGTTTGCTGAGAATGATGGTTTCCAGATTCACCCATATCCCTAAAAGAACACGAACGTATCCTTTTGTATGGCTGCATAATATTCCATGGTGTATATGTGCCACATTTTCTTTGTCCAGTCTATCTTCGATGGGCTTTTGGGTTGGTTCCAGGTCTTTGCTATTGTAAACAGTGCGACAATGAACATACATGTACATGTGTCTTTATAACAGAACAATTTATAATCCTTTGGGTATATACCCAGTAATGGGATTGCTGGGTCAAATGGTATTCCTATTTCTAAAACCTTGAGGAATTGTCACACTGTCTTCCACAATGGTTGGACCAATTTATACTTCCATCAACAGGTGATGTTTTTGTGACCAGAAATACGCAATAGGAACTTAATTAACTCATTTATTTCAATTCATCTATCGATTGGTTTCATTTAAAGTTGACGTTTCCAAGAACATATCAGAAATGTTAAATGAGGACTTATTGTACATGAGAAGTGATAGGAGTTGTACATTGTCAGAAAGTTTTCAGGATATTAAGATATATGAAATGTATCCCCTCTGCCCCAGCCTGCCTTTTGAACACAGATTATTGGTCCCTTTCGCTTCCCACCACAACCTACTGCTCAGATGCCAGTGTTTTCCTCTATCCCACCCTCCTGTCACAGAAGGAAACATGTAAGATGTTAATCTACTAAAGGTTGAAGAATTACTCTGTTTATCCTCTCGGGGGCATTGACATTTACTTTTGAAAAGGCCATGTGGAGAGGAACGCTGGATCTAAAGGATATAATTCCTTGTGGTGGGATTCCAGGCAGTGAAGCATTTGAGGTTTACCGTTTAGATGACCTACACATAGTTAGCTCCAGAGTGGCTGTAAATCTGGTGTATCACTGACCAAGAACTAGTGACAGCCCATTGATGAGAAGTGCAAGTCCAGAAAGAAATCAGGATAGAAGAAGGGTTGACACTGTATTCCAAAGTCACGCCACCACAAATAACAATCCCAGTAAGGAAAGAGTAAAGTGAGACCCACCCCAGGCCATGAAGCAGAGGACTTGATTTCAAGTTGTCCATGCTTAGTCCAGACCTGGCTGAGCCCAGCACTTGCTCCAGCCTGCCAGACTCTCCACATAGCATCCCACCAACATCTCACTTCCAACAATGTCTCCACAATGAAGCTTGTCTACCCAACCCCACCTCACCCCAAACCCACCTCTTCTCTTGATTTGCTCCTTGTGACAGAATGATCTGAAAACCCCTGTGTCATCAGTGGGTCCCCCCTGCACTTCACCTCTATCTCTTAACTCCAGGTTCTTCTGGTTTCAAAGTCTAACTAATGTTATGGTGCCTCTCTCGAGAGTTTCCTTTTTTGTAAACATAATGTTGGGGGTCCTCCTCTTTTTGAGAAATGCCTGGAGAATTAAATGAGGTGTATTTTAATGAGCTTGGAGAACATCGTCTCCAGCCTCCTCATTTTATGGATGAGGAAACCAAGGTCCAGGGATATAACTTACCCAAAACTCAGTAACTGGTGCCAGAACCTGGAACTGCAGGTTACCTGACACCCCCTTGCTCTATTGTGAAAAATAGCAGGTACAGAAAATAAAATTGCTTCATAGACTATCAAAATATGAACACTTTTGCAACCACCAGCCATGTCAAGAAAGAGAACATTCCAGCATCCCAGGAACCCCCTCTCATACTCCTTTCCCTCCTATATACAACCCCTATCCTCACTTTTATGTGAATCATTTACCTGCTTTTCATTATAATATGATACATATATCCTGTGTATCACAAAGTATGCATTCCTAAACGCTACAGTTTAACTTTTCCTGACTTGGAATTGTATAGTGTAACACCACAGTACATACTCTTTTGTGCCTAACTTTTGTTCCCGAATATCATGCCTGTGTTTCACCATGTTGTTGCATGCAGCTGTAGTTCATTCATTTTCGTGGTTGTATAGTATTTGCACTGATTGCATAGTGTCCCCCCAAAAATTCTCATCCACATAGAACCTCAGAACATGACCTCATTTGGAAACCTCATTTGGTCCTCATTTGGACCTTTGCAGATGTAATCAGTTAAAATGATTCATACTGGATTAGGGTGGGCCTGAAGTCTAGTGACTGTTGTCTTTGTAAGATGTTCATGTGAAGACACTGAGAGAAAAGAGGGAGAACACCATGTGAAGATGGGGGCAGAGATGAGAGTGATGACAGCTACAAGCCAGGGAATGCCAAGGATTACTGGCAAAGACCAGAAGCTGGGAGACAGGCATGGGGCAGATGCTCCCTGAGAGCCTCCCAGAAGGAAACAACCCTCCTGACACCTTGATTTGAGCCTTCCAGCCTCCTCAACTGTGAAATGACAAATTTCTGTGATTTTAAGCCACTGATTTGCACTAATTTGTTATGGCAGCCCTAGGAAATGAAGATAGTATTCCACTGTATAAACAGCCAGCTTACTTATAAATACAGCACCATTTCCTGATCTGTTCCAAAGCTGATGTCGTTTGGCTAGTTTCTCACTTGGAGCTGTTATGAGCAATGCTACTGTAGACATTGTTGTTCATGTGTCCTGGTGCAAGGATGTGCGCTTCTCTGGATGACATGCCTCCACTGCCACCCTGGTTCCTAAGCAGTCAGCCTCTATGGCTACAGCAGTAGAAACTCTGGGTTCTGGTAATGAAACAACTCAGATAGGGCAGAAAAGGACAATAGCGCAACTAGCCAGAGCCCTGCTGTGATGCACCCTCTGATTCGCCGCAGCTCCAGCCAAGCTTCTCCTGCATGAATTCTCCATTCTTCCATCCCTGGCCTTGCTGTGGCCCTGACTCCAGACCTCACTACCTCCCATTGAAAGGGGAGGATCCTCTCCCTGACTCTGGCTCTGCCCTGCCTCCACCGGACTCTCTACACTGCCTTTAGCTCTTCTCTTTTTTCTTTGCTAGCTGACCGAGTTTGAAACTGGTCTGTTCTTTGTTGCCCCCTGGACTCAACCACAGCATCTCAGCCCAAAAGTTCCTAACAATGGCTCCTCCTTGCAAGGAGAGTATTTTCTCCCTCATTTACTGGGACACTTGTTGATTTTAGAGAATTTCCATCCCCAAGGACGGTGAGAGGCTGAGAGCGGACAGTGAGAGGCTGAGAGCAGACAGTGGAAGACAGCACCGGCAGGAGAGGTAAGCGTCTGTCTGTGTGGTGGAAGCTGGGGTGCCGATGCACGTGGCTGCAGCAGCATCTCCCAGTGACCCAGTCACAAGGGAAGAAAAGAATGTTTGTGTCCACAACCGAAGAGCTGAGGTAAACAGTTGTCTTCACTCAGTGCCCGTTCCTGAAGATGAGTCACTTCCTAAACATCCAGAGCTGTGACGATTGTTTATCTGACATGAACATTGAGCTTGTTTTCATTGCTGCAATACCATCTCGAAGCACACTGGGTTGCCTTTCCTCTGAGTAACATCCTCTTATGAATTCTGTATTTCATTTGGACCCACCTTCTTAGCATTTGTATTACTCTGTACAACTTGTTCTCGGAAATTGTGAAAACAGCAATATTGAAGTAAATAGAATTCTTTTTTTTTTTTTTCATTTATTTTTAGGAAAATCTTACGGCTTTGATTTTAAAACCTGATGACAAATCTGTGGTTAGCCCCACCCACCACTGTGCTGAAGCCAGAAATTGGATATTTTTTCTGTGGCGATTTCAGCAGTCAATACTCTTTCCTTATTGCTCAAAGTCCTCCCACAGAGAAGTTCTGGGAAAATCGTGAGAAGGCAAAGGGTTGTAGTTGAGATCCAAAATGCTTAGAGTTATGGTAAATGCAAAATGCATTCCACAGAACCCTGAGCTTCCCATGCTACCACTGTCTTATATCCAGCTCACAAAGGAATGGAGTGAGGGATGTATCAGGCAAGGTTCAATCAGGGCAGAATGACCACCATGAGTAATGTAGAAAAACACGGATTTGCAACAGAAATTAGACCCTGAGTCATGGTGGGAGCTGGTGGAGATGTCTGGGCAAGGTGTTCCCTCTGCATTTGGTGGGCCAATCCTGAAGTTGCTATGGGTCAGCAGCCAGGCATTTTGGACAAAAAGCTGGACATGAAGTGCAGAAAAGCAAGGAGAACGAAAATCTGTGAAGACAAACAGGATTCCATGAGGACCAACTGAAATCCATGGGACCAACTCCAAGCCCTATCTGTCTTCTGCCATCTCAATCTCAACCACATGGGTGACCTGCAAGCTGGGTCCTCCATCATGGAGCGACACACACACCTGGCCAGAGCAGCTACAGGAGGAGGTGCAGGCCCAGCTGCTGCCCTGTGCAGGTCCGGTATGAGCGAGGGCCGCAGCAGCCCCTTGTGCCCAACACTGACCTCCAGACAGTGATGGCTAGTGCTCCACATTCACCTTCCAAATCTCATGCAGATTCCTCATATGGCAATTCTAATCTAGACCATACAGGGGAAGGAATTCTGGGAAACGTAGTTCTAGTAGCTAAGTTGACACAGTACAAAACCATCACAGTGGTGGAGTCAGAGATACCAGGCAGATATAAGTATGGTGCTCCCTCCTAGAGGCACCACTAAGCTACGTGAATACACTGCTTACAATGTGCCAGACACTATTCCCAGCACTTGACACACACTAACTCATTCACTCCTCTAAACAGTGGGAGGAAGCAGTTACTTTTATTATTACTATTTTGCAGATGAAAAGCTGAGGCACAGAGAAGACCACAAAGCTCATAAGCGGGAGGCAAATTCTGGCATGACAGTGGTCATACTGGGCAGCCCTTCCGAATCCTGATTTTTTATGGCCTGCTATTTTTAAATCCTGAATCCTGCTTTCTTCTAGCTTTCTATTTTAATAGGCTGTTCCCTCTCTGTCAGATCTGGGGGACCTGACTGGATTTTCTTGTGAATTATTCTGGTATGACTATAGCTCTCCTCTTCCCTATAATCCATGTGAAAAGAAATTTATATATTTGCTCATTTTCTCTTTATTCCAGGATAAAAATCGCTGCCTGAAAATAACCCACCTAAGTATTAACTAGTTCCATTTCTCAAGGTCATATAAGGAAGTGATTAAGAGCATGGAATTTAAAGCCAGATCTGAATTCCATCTGCACTGGTCACTAGCTGAATGATCTTGGTTAAGTTATAGGCAAGTTGCCTATTATTATTATTATTATTATTATTATTATTATTATTTGTAGCAGCCAGTTATTGCTGAGTAACAACACAGTGACTTAAACAACAATCATTAATTGTTGCTTGTATGTTCAAAAGTTGGTTGTGGTTCTGCTAATCTAGTCTAGCTTCAGCTAGGTGTCTCTGAATCAAGTTGAAGATACACCCAGGCTTGGCTCCTCATTGATTCTGAGCTCATGTCTACTCTGTGTGTGTTCATCATTGCTAGGATGCAGCAGCTACCCAGGACAAGCTCTTCTCATGGTAACGGCAGAGATACAAGAGAGGTAAACAGAATCAAGTACTGTCACTTAGGACAAAGACTCAAAACCTGCCATATTATCACTTTTACTCACATTCCATTGGCCAAAGCACAAGTCTAGGTCAGGGAAGTACAAATATAGGTAGTAAATATAGATGGCAAAGGGTGTGGACAGAGCGAGAAAACAATTACAGTCAATAATTTACAATATTATTAGAAAGCAAATAACTCTCCTCAGGTTCCTCTTTTAAGTACATTTCTAGATATCAGAAGTTTAACTTTGAGAAGAAATGCAAAAGCGAGTAGATATTTCAGATTGGATAGCTGACTAGGTGGATGGCATTCAGAGGAGAATTTGGGGCCTATTTTCCTGCTCTCCTTGCAATGACTTTAGGTGGAATTCTGCTCTGTGA
The DNA here is from genome assembly GCF_048565385.1 of Saimiri boliviensis. Lineage (NCBI taxonomy): Eukaryota > Metazoa > Chordata > Mammalia > Primates > Cebidae > Saimiri > Saimiri boliviensis. The sequence continues at coordinate 32,277,833 of NC_133457.1, read as the reverse complement.
TATCTATCCTATATTCCTGTGATCCACTGACATAATTCCAGTTACTGATGTTGTTTACATATTAAAATCCTTCCCAGCATCAGTTCTGGGCTTGACCTAGAGAACAAAAGACCCATTTTAGGCTCTCACCGTCTCCCATTCCCTTACTAAACATCTCACTCAAGGACATTTTAACCCGCAAAGAGAATCTGGACCATGATCCTCAAGGATTTTAGGTACAGATTCAGTCTCTAGGGAGAAAAGTCTGTTCCATCCTTGTGACTGAGTTACATAGGAAGCAAACAGTGAATTTCCTGATTTCTAAGTATCTGCATCCAGTGTCTTATTTGTTAACGTATCATATCTCATCATGGAAACAAAACCTTTTATTTCCATGATGAGCTATGTCATCTGTATTTGTTATCTTGGGTGAGCTTTATTTTTCTCTCCTAGAAAAAAAAAATTAAACATTTTTTTAGAGCAGAATTAATACTGGTCCACTGAGTTCCCAGTAAATGAGGCAGCCCTCCCCCAGACTAGCATCAAATCAAAACCAAATCCTGTTCCCGATTGTCCACCACTCTATAAGCTCCTTGAGAAAAACAAGTCACATTGTCTTCACGTTTCTATACGTACAGGTCCTGGCACAGCTGAAGCTCAGAATATCTTTGTTAATTAAAGGAGTAAATTCCAATCCTTTGTGACAGAGTCCATTGTAGCAAGACTTCAAAAAACAAGAACGCTGTCCTGTTGAGTGGCTGTAGGCGTAGGTTCTCATGGGAGACATTTTTTAGGGAAGAATTAATTCCTAGCAAAATTATGACATGAACATAAAATTGTCTTCTGGTCTCAGCGTCTGGACTCCGGTCACCTCGAAGCCCTGCTACTCTACATCTCTCTGGTTTCTTCCCATGATGCAAAAATGTAGGTGGGGTTCAAGGGCATTCATTAATTTTTTGATTCACAATGGTTTATTGAGCATCTATTATAAGCCAGGCACTATGTGTTAGGTTTTAAGGATTAAAAAATTAAATATAGCATGGTAACTGCCCTCAGGGAGTTAACAGTTTAGTAACAGAGATATACATGTAAGCTGATTGTTATTATACAACATGACAAATTCCCAGATGCTATGGGAATTCAGCTGGGGTATTTCTAGTCCTTCCTGGAAGAGGTGACATCTGAAGTGATTCTTGCTGGACAAACAAGAGTTGGGAATGAGGTGCAGTTCCAGAAGAAAGAACAGCATGTACAGAGACTTATGCTGGAGAGCAATGAACATTCTTGGAACACCATGGAGCTCAGTGTGACTGAGGAAAGGGGTGTGAGTTTGGGTGTGACCAGAGATGTGGCCAGAGAGAGAATCATAGCTGGATCATGCCTGTCAATTCTTAAGTCCTGCTGAGAATTACTGATTCATCCTGAGGACGATGGGCAGTCACTGAAAGTTTGTAAACAAGAAAATGACCTGATCAGATTTGTGATTTTAAAAAGACACAGACTTGAACCAGGGAGACCAATTAATGAGATCACCACAATTATCCAAACAAGAGGCCCCTGTCTAGAGGTTCCTGCACAGTGACAGGTCAGTTGCAGTGCAGGGTTTCACCTGCCAATACCCTGCATGAGCTCTGGTCTACGTGCCTTTAACACATTACAAGCTTTGGCCACACTTGACTTGAATTTCCTCCTTTGGTGATTATTTTTTCCTGCCAGGTTTGAAGCTGACAGCCTCCAATGGTTGATAGCTTTTTGGTACACAGTTTTCAGACTTTTTATTTCGTTTTAAGGAGAAAACTGTGGGGATTTTTCGTAATTGAAACCCAAGATTGCCTGAATGACTTAGTTCAAACTTCTCCCAAAATATTGACTTTGGGTAAGGACCAAATCTGAATTTCAGGCTGGAGCATAAAAACAGTTTGGACATTGCTGTTGTTTCTTCCCTTCAAAAAGAAGGAAAAAAGGAATAGAGTGAGCAAAGGAAAGCGAAGCAGAAAGTGAAAGGAAGTGGGAGAGAGAAAGCAGGAGGCTTTTCATTTCACCATTCAAAGAATTAGCATCTGACTAGTAAGTAATATCCCTGTGAACGTCCCTCATTCTACAGGAAACAACAATGCCAAATTCTGAACCTTCTGAGTAAAATCTCACAGACTCAGTATTACCTGTCTACACCTGAATTTACTCCAGCTCCCTCCCTTCCCCACCTTGCTATGGCTGCAGCCTCTCCCTAAATCGCCACCACCACAATAGGGTCCAGGGTGGCCTCGGCAGCCTGTCACTAGGATAGAAAGTCTCTTCTATTGATTCTCCAAAGAAGCAATTATCAAGTAAAACGAAAATTTCGTTTTCCATTTTCATAGGCCTAAAGCCCTTGAATTCTGAGGGTCTATAAGGCCAAATATGATGCATTCAGTGTCATCTATTTGCTGTCCCTTACAAGGTTAACTATTACTTCATAAAACCACACTAAAGCTTAGGGACTCTGAAGAAAACAGTTTGCTATTTCTCACAGTTCTGTGGGTTGATCCAGTGTTGTATACCTCCCTGGGTTTGTGTATACTAAATTAAGGTTGGCTGCAGCACTGGGATTGTTAGAAGGCCCTAAATGGCTTCACTCGCATAAATGGCAATTGATGCTGGCTGTCAGGCTGGGAGCTCAGCTGGAGTTGCTGGTTGGAGGCCTCAGTTATCCAGTTTGGTTTCTCACATGGCTAATTGGGCTTCCTTGCAGCATGGTATCTGGGTTCCATGAAGGAGTGTTCCAACAGGTGGAAGCTGCACTTCTCTTACATAAAGTGCTTCTGCTCTGTTGTATGTTGAAGCCATCCACACAATCAGTCCAGATAAAGGAGAAAGAAAATGGCAAGGACACACCGCATAAATGTATGTGGGGAGGAAAGACAGAATTGGCAGAAAGAAAAAGCCAATAGGAAGAGGTTACACTGGACAGCTGACTTCTAAGTGTTCAGATCTGGATGGTAAAGGATCAGACTCAGTGGTCTCTGAGGACGGTTCAGTGAGTAGCTAAGAACTAAGCCCTTTGTAAAAAGCCCCATCAGGTTTGCAGCCTGCAAGGTGATGATACATAACCTTCCTCTAAGAATTTTGTCCGTCTCTTTAATTTTGACCCAGTACACAACACACAACTTGATCCTGATGAAAGTGGTCATTAGAGTTTCCTTAAAAATAAGTCGCCAAGCTCTAGGTCATTATACCCCGGCCACAACTGATTGAACCAGGAGTCCAGGCCAGGGAAGCTGGACCTAAGGGAGACCAGCAGCCAATGTGAAAGCCTCGTGTGAGGCTCTGACCAATAGGACCACTTGTTAAATAGTATTAACCAACATACCCAGATCCTCACCCTTGGGAATTTTTTAAAGCAAAATGAATTGAGAGAGGGATAGAGAAACAGAAAGATGTTGATAGATGTTGATGATGAGGCATCAAGAGAGAGAAGCTCATTCAAAAAGCAACCAAGTCATGAGGGTGACAGTCAATGGAGTAGAAAGAAATGGATTTCAATTCTGTGGGGACAAGATGTCTGGGGCACCAGAGCAACCGTTGGGCCCAATGGAGAACATATTCTGGTTTTCTCTGGTCTGACTTCACCTCCCATCATTCACCCTCGCTCCCTTTGCTTCTGCCCCTCTGGCCTTCGCTGTGTTCCTAAAACTTGCCAAAGCTTTCACTTAGAGGGGTTGCGCCAGTACTTCCCTATGCCTGGAAAATTCTGCCCCCAGACCTACTCCCAGCTGGCTCCTTCAGCACTCTCAAGTTGGCTACAATGGTACTGTCTCTCAAACAGAATAAATACAATTCAGTAAATGTTTAAGCACAATGAACATTATATGATGTCAACTGCAGCACCCATATACTTCCCAAGGAGGCGGAAGGTCCTTTTACTGCCTTTGGGATGGTGGGGACGCTGTCAGAGATAGCATGCCCAGGGCTGCCCAGCATCCTCAAATGGCTCTCACACTATTTGATGTCCCTACGTCATGACCGGCATGGCCTCATCTACGCATGAATTTGTTTGTATGTGACATCCTTGCCACACAGACAAGGTCTAAAGAAGTGAATTGGCAGGCACCTGATTTCTGAGTTAGGAGACCTGTGTGACACCCATCCCTGGGATTCCCAGTTCCCTAGGACAGAACCAGTCTCGAGTACACTGCATCCCGCTTTGCCCGTAAGTACACCTGCCCTTGTCAGATCCCATGTCACTAATTGGGTTCAGAAAACACAGCCAAGTATAGACACAGGTCCGAGGGTACGGCTGGAGAAGGCAGAGGGAGTGAAGGAGAGTCTCGGGTCAGTGTCTCCTGACCGCCTCTCAGCTGCCTTCCTCGTCCCACTTCCTGCCTCCATGTGCCTCTGTTAAAGCAGCAATAGGGGAGTAAAGACCCAGCAAGAGAGTCTTCTGGAAGTCTTGGAACCTAGATTACAAGAGAGGTGAGGAAACGAAGACAGAGCCTGGCGAGAGGGTGCAGAGGTTACAAACTTCCTCACACAATTAAATGGAGGTAAGAGGTTACTCAATGGGGAAAAATCCTCTCAGCCCCTCAGAGGTGAATTTTCACCTCCATTTGTGTGGTAGACATAATGTTCCAAACAACGTTGTGTCCCTGGGATTTCCTGCCAAATATTCATTTCCTTCCTCCACACTGGAGCTCCAGTAACTGGGTGTGCTGCAAAGCACTTTCAATATGTGTTTAATACAGTACAGGAAATCAAAGAACGTGAGGACTTGAAGCAAATCTGAAACAGCTTCAAATCAAGAGTTGGTGCAAAGTAAGAGCTTTGGGGTTGTCATGTTTTCCCTTTTCTTTTTTTTTTTTTTTTTACAAACTGTCATTCCAGAGCATTACAGAGTGAAGAGAAGTTATCCGATTTTTAAAGACCTCCAAAGTAGACTCTGCTGTCTTCACAGCCTGTTCTGGTATCTACAGGCTTTCAAGGTTGGCATGTTTTCCTTGGGATCTAACGAAATTCTGCCCCTAGAGGCTCGGGCCAGCCAGCCATGGGAGCCAGAGGAACCTTCCGCCACCTCTGAGAGAAGCTTCCTCAGATTTTCAAGACAGTCCATAAACCTTTAGAGCTGTGATAATCCTAATTTCCACCACCTCTTTTGGCGTTTGGAGAGTTTGTTGTGGCAGTGCTGACCTTCCCCTCGCAGAGAGACGTCTTCACCCACCAGAGAGGACAGAAGCCAACACCAAGCAGCAGGTCAGCCTTGCTGAGTTTAGAGGGTGAGGGGTGAGCAAGCCATTGTCCCAGTGCCCACTGAGGGCTGCCCGCTCACACCCTGGGCCTGCCAGCTGCTGTTGCTGCTCCCCCAGCACCCTCCCCTCCTTGTTGAGAGATTGGCCCTCCTCTGCCCCAGGAGTGCCTTCTGGCCTTCAAGGAGTAGAGGCCAGAGTGTCAAGGAAGCCCGGCCTTACCCAAGAGGAAAAGGAAGCTCAAAAACTAGACCAGAGGGTGAGGTGGTGCTGCGGGCTAGGATGCATCTGGCCTTCACATTACTGAGGGAGGAAGAGAGAAAAGGAAACCACGTGCTGGTGGCCTTCTGAAGGCTGCCCAGCCTCTGAGAGCTTTGCCCACATGCCTCTGATTGCCCGGACTGAGGTTCAAAACTGTCTTGAAAATCGCTTCCAGCTCACATTCTGATTCCGATATAAAGGTAGCACGTGAAAGACAACGGAAATAATGACCAGGCAGGTCCCTGAAAAACAAAGATCTGTGGGTACAAACTGTGTGGGGACAGACTGCCTTTTCAGTACTGAAAGACAAGCCTCAGCTGTATGCACAGTTTGGGAGTTCACCGATTCGCCCAGGCCTGGGTGGAGGATGGGCTCCTGAATGCAAGTCATGTTAACTTGCACAGTGGTGGGTAGAAAGAGCATTGATCTTAAAGTGAGAGGTCTGGGTTCTACCCCAATCTCTGGGAAGGCGCTGGGAGCCTTTTTTCTAGGCTAGATCAGTGTTTCCACTGATGGTTCTATTTTGTGCCCCAAAATGTCATGTTCCCTTCACATGTAGAGTAGCATCTTCTATGGTGAGCTGGCTTCAAAAGATAAATATAAGGCAAAATGATTGCTCATGTAAAACTTTCCCTTTAAAACTTCTTAAATTACTGACAAATACAGAACTACACTGTATTATGAGAGGTGTTGGTAAGAGCTAAAACCCACTGAGGGGAAGCAGTCACATCCACTAGTCCCTGCTCAGCCTGGGCAGCCATCCCTTCATGTAGCCAAATCACCAACTCTATTAAAAGATTGTGGGTTTAATTTTTGTTTTGATTTTTGTGAGAATTTCTTTTTTCTTTTTCTTTGTTTTGCTAAACCTATAGTGTCATGTTTGCATAGGTTCAATATGCATATAATGCAACTCAATCCTAAATATGTTTTAAAATATATGTTGATTTTTTAAATACATTATGGGTCCAGATACAGTGGTTCATTCCTACAATCCCAGCACTTTGGGAGGCTGAGGTGGGAGGACTGCTTGAGACCAGGAGCTGGAGAACAGCCTGGACAACATAGTGAGACCCCCCATTTCTACAAAAAAAAAATACAGAAATTAGCTGCACATGGTGGTGCACACCTGTAGTCCCAGGTACTCAGGAAGCTGTGTCAGAAGGATTGCTTGAGCCCAGGAATTCAAGACTGCAGTGAACTATGATTGTGCCATTGTACTCCAGCCTGGGCTACAGAGCCAGACCCCATCTTAAGAAAAAATAAATTAGGGTAAATGTGACTGAAAACTGAGGGAAGTTTTTCTATGAATTTGTGTTTTATTTATTGCAACAGCATTCATGCACATTTACAAAAGAAAGAAAAAATATATATGTGTGGTGAGATACGTTAATTATCCAGGCATAGATGATGCTAGATGCAGAGGGATTGGCTGGCCTCTGGCAGTGTAGTTGACGTGGTCAAGCAGGAGGTAAATGAATAAAATGGTCCAAATAATACATAGCTTAAAATCTTGATGCATCTATGCTCTCAAGTCCATGCCCACTGCAACTCCATGTTCATACTTTGCCTTTCAACTCACGTTTCAAAAAAACTAATTTTGAACAAGGAAGATTGAAATTATTTTTATTTAGCCCCTTGATTTTAATTATACTTTATTTGTTACCTTGTCATTTTTAGGGTGCTCATGTGCATTATTACCTGTGGGTCTCAAAATACTCCTGAGAGGTAGTCAAAATGAGTACGTTGCCCATTTGTCAGATTCAGAAACTAAGTCTCCAAAATCCAAGGGTTTCATCTGAGATCAGACAAGCTAAATAATGTTACAATTGGAACCAGAATCCAACTCTTCAGATTTAAAGTATGTGTAGATGCAAACAATTCTTTTTGACTTAAACACTTTAAATATTACTTTGCTTACCTGGAAGGGTTTAATTTTTGTCTAAAACAGAAGAATGTTCTACATGACCGGTGAACTTCCCTTCCAGTCCTAGAATAAGTATTTGAATGATCTACCTGGAGTTCTAGATGGGTGCTGTGCACTGGACCATGTTCGTCTGCCCCCCTCTGGTGGCCATTACACAAATAACAGATCCTAGAACAACTCCTAGGGCAATGGTTGCTTTCTCTTTCATCAATCCTTCATTCATGCAAACAGCACCTAATATGTGCCAGTCTCTGCATGAGGACATACACAAAGAAGCAAGATAGAGCGCTGCCCTCAAGGGTGGTAGACAAGCAAGTGAATAGATGATTAGAAAATAGTGGGACAAGCGTCATGCAGAGTATGCAGACAATGCTGACAGTGGACAAAGGATGTCTGCAGTGGCCTTGTGGGGGAAGGGCAGATATTAAATAGGATGGGCAGGCAGCACCCAGGCTGAATTCTGAAGGAGAGATAGGAGTCAGGGATGGAAAAAAGCATCAAGAATTCAGGGAACTGCCAAGATGCCAGTTCAAGATGGTGGGATTCAGAGCACAGGTTTCAAGGGGACAGAGCAAGAAGTGGGGTCAGAGACATTGATTGGGCCAGATTAGAAAAGGCTTTTTATGTCACAGTAGCATTTGAGCTGACAGCCTAGTGTCCCCAAATTTTTTAATCATGTTCCTCATCCGAAAAAAAAATCTGTAGATGCATGCCTAATTTGTGGGTATTTATTCCTTTATACATCTTATACCCAGGCAGTGTGGCAAAATGGTTAATTCATGGGCTCTAGAGCTAGACTGACTAGGTCCAAATTCTTCTCTAAGAAGAACTTAGGACAATGCCTGGCACATATAAGTCTTCTATATTAGCTAGTAGTATTGCGGAATTATCCTATTTGGTGCCATTATAAAGGTTGGTTGGGAATTACACCATGTAATCGCTTCATCTACTCCCAGAAAGTCTATTTTATTATAAACATACTTCAAAATATCAAGAATTACTCTAGTCTTCAAAATCTCAACCAGAAGAGCCGACCACTCTCAACCCTATCACCTACCCACCCACCAAAGAGCAAAGTAGCTCTGTCATCTCCTGATTGTACTTATAGCAAAACTCATCCACGCCAAGGATTCCTCCATTTAATTCAAAGCAGTAAGATGAGGGTGGGGCTTGAGACTCTGCATTCCTAACAAGCTCCCACGTGATCCCGATGCTGCCAGCCCAAATTCCACACTTCGGAATTTTAAAAGGAAAATATAAATATCGAATAAACTGTTTTTCAGAACAGGCTTTACAAGAGACACTGGGAAATACAAGATGAGGGCAGGGAGGGCAAGGGTTGAAAAACATCCTACTGGGTACTATGCACACTACCTGGGTGACAGGTTCAATCGTACTCCAAACCTCAGCATCATGCAAGATACCTTTGTAACCAACCTTCAAATGTGCCCCATGAACCTATCCTAAAAATGTCTTAATGTTCATTTTAATTATTAGGGCACAGCATATTTGTGTTCTCACTTTTTAAAAAATGTGTTCTAGCAAAGGTAAATATGCATGCTTTTTAAATAATCTTCATTTAACACTGATGTTGCTGTGTGCAGTTCTAGGTCTAAATTCAGATTATTCCAGTACTTGGTTTTGAAATAACTGAAAAGGGGCTTTGCTGATATGCGTAGATAGCAAATGAAAGAAGTACTTCATGGCCTATGCCTACAAATAGTGAAAATCATTTTCAGCCTCATTCACCAATTTTGCAAAGGTCTTTGTTAAAATTCAGCTAATAATTTCCATTTTTCCTGATGTCAATCAGTTGTTCTTACAAAATAATTAGAAGCTTTTATCTTTTCACATTACTAACAAACTAGTTTATTTTAGAAGATTTTTTATAAGGTTAGCACATCCTGTTTCCAAGTTTTTAAAGTAAACAGATATGTTAGTTTTTATAGATGGCCTGCTTACGTCGTTTTCAGCCTCAAAATCATATACCTCCGGAGACACTTTCACGCTCCATTTTCAGTATACTCTCCCCAAAGCATGAGTTTATTTTAAAAGGCGGTTGTTCTTGCTGTTAAAACATACCCTTTGGGGCCGGGCGCGGTGGCTCAAGCCTGTAATCCCAGCACTTTGGGAGGCCGAGGCGGGTGGATCACGAGGTCGAGAGATCGAGACCATCCTGGTCAACATAGTGAAACCCCGTCTCTACTAAAAATACAAAAAACTAGCTGGGCGTGGTGGCGCGTGCCTGTAATCCCAGCTACTTAGGAGGCTGAGGCAGGAGAATTGCCTGAGCCCAGGAGGCGGAGGTTGCGGTGAGCCGAGATCGCGCCATTGCACTCCAGCCTGGGTAACAAGAGCGAAACTCCGTCTCAAAAAAAAAAAAAAAACAAAAACAAAAAAAAAACATACCCTTTGCCTTGAAAAGACAAGTGTATTTATTTTTTCCAGATATCTTTTGGGTACATTTTACTGACAGCACTTTCATCACAAAAAAGGTCAGCAAACCTGGATGTCAAGAGATCGAGACCATTCTGGTCAACATGGTGAAACCCCGTCTCTACTAAAAATACAAAAATTAGCTGGGCATGGTGGTGCACGCCTGCAGTCCCAGCTACTCGGGAGGCTGAGGCAGGAGAATTGCTTGAACCCAGGAGGCGGAGGTTGCGGTGAGCCGAGATGGTGCCATTGCACTCCAGCCTGGGTAACAAGAGCGAAACTCCGTCTCAAAAAAAAAAAAAAAAAAAAAAAAAAAGAAACATTCATGACATGTTTAAGTTTGATAACTCTTTTAAATCCTTTGCCACAGGAAACCCTTTTTGCCTCATCTAGTATTAATTGTGAGACAAACTAGAGTTCTTATCCTCATTTATTCTTCTAACTAGGGAGCTATAATTTGTTTTTCTCCCCATTTTTTTCTGAAAAATACACACACACACACACACCACACACACATGCACACAAACACCTACCACCACCACCACCGCCACATATATACATACACACATACAGTTGAAATACATATCACTTCTGCTAGCATAACTTTAATCCGGCAGTGTGCTGTCACATTAACAATCAACTCTCTGAAAAGAAGAAAAGGCCTTGATCTGTAGCATTTGCCAACTCCTGTGGGCAAAATAGTCCCACCATGGTCAATTGCAAGCTACTAACATGATGTCACTGATCCAGAGTTGGGGAGATATACACAGCAGCACACCATTATATTATATAACATGCCCTTGATGCAGATATAATGGATGTAAATGACCTCAAGTGTACACAACAGAAAAATGTAATAAAATAATTAGGAAGTGATTAGAAGTTTTAAGAATATATTACTTGTGTTTTTAAGATAATTGTGAATTTATGTAATTTGATTTTTAATAACTATGTTTATCAATCAGCTCACAAAAATCCTAAAAATGTAGTAATACATTCTCATGACCCAGATGAGCCAACTACATATGTCACTTTGACCTTAGTTTGCTAAAATAGCACAGTCATGCATATGTCAGAGAGTATTACAAACAATGCTTACTTCTGAAGAAAATATTTTTAGATACACTTTTTAATGACTTTTTTTAATATAATGAGTTTTTGAGATAAAATGCTTTCTTTAAAAGAATAAGTCAGTCAAGCTCTGACAAACATGTTGATAATTTGTTTGAAATTTACCAGATATTTGTACATTTTCAGAACAATCAATATCTTTTCAATATTGACTTCCAAGCTACAAATGAGCATATCTTTCCATTTATTCGCGTTTTCCCTTTATCTCTCAATAAAGTTTTATGCTGGTCCTTTTTAAGTATATTGCTGGATAGTACATAATTCTGGTTGCCATGGCAAATAGAATGTATTTTTCCCAGATATTTCCAAATTGTGCGTTTATCTTATATATAAATGTTATTGCTTTTTTGTTTTGTTTTGTTTTGTGACAGAGTCTCGCTCTGTTGCCCAGGCTGGAGTACAGTGGCGTGATCTTGGCTCACTGCAACTTCCACCCCCCAGGTTCAAGGAATTCTCCTGCCTCAGCCTCCTGAGTAGCTGGAATTATGGGTGCATGCTACCATGCCCAGCTAATTATTGTATTTGTAGTAGAGACAGCATTTCACCATGTTCGTCAGGCTGATCTCGAACTCCTGACCTCATGATCTACCTGCCTTGGCCTCCCAAAGGGCTAGGATTATAGGCATGAGCCACCACACCTGGCCTATTGCTTTAAAAAAATATATTATATGTTAACAACTTACTGGAAGATATTCTCTGGCTTTTATAGTGTGTCACAGGGCTAGAGAGACTCAAGCAGCTCCAGAGTCAGATGGCTCAGGTTGGATCCTGGCTCCACGCCTCACCAGTCACTGCTTTCTTCACCTTTCTGGAACTTAATTTCCTTTTCTATAAAATAGAAACAATAATAAATGGACCTCACAGGATTCTTGTGAGGGTGAATGAGATCATGCCTATGACGCACTTAGCAGAGAGCCTGGGAGGCAGGAAGCATTGGCATATACAAGTAATTTTCTATTGTTGAGCCTCTTGGGTTTTCATGTAGATTATCACATCTGTAAATTTTATAATCCTTCTTAACAACATTGATCTCTCCTCTCTCTCTCTCTCCCTCTCTCTCTCTTTCTCTCTCTCTCAGCCAAGATTAGTGAGTTCTTTTTCTTTTCCTGTTGAACTGAAGTGGCCAAAATTTGGATAGTGTTAAATAATCATGTTATTGACTCCCAAGCCTTATGCCTGTCACTTAATGCTTTACCCTTTCCCTGTGAAGCATGATGACCATCATCATTTTAAGAAAGGTATTCCTGGTACTATTTGCTTTAAAAGTTTTTTTATCTTATTTACTAAGACTTTTTCAAGGAATAAGTAGAAGGTAGAAAATTTTCCAGAATCCAACAAGTGTGAGTTTTTTTCTTTTGACTATTGATGGGATGAATTATTATAAAATGCTTTACATGGTTATTTACCATTTAGTTACACAAATATTACTTGAGCATATCCTACTTGTAAAAATGTTAAATAACACAGAACTAGGTAGAAAAGATAAAAGTTCTAGAGCTAAGATGGTCGACTAGATGCAGCCAAGAAGAGCATCTCCCACTGAGAGACCAGACTGTCAGGAAACCGGCCCACTCAGTTAAGTAGGTGAGGAGTGGCCCACTCTTACCATGGACCTCTAGAATCCTAACTGCAGGAGATCCCACCATGCCCACAGACATTTGAACTTGCAGGGAGAGCTGACTGGAGAGGTGGCAGGGATGGAACCCCTGCCTAGGTGGAGCCCAGAGAATTTGGCATGGGAATAGCTGCAGTGGAGTATGGCCAGGGATGACCCAATGCTCGCCATACTCCTCTAAGTGGGCTCCGCCCTTTATTGGCTGTTGGACCTGGGAAGAGTAGGGCTATCTTGCCCATAGGACTACGCCAGTCTGGTCTGAGCACCTCCCTGTCTACTGGCCTGTCCTGGGATCCCAACCTGGCCATGCCTGCTTGTAGCATAGCCTTGGTTGCCCAACCTGGGCACTTCCTGGCAGCCATCGCCATAGCTCCTTCATCAGCAGATTCTGACTAACCACTGGAGAACATCTCCTCTGGCAGGCGCCCACCAGTACACACTTGCCCATGGCCTCCCCTCACCACTTTGCTGGTGTGCAGTTGTCCACAGCATCCTGCCACTGCTTTTCCAGTGTGCACATACACGTGGAACTCGCCACTGCTGGCCCACCACCACTGGCATACCTGTGTTTGAACCCTGCCACATGGCCACCACCAGTGTATGTGCAGACACGTGGACCCCACCACACTGTCACCCACCACCACCAGTATACACACGTGCACAGACCCCAACTCACTGCTGCTACTGGTGTGTGCACATGCAAGCACAGATCCCACTGTTACTGTCCCAGCAAAGTGCTTTTGCTGGTGTTCCCGATCAGTGTTGTTGCCAATAGACCAAGAATATCTCAGTCCCTCCAGTGCAATAGGTTTATAACCCCAAGGGGGCAGAGAATAAAGCGATGGGCCTGGACCTAGTCCCCAAGGGTTAGAGCACACAGCTCAAGAGTGCTGAGCTGAGTCTTAGCCCCTAAAATCTTCTAGAAATGAAGCCAGCTGACTGAACCCAACTTATATCACAGTCAAATCCTCAAGGGCATCAAATAATATAAAAGCAAAAAGCCCCATCCAAAGGACAGGCAGTGGAAAACAGAAGAAAACAAGGGTTGCTATTCTAATTTCAGACAAAGCAGACTTTAAGCCAACAATTAGCAAAAAAGACAAAGAAGGGCATTGCATAATGGTAAAGGGTTCAATTCAATAAGAAGACCTAACTATCCTAAATATATATGCACCCAACACAGGAGCACCCAGATTCATAAAGGAAGTTCTTAGAGATCTATGAAGAGACTTAGATAACCACACAATAATAGTGAAAGACTTCAACACCGCACTGACTGTATTAGACAAATCATTGAGGAAAGAAACTAGCAGATATATTTGGGGCCTGAACTTAAGGTTTGACCAAATAGGCCTAACAGACATCTACAGAACTCTCCACCCCAAAACACAGAATATACATTATTTTCAACTGCACACAGCACATAATCCAAAACTGACTGTACAATCAGCCATATAACAATCTTCATATCAAACACACTCCTGAACCATAGTGCAGTAAAAACAGAAACCAATCCTAAGATCTCTTAAAACCACACAATTACATGGTAATTAAACAACCTGCTCCTCAATGAGTTTTGCGTAAACAATAAAATAAAGGCAGAAATAAATTGTTTGAAATTAATGAAAACAAAGTTACAACACACCAGAATCTCTGGGCCATAGCTAAAACAGTGTTAACAGGAAAGTTTATAGCACTGAACACCGACACCAAAAAGTTAGAAAGATCTCAAATTATCAACCTAACACCACAGCCAGAGAAACTAGAAAAACATGAGCAAACCAACTCCAAAGCTAACAGCAAGAAGGAAATAACCAAAATCAAAAATGAACAAATAAAATTGACATGTAAAAAATCATACAAAAGATTAATCAAACCAAAAGTTGGTTTTTGAAAGAATAGACCACTAGCTAGACTAATGAAGAAAAAAAGAGAAGATCCAAACAAACACAATAAGAAATGAGAACGAAAACATTACCAACAATCCCACAGAAATACAAAAAAAAGAAACCCCTCAGACTATTATGAATATCTCTATGCACATACACTAGAAAATCTAGAATAAACATAGTCTCCCCAAGTTAAACCAGGAAGAACTGAAACCATGAATAGACAAATAATGAGTTCTAATATTGAATCAGTAATAAAAAGCCCACCAACCAGAGAAAGCCCTGGACCAGATGGATTCGCAGCCAAATTCTACCAGATGTATAAAGAAGAACTGGTGCCAATCCTACTGAAACTAATATTAAAAACCTGGCAGAGACACAATGAAAAAAGAACAATATAGGTGAATATTTTTGATGAACATAGATGCAGAAATCCTTAACAAAATATTAGCAAGCCAAATCCAGTAGCACATCAAAAAGCTAATCCACTACAATCAAATAGGCTTTATTCCTGAGATACAAGGTTGGTTCAACATATGCAAATCAATAAATGTGACTCATCACATAAACTGAACTAAAAACAAAAATCACATGATATCTCAATAGATGCATAAAAGACTTTCAATAAAATTCTGCAGCCCTTAAGGTTAAAAACTTTTAACAAACTAGGCATCAAGGAACATATTGCAATATAATAAGAACCATCCATGAGAAATTTACAGTCAACATCATACTGAATAGACAAAAGCTGGAAGCATTCCCCTTGATAACTGGAACAAAACAAAAATGCCTTCTTTCACTACTCCTATTTAACATAGTATTGGAAGTCCTAGTTACAGCAATGAGGCAAGAGAGAGAAATAAAACACATCCAAATAGAAAAAGAGCAAGTGAAACAACCTCTCTTCAAAGATGATACAATTTTATACCTAGAAAATCCCACAGTCTCTGCCCAAAGGCTCCTAGATCTGATAAACAGCTTCAGCAAAGTTTCAGGATATAAAATCTATGTACAAAAATCAGTAGTGTTTCTACACACCAATAACATCCAAGCTGAGACCCAAATCAAGAATGCAATATCATTCACAATAGCTGCAAAAGAATAAAATACCTAGGAATATAGCTAACCAGGGAGGTGAAAGATCTCTACCATGAGAACTACAAAACACAACTGAAAGAAATCACAGATGACACAAACAAGTGGAAAGACATTCCCTGCTCATGGATAGGAAGAATCAATATTGTTAAAATGGCCACACTGCCCAAAGCAATTTATAGATTTAATGCTATTCTATCAAACTACCAACAACATTTTACACAGAATTAGAAAAAAAAAACTGTTCTAAAATTCTTATGGAACCAAAAATAGCCTGAATAACCAAAGTAATCCTAAGGGGGGAAAAAAAAAAAAGCTAGAGGTTATTACACTACCCAACTTCAGACTATACTACAAGGCCACAGTAACCAAAACAGCATGGTACTGGTACAAAACCAGACACAAAGACCAATGGAACAGAATAGAGAACCAAGAAATAAAGCTGCACACCTATAATTATCTGATTTTTGACCAAGTCAACAAAAGCAATGAGGAAAAGACTCCCTTTTCAATAAATAGTGCTGGGATAACAAGCTATCCATAAGCAGAAGATAAAAACCGGATCCCTACCATTCATCATATACAAAAATCTACTGAAGGTAGATTATAAACTTAAATGTAAAACCTAAAACTGTAAAACTTAAGAAATACTCTTTTAGACATTGGCTTAAGTCTAAAAATAACAGACACTAGTATGTTGCAGAGAAAATGCTTATACAGTATTGGTGGAAATGCAAATTAGTTCAGCCCCTATGGAAAGCAGTTTGGAGATTTCTCAAAGAACTTAAAACAGATCTACCATTCAACCCAGTAATCTTATTACTGAGTATATACCCAAAGCAAATACCCAAAGGCATATAAATCATTCTAACATAAAGACACATGCACAGGTATTTTCACTGCAACACTATTCACAATTGCACAGAGATGGAATCAACCTAAATGTCCATCAATGGAGGACTGAATAAAGAAAATGTGGTGCATATACACCTTGAAATATTACACAGCCATCAATAAAAAGAATGAAATCACGTCGTTTGCAGCAACATGGTTGGAGCTGGAGGCCGTTACCCTAAGCAAATTAATGCAGGCACAGGAAACCGAATACTGCCTGTTCTCACTTGTAAGTGGAAGCTAAACATTGAGTACACATGGACACAAAGAAGTGAACAACAGACACTGGGGCCTACTTGAGGGTGGAAAGTAGGCAGAGAGTGAGGATCAGAAAACTACCTATCAGGTGCTATTCTCATTACCTGGGTGATGAAATAATCTGTACACCACACCCTCACAACATGCAATTTACCCATGTAACAAACCTGCACATGTACCCCTTAAACCTAAAATAATGTTGTAAAGAAAACAAAAAGCAGCATTGTATTAAAAAAAAAAAGTTCCATCTCTTTGGCCCCCACTGCTATCTTCACTGGTCCCATTCTCATCTCTCAAGTTATCTTCTGTAGACAGATCTTCTTTATATTCAGTTACATTTACATGTGTAGATATATAAATATATAGCTCTATTTTTTAACTTTAATGGGATCATTCTATAATATGATTTAGCTACAAATTTAGTTTTTTGTTTGCTTTATCGCTTTTTTAAAAAACTGAATGTATCAGAGCTTTTCCTTTTTCAGTACATAGAGAGTAACACAGTCTTTTTAAACTGCTACCACGTATTCTTTAGCACGGTGGTAACATTGTGATTTAATCATTCTCTTACTGATGAATATTTAGACTGTTTCTCTTTTTTTGTATTACCAAGGAAAAATGTTGCAGTAAAAGCATTCTTGTACTAACATCTTGTGCCCATAACTTTTTTAGGATACAGATAACTGTAAGAGGAATTGCTAAGTCACACATTAGATGCATTTCTAAATTTGATAGGTTGTGCCAAATTATCCTCCCCAAAAGCTGTATCAATTTATTTCCCCACCTACAATGTTTGAGATTTTTCTGTTACTGAACTATGCCTGCATTCTTAGAAAAACCCTGGTATCACATGGTTATGTTGTTGTTCTGTAGAATTTGACTTGTTAGTATTTTACCTGGGATTCTTGGAACCATATTAATATCTGAGATTTTAGTAGATTTCTGCCACAAGTTTTGATACCAAGATTATGTTACCTTAACAAAATTAAGTGACTCATGAACCATCTTTTCCTATGCTCTGGAACAGTCTAAACCACATGGCAATTATGTGCTCCATGAAGTTCTAATGGAATTAGCTTGTAAAATCTAGACACATTTTGAGAGAGCTTTGACAACTTTTAAATTTTCTTCCAAGATCATGAGTATACTTATATTTTCTTCTTCTCTAATAAATTTTGTTTGTTCAAGTTTTATTAGGAAATAATTCATTTTACCCAGATTTCACAACTTTAGCACAGAGTTCAACATAACCTACAAAATAAAACCTGTAAATCTTCCTTTTACTTGTCATTATATTCTGTTCTCATCCCAATTGTATGTTTGTTCCTCTTATTTATCTTGACTAGCTTTGCAGATGTTTCTCTTTTTTTCTGGTGTTTTAAGGAACTATCTCTTTCTTTATCCAATTCATTGATTTTTCTCTCTTCTAACCAGTAATTTCTGCCTTAGTCTCAATTTCTTCTTTCTATTTTCCTAGTCATATTCTCCTGGCTCTCTTTTTAACTTCTAGTTGAAATTTTTATTTCTATTCTTTTTTCTTGTTTAACTATAAAAGCCCTTAAAACCTTTAGCTGTTCTATGTGTACCGCCTTGGCCTTCTCATTCATATAATGCTCGTTTTCATTGTTTCTGTATAATCTGTAATTACAGTTTTTATTTCTCTTTAATCTAAAAGTTACATAGGAGTGTGTTGGGTTTTTATTATTTTTAAAGTTTTGGCATTAATGCTCAGTTTCTTTGCATTGTGGTCCAAGATTGTGGCCTGCATTTCTTGTTCTTGGAACATATTCAAATTTTTCTGGTGGTTTAATAAGTGATCACTCTTATTAAACATTTCATGGACCTGAGACAGAAGATAAATTCATTGCAGAGAACAAAGTGTGATATGTATCTGGAGTCGGGAAAATATTTTGATACAAACTGATTCAAGTAAGTCAACTGAATTGCGGAACGGAATTTTTAACTCACAGCACACATAAAGGATTTTTTATCGAAAGGGCCAGGCTTTGTTGAGATTTCAGCAGAAGGCAAAGGAGAAAGACAAGGGGGAGGAAGAGGAGGCGGAGAGAAAGAAGAAAGGAAGGAAGTCGCTTTGCTTAGAATTCCAGAAACTAGGGTTTAAATATCAACAGCCAATCTTAAAGGACTAACCAAAGATGTGTACTATGAACCACAGACTTGAGAGGACCCCCAAAATGATGTAAAAGCAATTTTCATACTCAAAAATATAGGCACATAAGGCAGAAAGAAAGCTTGGTGAAAGGTAAGAAATTTAGATGCAGGTGAGTGTTTCTGAATGGGGCTCTGGTCCTGCCCCCTCCTAAAGCTGAAACCCTGAAGGGGGAAGGAAGGACTTCGTTTTGAGGGTCTGAAGAAAGTCCTGCCTCTCCCCTGGAGCCCTAAGAAGGAAGAAAACTCTCCAAGTGTCCTATGCCAACATGAAGCAACCAGCATGGAGTAGAAATAGTGGCAGGGCTAACCTAGACTGCAAGGACCTAGTGTTTCTCAGATGACAGCTGAGAGGGAGTGGAAGAGTTCACAAGGGCAAGGGGCACAGAGACCTGAATTGGAGGGCCCAAGTCACAGACAGATCTCAAGGGATCTGCCAGAACTGAGATGGGGCCCAAAACTCCCAGAGACCCTTAGGCACAGGTCAAGCCAAGAAATAGACCAGCTGTGACCTTTGGCCCCCAAGGAAAGAGGCCACTACCAAAGGCCAAGCAGGACAAGGCTGTTAGGCAGAGGCCAGCCTTGTGTCATACAGCCCACAGGCAAAATACCCATCCCTAAGGCCATGAGGTCATCTGAACCTCTTAAATCCAAAAGAAACCCAGAGGAATAGGAGAAACGACCCTGAAAGACGCAAATTTTCCTCATATTTTTCATACCTTTGAAATGGGGCTGAGAGTTACAATGGCCTCTTACAGTAGCATTTAGTTGGCCAGTTTGTAGTGGTGATGTCATAGCCATTGTCTATTTAACATGGAAGGTCAAAAGTACCAGCTTCAAAACTTACAAAATGAGCAGGTGTCAGCAACTTCGGATAAAATTCCAAAGCACTAAAGAAGCAGTCATTATCTTTAGGAATAAAACGGTTGTAGGGATGGGTGAGAGACGCAATCAATACAACATTCCCATACAGGAGTCAAAAACAGGTGTTGCAGATTGGGTTTCCCAGGAAGCAGACTCTGAAATGGATATAACTATGCCAGAGATTTATTTTATTTTATTTTTAAAGTACATCATGCTTATATCTGTGTGAAATGATAAAGGTCAAAACTGAGGTGCTGGCAGAAGGAAATGTGGCAGAAATGTGCCAGAACTGGGATGTTTCCCGGATATAAATGGCAACTTTCATCATTACAAAATGTATAATATGAAACTAGTTAAAACCAAATTAGGGTTAGTTGCTCCTTTTGTCATTTATGTATGTCAGAAACTATTTAGAAAGTTCGAACATAAGAAATTGCTAACAAAACATCTTTTATGAATCCACAAAATAAGAATGTAGTAGAACAAGATAGGATATTGTGAACAGTGCTGAAAACATACATGTGCATGTGTCTTAATAGTAGAATGATTTCCTCAAGGATCTAAAACCAGAAATACCATTTGATCCAGCAGTCCCATTACTGGGTATATATCCAAAGGATTAGAAATCATTCTACTATTAAGACACATGCACACATGCTTATTGCAGCACTATTCACAATAGCAAAGACTTGGAACCAACCCAAATGCCCATCAATGATAGACTGGACAGAGAAAATGTGGTACATATACACCATGGAATACTATTGCCTGTTCACCCTGATGTTAGTTTCTTTTGCTGTGCAGAAGCTCTTTAGTTTAATTACATCTCATTTGTCAATTTTGGCTTTTGTTGCCATTGCTTTTGGTGTTTTAATCATGAAGTTTTTGCCCATGCCTATGTACTGAACAGTATTGCCTAGGTTTTCTTCTAGGAATTTTACGGTTTTAGGTCTTACATTTAAGTCTTTAGTCCACCTTGAGTTAATTTTTATATAAGGCTTAAGGAAGGGGTCCAGTTTCAGTTTTCTGCATATGGCTAGCCAGTTTTCCCAACACCATTTATTAAATAGGGAGTCCTTTCTCCATTGCTTGTTTTTGTCAGGTTTGTCAGAGATCAGATGCTTGTAGATGTGTGGCATTACTTCTGAGGCCGCTGTTCTATTCCATTGGTCTATATCTACTGTTTTGGTACCAGTACCATGCTGTTTTGCTTACTGTAGCCTTGTAGTATAGTTTGAAGTTAGGTAGCATGATGCCTCCAGCTTTGTTCTTTTGCTTAAGGTCATCTTGGCTATATGGGCTCTTTCTTGGTTCCACATGAAATTTAATGTAGTTTTTCTAACCTGTGAAGAAAGTTGATGGTAGCTTGATGGGGATAGCATTGAATCTATAAATTCCTTTGGACAATATGGCCATTTCCACAATATGGATTCTTCCTATTCATGGGCATGGAATGCTTTTCCATTTGTTTGTGCCCTCAGTTATTTCCTTGAGCCATGGTTGGTAGTTCTCCTTGAAGAGGTCCTTCAAATCCCTTGTAAGGTGTATTCCTAGGTATTTTGTTCTCTTTGTAGCAATTGTGAATGGGAGTTCGCTCATGATTTGCCTCTCTGATTGTCTGTTATTAGTGTATAGGAATGCTTGTGATTTCTGCATATTGATTTTGTATCCTGAGACTTTGCTGAAGTTGCTTATCAGCGTAAGATTTTTGGCTGGGACGATGGGGTCTTCTAAATACACAATCATGTCATCTGCAAACGGAGACATTTTGACTTCCTCTCTTCCTGTTTGAATACCCTGTATTTCCTTCTCTTGCCCCATTGCCCTGTATGTCAGAGGTTTATGAGGGGATGCTCTTAGGTTCACTACTGATGGAAGGAAGCAGGATTAAACAGAGGAAAAAACTGAGTTGTGACACAGCGACAATAAAGGCCTCAGCCCAACCCATGGGGAGCTCTGAAGCTGGTATGATCCTTTCCACTAGTTCCTATTTGGGACAAGGGACCAGGCCTTTACACCCAGGTGCTGGCCAGTTTGGGGAAGGAAGCACAACCTTGGATGAGGTGTCCCTCTTCAAATGAGCCAGTTTTCAAAGGGGACTAACAGGTAAGGGCTCTCTGCCGGCAGCACTCCCAGCATGAGAGGGAATGCGTGCTTCATTGCTGAAGGAGAATCTGGGTGGCACATGACAGCTCCCACCACAGAAGACTGGCAGCACCTCACTGAAAATCCAGCTTAATAAGAACCCAGAAACAGTGGCTTTTAGTTTTTTTATGGATTTTTTAAAGAAATGCTGAGTCACCAAAGCTTCTAATGGCAAGGAGGATAACATTATGTAGAAAAGACATGAATGACTCAGTGAAAAGGTTATTACAGAACAACGGGACTCTGAATGCGGAGGAGTTTTAGAAATCCTTAACCAATTTATTTTGCTTATATTTCTCTTTGTCCATATGTGTGAGAGCTCTATATGAAAAACATTGTTTCTAATAATGTCTAAAGAGTTTCTCCAATAAATATAAAAATAATAAGTAATTTTTTTTTTAAGACGGAGTTTCGCTCTTGTTACCCAGGCTGGAGTGCAATGGCGCGATCTCGGCTCACCGCAACCTCCGCCTCCTGGGTTCAAGCAATTCTCCTGCCTCAGCCTCCTGAGTAGCTGGGATTACAGGCATATGCCACCATGTCCAGCTAATTTTTTGTATTTGTAGTAGAGGCGGGGTTTCATCATGTTGACCAGGATGGTCTTGATCTCTTGACCTCGTGATCCACCCGCCTTGGCCTCCCAAAGTGCTGGGATTACAGGCGTGAGCCACCGCACCCAGCAATTATAAGTAATTTTAAAAAGCATAAGAAATCTGAGAACTTTTTCCAAGCTCCTGATGCCTACCCTTTTCACAAGGTTTGAGGCTTGATGTTCACACATGTACAGGCACTGACGACTACATCATGATGGCAACCGCTTTATGACCACCACCCATCCTAATTCACATCACCATATTTAGGATACTAAAATGTGAAAAAAATGTGCATCGTATACATTAATGAAACACAGTACCTATATAGCAACCTAAATAAAGTTGGACCTTAAAATTAATGACAACCTTAGATTTCTGTAAACCTTTTCATGAAGTATAAACTTGGTGCATACAGAAAATGCACCTATCATAAGCATGTGGATCAATAAACTTTCAAGATTCAACCCCCATGCAATCAATACTCAGATCAAGAAACAGAAAATGAGCAGCACCCTAAATCCCATCATGCCCACTTTTAATCACAACGTCCCAGAACCATTCTCCTGGCTCCTCACAGCATGAATTTGTTTTTTCTGGATTAAAACATTATAGTCATGGAGTTGTACAAAATGTGCTTTTTTAAGTCTGGTTTAATTTGGGGGGGGGTCAACATTACATGTGAGATTCAGCCACATTTTCATATATGTTTGTAGCTCATTTGTTCTGATTGTTTTAACATATTCCGATCTGTGAATATACCACAATTTATCCATTCTACTATTGGTAGACATTTGGATACTTTGCAGTTTTTTTTTTTACTACAGTTGATCCTTGAAAAACATACATTTGAACTGCACAGATTCACTTTTTTCCCCATGTTACACTGAGCATACCTGCCTCCCATTTACCTTCTCGAACTCTTCCACTTTTGCCTCTCCTGAGACAGCAAGACCAATCCCTCTTCTTTCTCCTCATCCTCAGAGAATGATACAGATGAAGGCCTTTCTGATTCCATTTAATGTATAGGAACCATTTTTTCTTCCTTATGATTTTCTTAACAATATTCTCTTTCCTCTAGCTTACTTTATCTTAAGAATACTGTATATGATACCCATAACATACAAAATATGAGTGAATCAACTATGTTGTTGATAAGGCTTCTGACCAACAGTAGGCTATTAGTAGGTAGGTTCTGGGGAATCAAAGGTTATACGTGGATTTTGAACCAGATGAGGGGTCAGCACTTCTAACCCCCATGTTGTTCAGGGGTCAACTGTATCATGAATAGTGCTGTCAGCTTTGGCTACCATAACAAAATACCATAGATTGGGTAGCTTGAACAATAGAAATTTATTTTTCATTGTTCTGGAAGCTAGAAGTTCAAGAGCAGGGTGCCAGCACGACTGAGTTCTGGTGAAGGCTCTCTTCCTCGCTTTCAGATGGCTGCCTTCGCACTGTGTCCTCACAGGGTAGAGAGATTGAGAGCAAGCTCTGTATGTCTCTTTATAAGAACACTAGTCTCATCATGAAGGCCCTATCCCCACGACTTCACCTAAACCTGATTACTTCTCAAAGGCCCCATCTCCAAATCACATTGAGCATACAAATTTCAGGACACAATTCAGTCCACAGCATCAGCTGCTGTGAGCAACTTTCTGATGGATACAGACCTAGGATTAAATGGCTGGGTCACAGGGAATTCAAATGTTCAGCTTTAGCAAATACTCTCAGATGCTTTTCTGAACTAGTTGTACCAATTTACACACTTATGTGGTGTAGTGTGCTTGAATTCCATTTGTTCCGCATCCTTGATTCTGTGTGTTCCAAATCCTTAGATTTGAAGGTATAGTACTTGCTTCAAAGAAACTGAGTTACCTACATTCCAAAAGTTGCTAGGTTATTATGTAAGTTGGGTCTTTGGGAAGCAGATGTTGAGACAGAGTTTAAAAGTGTAAGGGAATTATTGGAGGGTAATGCCTGGAAAAGATTTTGAAAAGGAAAGAAAGATTGGGAAGGAAAGTCTTTAGATTATGATGCAGACCTTAAAAGAAAGAAGAGAGGAACCAAAATTGAGCAGAAGGAGTCTGATCATAGCACACATTTGACAACATCTCCAACCCAATGGAAACTAAGATTGCCTATTGTAGGAATTCCTATGTTGGGCAGAAATGGCAAGACCCTAAAACCTCCCACCCTATTTAGTCATTGGCTAGGATCTTCCAAGAAGATTGTTGTCTAGACTCAACAGAGGCAAATCCTGAAGGTATGGACAGCTGGAGGCCATCAGCTAACTGACCTCCAGACAGCTGGATGGCAAGTTCTTTCATGAAGGCAGATCTGAGGACCACACCTCCATGACTGCTACAGTGCTCCCTTGTGCCACGTGATTCCACATTCATATATGTTTACAGAGCAGCTCTTCTGGGTTCCAAAGGGTCTCACTTCTTAAGGGAAGACTTAGAAGAGGGAGGTTCATGGGACGATCTACAGCCCACTCCCTGTTGGTCCTGGAGTCACAGCTAGTATTCATCAACTCCTTTGTCCACTATCCATCCTTAACCCCTCTCGTTCTCAGCTACTACTGCAGCTGGCCTGGGTGACTCACCTGGTAACATGAATGAAATCCTCACTCTTGAAGAGTCTGAGTCCCTGGTAATCACACTCTTATGAAGCTGGGCTAGCTACACTTGTACTGCTGTAATCATAATTCACCAGGGGATGCTACCTCACTTCTATATATATTTCCCTGTCCCCATTGTATAACATAGCCCTACCTCCTCTTAAAGTCAATTAGCCCTGCCAACACAGTGACTCCTTTTCTTGTCTGTTGGTCCATAAACACAAGGAACTCAAAAATGCCTGTATTTTAGTGTGTAGTTCAATTCTCCTTTCATATATCTTCTGGAGTATTCTACTTTTGGGACCAGTACCACTCACACACTGCAGAGCCCAATGTTGTGGGATAGGGAAGCATAAAGCCACACAATAGGTCACTGGGATTGATGCTACTTAGGAACACTCCTGCTTCTACCCCTTGCCTATCCATGTATTTTTCCTGCAGGGGACACAGAGTCATGTAGGGGTCTCTGATTCAGTGCTTAAATCATGTCTTAGAAGAAGGCACCCATACCCCATTCTCAGAGTCTTGCCTCAAGCTCCACCAGAACTTTCAATGCTCTATCAAGTGGCAGCTTCTGGGCCTTTTGTTAAGTGATACAACAAACAGATCTCATGACCACAAGCCCACTGTGAAGGAGCAGATCAGATACTACATGTTGTGGGATCCCATGCCTGTGGGTCAGTTTCTCCATAAGCGGCTGGATAATGTGCTGGATGAGGCTCTGCAGGCATGAAAGGCAGACCCACACCTGAAATAGGTGTCTACTGTTAAAAGAACAAATTGCCACCAAGTGATCAACTGGTTTCTCCAAAGAGGACTGCCATATTTGGGGTTCAGCATGGGTCTCTGGTACTGGCAGGTTAGGCATTCAGAAGAGGCAAGAGCTATATCAGTCTTTTTAAGTGGTAGTCCATGCAGTTATGTTCAGGTGGGACTTCTATCTCTGCTACCATGACCACTCTTTTTGTGGATCCATTTGACAATCTATCATTCCAGTTCTGGGGAAACCAGTGATGAATGCTGCCTGATGTAAACTGGCTGAGCATGTTGGCTATTTGGATATCCAATGTCGTTGCTGTGATAGATGCTTTATAATGGGCATTAACATGTCACACAAAAATATTTACATTTTATGTCAATTTCCACAGGTCTGTTCACATGCCTCTACTCCAGATCTCATCTCCAAGTGTGCATTTTCTTTCTAGACCTCTAACCAGTCCATTAAATCATTGGCCATTTCCCATGAGTATACACATGTTCTTATTTTGGCCACTTGTCTTTCCATGCAAAGTAGATGACCAGATGCATTACTTGCAGCTCCACCCATCAACAAGATTTTTCTTCTCAACTTTTTTTAGAGCCTCCCCTGAGTGTGGTGGTTAATATAGTAGCTACTCATTTTCAGTCTGTATTTTTATACTGAGCCAACCTAAATATACCCCAAGCTAAGGCTTTTTTCTTTTCCTTAGCTGGTCCTATAGGATCCCATGTATGGCCACAGACGTGGGCTGAGGGAGGGGTGCTGATGCAGTTGTGATGGGTGACATGGGGACCCTTGCCCCCTGTGTATGCAGCTTCTCATGCCCTCTAGTCTTGCTTGGGCTCAGTTCCAATTGTACCTTTTCCATCTTATAATGAATTGCTACTTGGCTTACCCAGATTTATGACTTGGCAAATCTAAGTTTTGTACAGGAAACTTAATTCCACCCCACAATCAGAGTCCACAGGAGCTACTCAAGGCAAACCAGCTTTTCTCTTTCTTTGCATCTATAATAATTAGAGCATTTTAAAAGATGTACCCAGAAGCAGCAGAAACAATGCAGATAGGGGAAGTTTGGCTGTAAGGGATTTATGATGATGAGAACCTAGAATTTGGGGAGCAACTTCCGTGGCAAGACAGACTGCTTCCGAGCAGAAATAACACCTTTTCAGGGACAGAGCTGGAGGCAGAGAAATTCCTAAAGTGAATGCTTGACTAAGTGGGAGCATTTATAAATAGTGAGGTGCATATTTGGGGCACTTACATGCTCAAGGATCCTTGAATATAACTTTTTTTACACCTTTTATTTACATCTTTTATTAAGTAGAGAAGTGAGATAAAGCACAACCCTAGTTGGAGACTGACTGCCTGTATTTGATTATGTAATGGATTAAATACAGTCATCAATTCTTTGCCCCGCCTTTCAATGAGAGGTAGAATCCCCTCCCCTTGAATATAGGCTGGCTCTGGTCCTGTTTTGACCAGTCGAATATGGGAAAAGTGTTACTGCTGTGCAAGTTCCATGGCTGAACCTTAGACCACCATGCTGTGGGGGAGACCAAGTCCCTGGAGAAAGCAAGGCCAGATGGAGGGATGCAAGAACACAGAGGCGCCAGAGACGTGCATTAGGCCAGACTCAGAGCTGAGCCCAGCCACCAACTGAATGCAGCCAAATAAATGATCCCAGCTGACACCACCTGGAGCAGAAAGACCACCCAGCCAAGCCCTGAATTTGTGACCTACGGAATTATAAGCCAATTAAATGGACTCTGAAGTCCTGACCCATGGAATTGCAGGCAAATTAAATAGTTGTTGTCTTAACCAAAGAAGTTTTGGGGTAATTTATTATGCAATAGATAACTACTGCAGGTTACTGTAGTGTTTAGCGATAGAGAACCTTATGGAAACTAATCTCGATAATGACTCATAACCCCCTTAGATAAATTAAAAATAAAATCATCAGCAGTCTGAGTGAGAAGTAGCAGAAAGGGAATTCAGAGATGATGACTCAGTTAATCTGTCTCTTTTAAAAAAAGGAGTTTTCTATTTGGTTTCCCAGAGCTCCGTGTTATAAAGGGGGCACTGGCTTTAGTAATAGAGCAGATCACATGAATAAGCCAATGTTTCTATATTCCTTCTTCTCAACTGCACCTCCCTCTCCCTGCCTCCACCACCAACAACAATCCCTTGCTTGAGAGTTATTCTGTAAGTTTTGACACATTAATATAATATCATCCAAACAAAAGCGCATTTTCAAGAAAATGCATTTACTGAAAAACCACATTTTAGAGTTTCCACATGGCTTTCTTGACCTTGATGAAAAAGTAAATGCAGAAAATCCCAACACTGTCTGTCTACTCAGCTCTACGGTGGACTCCCTGGAACTTTCCCCACTGAGTCCAGTTGTCAATGAAAGGGAAGCAAGGATTAGGTGATGAACGTGGCTTCTAGCACGGAGGAAACTGGTGTCTACTCCCAAATGCCTCAATAATGTTTGTGACTTAGAGTCAGCCTCAGATTCCTTGTCTGAAATGGAGTACACTTCATTCAACAAATATTTGAGCTCCTATTATGTGCCATGCACTATTCTAGACAAAATAGGCACAAAAGACAAAAATTTTTGTCCTCTTACTGCTTACATTTCTCCTTGGGAGGGACAAACTATAAATATAATAAATATATAAATTATATGTTATGCTAGAAGATGATACATTCTATGAAAATAATAGAACAAGGAACAGCAATAGAGAGGAAGAAGGCAGTCTGCAGCACTGCACAGTACCATGCATGACAAGGTGATGCTTGCACAGATATGAAGGAGGTGAGGGAATGAGCCATACGGATATCTGGGGGAGAGTGTGGTTGGCAGATGGAACAATGAGGGGAAAGGCCTTGAGGTGAGACGTGTTTGATAAGTTCAAGGAACAACAAGGTTATTGCATCTGTTGAGGATGGAAGGAGGGAGCGAATAGTAGGAAATCAGATACATAAAGGGCTGGAGGGATAGGCGCTAATCATGTAGAGCCTTTAGACACTGGCAGTCTTTGGTTTACCTCCAATTAAGGGAGAGCCACTGGAGAGTTCTGAGCAAAACAATGACATATTCTGATTTACTTTTTAACAGGATCCCTCTAGCCTCTGAATTAAGAATAGGTTTGCACGGGGCAAGGACAAAAGCAGAGTCTAGTTCAACAGTCCAGGAAAGAGACGATGATCTAGGCTTGATTTGCTTTTCTTATTATGGGCTCTCTTGAGTCGATGGCAAATAAAATCAAAACTTGAGGGAGAGGAAAGGGAAAGGTAAATAATTTTTCCTGCTTTGTTTGACATGTCTACCCTGTGCTGGGCTGTGGCTGGAGGCTGGACAGGTTCCAGCTGACCTTTCTCTGGGGTTATGGCTGATGGGATGGAGGTAGTGACGGAGAAAGGAAAACCGTTTGCTTGCTTCCAAGCTTGTTTGTTGGCAACCGCTCATCTTAGAGAAGTGGCTGGCCGGCTGAGGGAAATCTGACCCTTGGCTGGATATGTATTTTAGGGAGACGGGTGACTGTGCACTTTTTGAACAAGAAACTCAGCCAGCCAGTCAATAATGACTGGGTTTCAAGGACTGAAAATACTTCTTAACTAAGAGGGCTGGTATCCAGGTCCCTTCAAAAGGGGATGTGGAGGGGCCTGCAGTCAAGGCCCACGGGAGGATCCTGGGGTGGGAGGATGCATGGGTGTAAGTTCTCCTGAGCTTCTGACGTTCCATTGTCACTTCCCTCACATACAATGCATGGAAAATCCAGGGCCTGCCACATTCAAGGAAGGACTCAGTGAACATTATAAAGGGAACAGGAAGGACTGGTCACTGTGCATCACCCAAGACACACATCAAATACCAGGAATGACATAATTACCAGTTAAAATGATATAATTACCAATTAAAATGATATAACTGACTTGTCTTGTTCCTCTAAACACATGGAACCCCCAGACAAATCTATTCCATCAAGGGCTTTTGTGGGTTGTGGTTTTGGAAATCAAAGCTTACTGTATTTTATACAGACCTTTAGGAACCCTAAGAAAATTCAAATTTTAAAAGATGATGTATAGTATTAACTATTGTGCCTTTTCTAAGTAAGTGACTTCCTTCTTTTCTTTTTTTTCTTCCCCACTCACTGCCTTCAAGACTCTCACTGTTTCTTTTAACCAACACCTTTTGGGAACCTCCTAAGTACCAAACATGGAACTCAGCTCCAGATGTTCAGAAATGAGTTATTCAAAGCCCCTGTCCTTCCACTGTGTTTGTTCTAGGAAGCAGAGGAAACTTCACAGAACTCTAATGCATTGTGAACAAGGGCTGTGACAAAGGACCCCAAAGAAGCGATACATTCATCCCCAAACTCGGTCTTGGAGGTTGAGATAAAGAGGGTAGTATATTCATGACAGAGCAAATAATAGCTAATAGTTACAACTGGCCCTCCCTCCTAAAATATGTGCAAATGAATATATACTTATGTAAATTATACTGATTGAATGTGTACACAATTTACAAAAAATAATGAAATATATAATACTCATTATCGTAAATTCCATTTAGCCAATTAATTCTGACAAAATGCTTTGAATGCTTTTGCTGAAATCTTGTATCCACAGCGAATCTACAGCTGCAACTGACAAATGAATGTAGCTGTGAGAAATATGTTGATATTTTTGTTCACATTAATAAGATAAAAATGAGATCAAAATGTACATCAGAACTTCACTCACTAGTCAACGACATGAGTAACTACAACTAGTTTGCTGGATCAGGTCATAGTCTTAAATACCGAAAGAATATTTTCTCAAATTTTTGTGCTGTTCATATTAGGTTAGTGCAAATTATTGCGGTTTTTGCTATTACTTTTAATTACTGACATTTTCTCTATTGTTTTTCAAGTCTAAACAATCAACAAAACGATAGACCAAGCTTGAGTCTGTAGCATTTGCTGATTTCTGTGGTGTAAATACTCCCAACACGAACAATTTCAAGCCACCAATGTGACAGGAGAGGCACAGTGCAGGCTCTCCTTCAGCAGCTCCAACATACAGACACAATAGACACGAATAACTTCAAGAGCACAAATAAGAGTAAAATAATTAGAATATGATAAGCTGAATTTATTACGTTTGTTTTTAAGTATAAGATAATATAATCACATTTTAATAATGGCTGTGTTTAACATCCCGCAAAATTCCTGCAAATTAAACAGTTAAGCTCTTATAAGCCTGTCCAAGCCATCTTCAGCACACCACTGGCCCTAGCACACAGTGAGAATTCAATAAACAATATGTACCTATTGGGTATCATACTTATTATTTGGGTTTACACAAACCCCCGTGACATGCAGTTTACCTATATAACAAACCTGCACGTGTAACCTTCAACCTAAAATAAAAGTTTCTTAAAAAAGAACTCAGTAAATGATGGTTGACTTTTGTTCTTTTATTAAGGAACAAAAAATCAGAAATGGATTAGCTAAGGTGGATAAAACAATGACTGGCATGAGTGCATGAAGCAGGGCTGTCCGGAAAGCATGGCCATGCTTGCTCCTCCTCTGCCTGAGCGCTTTCTGTGTCATTTTCCTCTGGAAGTGTCAGGCCTTCTTTGGACTGTGGCAGAGAAACGGCTCCATGGAATGGCCCACATCTGTCAGTCTCCCTCCTGAGCAGGCCAAGCATGATGGGCCTCCCCACTGAGCAGATAATGTTCCCACTTTGTATACAGACAACGCTGTTCACTCCTGCCTGACCTTTCACACTGTGTCAAATGACACCAACAGATCCTCTCCAGTGGTGCAGCCGTCTCCAGGCCCAGCAAGATCTGGAAATGTCTGTGACTTTGCCACAAAGAGCACTTCTAAGGTGTCAGTCGGGAAAACACGCCCTCCTGATATTTACGCAACAAAACCCATGGAGAGTAAGCTGCTAATACTGAAATAACAAAATCGACATGCTCCCTGACAAAAGCTTGGGTTCTGAAATACACCTCACTATCTCTGGGAGTCGGTGCTTACCTCCCCAGGACACTTCTACCAAGCACCAATGTGCTTGCTCTTAGGACAGCAAAGGAGCAAGGTGTTTTATGTGACGGTCCAGCGGTCTTTGTAAAATGTGCCGGTACCTTTCACTTGGAAGCCTTAGCAAGCCTTCCTTTGCCTACAGGCAGGATGATGGGAACAGGTAAAGAGGAACAGAGAGAGTTCAGGAGAAGGCATGTCCACAAGCCAGGTGAAGTATTGGCCAAGTTAGTAACCAATTCCTACTTTCCTGAATGAGTGTTCAGAGAAGCCAGCTCCATCTCCTTTCTCGAAGATGGCCAGGAGGCCGGATGTGGTGGCTCATGCCTGTAAATCCCAGCACTTTGAGAGGCCAAGGCAGGTGGATTACTTGAGCTCAGGAGCTTGAGACCAGCCTGGGCAACATGGCAGAACTCCATCTCTACTAAAATACAAAAATTAGTCGGGCATGGTAGTGTTTACCTGTAGTTTCAGCTACTCAAGAGGCTGAGGTGAAACAATCGTTTGGTGACAGAGTGAGACTCTGTCTCAAAAAAAAAAAAAAAAAAAAAAAAGGATAGTAGGCAGCAGGGAGAACCAGCCACACCGGACATCTCTACACTGTCTGTCCTACCACTGTTCCTGCTTTTCCAGACCTTGCCTTCGCATTTCTTCAAGCTACATGGTTTCCATGGGAGCAGTTTGTGTAACATTATCCTGTTCCCCTAGCTCTGAGTTACCAATTCAGAGGTAGGCACCATCTCAGTTTAGCCTAATTCATCTTATCCCCCAGGAAAATGTGACTTTCGTCTTTGGAAAGGGGATGGGTTTCCCTCCAGGCTACTGAACCTGCTACATATAAAACTTTGGTCCAGTCGGTGGCTATGTTGCTTGTGTAGACTAAGAAGAAGACAAAACCAGTCATTGGAAGAGAGTAAGAGAGCAAGGCCACAGAGAGAAGCAGAGGCAAGCTATGGCAAGAAGTCTCAACCATTTTAAAATCTGTGGTTCCACTGGGATCCTAAGCCCCAATGCATTGTTGACTCTGGGTCCATATCCTTTTTAAGAAGTTTTTAAAGCCCTGAAGAAAGGAGGAAATAAACAGCTGGCTTCTCCAGAAAATTCTGTGGTCACCAGTAGCATTCTCTTGTCAGTTAACTAGTCTACCATACTGCTTCCTGTGTGCCCCTATGAAAAATGGTTATTTTTGAACTGCCACTAACAAGGATAATATAATAATAATAATAATATTTATGGAGCATTTACAAGAAGCCAAATATTGCACCAAGCACATACATGAATTAGTTCATTTAATCCTCTCAACAATCCTATAAAGAACGTATTGGTATTATCCAGTCTTACAGATGAGTAGCACTGAATGTCGGGATTTTTTTTTTTTTTTTCAATTTACAAAGACCATCTCTTCTATCTGGGCCTGCACTGCTTTCCCCCAGCAGGTTCACACATTAAGTGAGGAACATCAATGTTATCAACTGACTCTAAAAATGGAAAAGTTCTGGTAACCCCAAGAAAATTAAGGGGAAGAAACACTACCATTTCCAAGTTTTACTGATGATGAAAAGAGAGCTCTGACCCAAAGAGCTTCCCAGACAGACTCTGCCAGAGACAAAGTGCAAAGGGCTGGTGGGCAGTGGGCTATGAATAGTAAGAAGAATTGTTATTTATTCTCACTTACTCTGCATTTACCATCATCCCTGAATTTAATTCTCTCAACAATTCTCTGAGGTAGCTATTACCATCTCCACTGTATAGATGAGGCAACTAAAATTCAGAAAGACTAAATAGGTTGCTCATTGAGCAAGTAGGTAGTACAGTTAAAATTTCAACCAAGTCAGTTTCATTTCCAAGTCCTATCTCTTAACCATTATACTGTACTCCCTGCCTGGGTCACTGTTACGTACTGAATTGTGTCCCCCAAAAATCATACATTGAGATCTTAACCCCCAGTATCTCAGAATATGACCTTATTTAGAAATAGGGTCATTGTGGACGTAATTAGTTAAGTTATGACAAGGTCATATTGGAATAGGATGGGCTCCTAATCCATTATGACTGGTGTCTTTATACAAAGGGGAAATCCGGACAGAAACACACACACTAGGAGAGCACCATGAGAACATAAAGGCAAAGATCTGGATCATGCACCTATAAACCAAGGAACACCAACGATTGCCAAGAAACCACCAGAAGGTAGGACAGAGACATGGAACAGATCTCCTCTCACAGCCATCAGAAGGAACCCACCTTGTTAATGCTTTAATCTGGAACTGTGAGACAATAAATTTCTGTCATTTAAGGCACCCAGTTTGTGGTGCTTTGTTATGGCAACTCTTGCAAACCAACAGAGTCACCATCTTCAAGTATATACCAAGGAAAGAGAGCAAATATAAATGGCTCACGTCAGTGTTTAGGGGTGATGTCCACTACCACATGTCTCTCTTGACTTTGTCGCTTTAGAATGTTGTCATATTATTTCCCCCGGGGTTGGGAAGCAAGAAAGACCTGTGGCTGCTTCCTGCTTTGAAGAGGTCTCGACCTTTAGAGTGTTCTTTGCAAAGGAGACAAAGAGGCGATGTGACCTGTGTATACGTAAACATAGTCCGGGGATATAGCGTGGTATAAACTTGTTCACCAGGCCTAGAGGACCCCACAAAGAGTTTGGAATCAACATGCTATGTTCCTTTGTCTGATTTTGTCCCTTGG
Organism: Saimiri boliviensis; assembly: GCF_048565385.1. NCBI lineage: Eukaryota > Metazoa > Chordata > Mammalia > Primates > Cebidae > Saimiri > Saimiri boliviensis. The sequence continues at coordinate 32,243,237 of NC_133457.1, read as the reverse complement.
ACATGTTTCTCCTTTGGGTCAATCAGAGAAGCCAATCAATTGTCCCTTCCTCATGACTAATATACTGGGGCTCGCTTTAGGCTATGTTGCCTCTGAAACACCTGGATGTTTATCACAGAAGAGATGATTGTAATTTTTAAAAAAACAGTCTGTAAGAAGAAAAGGGCTAAGCAATCTTCATGAATTAACTTGGGTCCCTAAGAAGCAGACTTTAAGACAAGGATTTAAGTGAAAGTTGTTATTTGGGTGGCACAAGGAGCAGAATCATTAATACTTATTCTAATACCATTCATAGCTTGTTGCCCATCAGCCCTTTGCACTTCTCCCTCTGGCAGACTCTCGCTGGGTGGAACCTTCCCTCCATCATCGATAAAACTTGGAAATAGCCGTGTTTCTTTCCTTTGGTCTTCTTGAGGTTGCCAGGGCTTTTACTTTTTCAGTCAATTAATAATATTGTTCTTCCTTGCTTGAAGTGTGAGCCTGCTCAGAGGAAATCAGTGCAGAGGAGCAGGGGAAAGTGAAACAGGGAAGGGGCATCTTCAATCAAGGATGTATTAGTAACCCAGCAACCGCCATGGGCTGCTGTAGCTTGACGCTAGGAAGACACTCTGGGAAAAGTGGAGAATATAAGCCTTAGAGTTCTCCCACCAGAGGAGCCATCAAATCCTATCAATCTTTGGCTGAGAGCTACTCCAGGGGAGGGGTGACATTAATCTTCTGACACTTCTGGCCTGCAGAGTGGGCAGACAGTTCTCCCATAATTTCAAAGAAAGCCCTCGGGTAAGAAATGCATATACTGGCAGCTGGAATTTGACCTGAGGCTCAGTGCAGGCCCTAGGGATATGGGAGTGCCTCTATCCTTGTTTAAACCAGCATCCCAACAGATTGCTGAACCACGTTATTGAGAAAATTAAAGCTGAGCTTGAACAGCAAATGATCTGGGGATCAATATCACAAGAGCCACCACATTAAAATAAAATCTTATAGAAAACACTCCTTCCTCATTAGCAGGAGCACTGCGGTCATAAGGCAAATTCATTATCTAAACAGTCCAGGGAACTCTGTACGGGATTGGGATCATCAATGTCAATAAATCTGGTGCCAAAAAAGCAAGTGCTGGTAACTCCAGGGTGCTGGCCCCTTACTCTGAAGGCAATTTTAGAGCTTCGTATTGTGTCTGGGTGACTTACAGGGCCCAGGCTAATTATAGACAAGTGGTCAGTTTTATTGTTTCCAGCATCCAGAGAAACATTCTACTCACAAAATAAACTTCTAGACTTGTGTTTGGAGTCTTTCCTCAATTCCTACAACGCCCTTTCATCCACCCAGGACCAGGCTAAATTCACCACTCCCTGCCCGTCAACCTGTAGAAGGCAATTCATTTGGACATTCTTGCAGAACACTCTTCTATTCTGGCAGGTGACATCAGCAAGACACAGCACAGGAAGCAAGAAGCTGCCTGCAGGGTCCAACTAAAACACACAATCCCTTCATGTCAGCCCTTCTTAAAATGGAGATAGGCTGCATTTGAATGCTAAAGTGTCCATCAACTCTAAAATGTCTGCTCTGTCACTTACGCTATCATTGCCTTCTATTTTTTTCTGAAGTCTCATACTATTATCCAAATATCAGTGCATATGTTTTACGCTGCACGCCATCATTAGATTTTTGAGGGCAGAGACTATATATCTGTGTATTATGACACTCTCATAACTTACCCTCCTTTTTCCCTGCCAGTAGAATCCTAATTTTCAGGTGGTAACATACCCAAATTTGGACAGCGAGACTTTGGGTAAGCCTGTTTTGAGGGTTTCTGGGAAAACTTGTCTTCTGTTAAAAGAGGCAGACACAGCTGATGTTACTGTTCCCCTTTTTTACTGTTTTTATTTTGTTTGTTTTGTTTTGCCTTGAATAAAGCAGCCCCAACAATGGTCTCATAACCATGAAGGAAAATCTGAAAAAACTGCACTGATACTGATCCTCATGGATCCTGATATTGGTAAACTCACGAACAAATCCAATGATTGCCTACATCCAAACTTCTTGCTATCTGAAAAAATAAAAAATAAAATAAAATAAAATAGGCTTCTATTTGCTTATACCACTGTAGGTGGGTTTTCTACTACTTTCAATTTCACAAACAAGCTTGCCAGAAGAAACAGTAGTAATAGTGAAAGCACAACCTCCATCTCACTATGTTCATTGCTGTTTCCCAAATTTCACACAAGTACATCTGCTTGGCAAAATCTGCCTTCTGTGAAACCTGAACTAAAAATGGGTATCTGGGGAAATAAGAAAATATTTTTGCCTTCCTACAATTTACCTAGCATACTACAAAAGATTTGGAATGGAAGCGAGTGAGCCATGTTATCTGCCATAACATTCATGATAAGTAAAGAAACAGAGATCCCCAGGAAGCATCCCTAAGCAATGCTTGTTATATTAGTTCACATAACACACTTGCTACTGTAACAGACAAACCCCAAATCTCAATGATTAGCACAAAGACAATGGGGAAAAATGTCTCCAGGGCATGTCAGAGGTCTTCACAACAGCCCCTCCCAACACAGGCTCAGAGGCCTAAAAGGAAAAAGTGGTTTTGTGGGCTAGGCCCAAGGTCTATGTGCTGTGTGCAGTCTAGGGACTTGGTGCCCTGTGTCCCAGCCACTCCAGCTATGGCTGCAAGGGGCCAATGTAGAGCTCAGGCTGTGACTTCAGAGGGTGCAAGCCTCAAGCCTTGGCAACTTCCACATGGTGTTGAGCCTATAAGGGCACAAATGTCTCAAGAACTGAGATTTGGGAACCTCTACCTAGATTTCAAAGGATGTATGGAAACACCTGGATGTCCAGACAGAAGTGTGCTGCAGGGGCAGGGCTCTCATGGAGAACCTCTGCTAAAGCAGTGCAGAAGGGAAATGTGGGGTTGGAGGCCCCACGCAGTCCCTACTCGGGTATTAGCTAGTGGAGCTGTGAGAAGAAGGCCACAGGCCACTGTCCTCCAGACCCCACAATGGTAGAGCCACTGATAGCTTGCCCCGTGCATCTGGAAAAGCCACAGACACTCAACACCAGCCCAGGAAAGCAGCCAGGAGGGAGGCTGTACCCTGCAAAGCCACAGAGATAGAGCTGCCCAAGACCATGGGAACCCACCTCTTGCATCAGTGTGACCTGAATGTGAGACATGGAGTCAGAGAAGATCATTTCGGAGCTTTTAAATCTGACTTCCCCACTGAATTTTGGACTTGCATGGGGCCTATAGCCCCTTTGTTTTGGCAATTTCTCCCATTTGGAATGACTGTATTTACCCAGTGCCTGTACCCCCATTATATCTAGGAAGTAACTAACTTGCTTTTGATTTTATGGGTCATAGGTGGAAGGGACTTGCCTTGTCTTAGATGAGATGTTGGACTGTGGACTTTTGAATTAATGCTAAAATGACTTAAAGCTTTGGGGAACTGTTAGGAAGGCATGATTGGTTTTGAAATGTGAGGACATGAGATGTTGGAGGGGCCAGGAGTGGAGTGATATCGTTTGGCTGTGTCCCCACTCAAATCTTATGTTGAACTGGAACTCCTACAATTTCTATGTGTTGTAGGAGGAACCTAGTGGGAGGTGACTGAATTATGGGGGCAGGTCTTTCCTGTGCTGTTCTCATGACAGTGAATGAGTGTCAAGAGAGCCAATGGTTTTAAAAACAGTAGTTTCCCTGCACAAGCTCTCTCTTTACCTGCCCGCCATCCATGTAAGATGTGACTTGCTCCTCCTTGCCTTCTGCTGTGATTATGAGGCCTCCCCAGCCACGTGGACCTGTAAGTGGATTAAACCTCTTTTTCTTCCCAATCTTGGGTATGTCTTTATCTGCAGCATGAAAATGTACTAATACAGTAAGTGAATGGATAAATACATGGTGATACATCCAGACAATAAACTATTACTCAGAGCAAAACAGAAATGAGCTATCAAGCTATGAAGAAACATGGAGGAAACTAAAAAGCATAGTTAACTGAAAGAACTCAATCTGAAAAGGCTACATACCATATAATTCCAAATATATAACATTCTGGAAAAGGTAAAACTATGAAAATGGTAAAAGGATCAGTGGTTCCTAGGGGTTAGGGGGAGGGGAGGATGAACAGGTGATGTACAGAGGATTTTTAGGGTTGTTAAACTACTCTGTATGATATGATAATGATAGATATTGTCAATACACGTTTGTCAAAATCCATAGAATGTACAACACGAACAGTGAATCCTAATGTAAACTATGGACTCTGGGTGATAACCATTGTTATTGTGGGTACATCAATTTTAACAAATGTGCCATTCTGGTGGTGGATGTTGGTAGTGGAGGAGGCTGTGTATGGAGGAGCATGGTGTATATGGGAAATCTCCATACCAACCTCTAAATTTTGCTTGACTCTAAAATTGTCCTAAAACACTTTATTTTTTGTTTTAAGTCTTGGCCAGGACACTTCACTTCCACTCACATTTTATTGATGAGGACTCACAATATCACACCCACTTTACAAAATACCATGGAAAGTCACATGTGATCCCTGGCTTGGCAGCAACCTACCAGAAACCACTCTACTATGTGAAAGGAGAGAACAAATCCTTAGTGGACAGCTAACTATCTGCCATCAGCAAACCATATAATCATTACAGATGGTTTCACCCCTAACATGGTGCTTCTGTGTTCAGTAAATTCTTAATAAATAAATGAATGGATGAATCTTGGCATCTCAATTTTGTTATTTTAAAGAAGCATTAAAATCTTTTAAATGTCAATGTCTATAAGAATAATTTTTTTAGGGCAGGGATCACCATTCTTACATCAGATCAAATAGACTTTAAACCAACAAGAGTAAAAACTGGCAAAGAAAAGCATTACATAATGATTAACTGTTCAATTCCACAAGATGATTTAACTATTCTAAATAAATATGCACGCAACCTTGGAGCACCCAGATTTAGCAAACAATTACTTCTAGACCTAAGAAAATATTTTGACAACCACACAAATAATAGTGGAAAACTTCAATACCTCACTGACAGCATTACACAGATAATGGAGGCAGAGACTTACAAAGAAATTCTGGGCCAGGCACAGTGGCTCATGCCTGTCCAGGACTTTAGGAGATTAAGGCAGGCAGATCACTTGAGGTCAGAGTTTGAGACCAGCCTGACCAACATGGTGAAACCCTGTCTTCACTAAAAATACAAAAACTAGCCAGGCATGGTGGCACATGCCTGCACTCCCAGCTACTCGGGAGGCTGAAGCAGAATTGCTTGAATCTGGAGAATTGCTTGAATCTGGGAGATGGAGGTTGCAGTGAGCTGAGATCATGCCACTGCACTCCAGCCTGTGTGACAGAGTGAGACTTCATCTGTCTTGGGGAAAAAAAGAAGAAAGAAAAAAAAAAAAAAAAGAAAAGAAATTCTGCCAGGCTGGGTACAGTAGCTCATGCCTCTAATCCCAGCACTTTGGGAGGCGGAGGTTGGCAGATTATGAGGTCAAGAGATCAAGACCATCCTGGCCAACATGGTAAAACCCCATCTCTACTAAAAATACAGAAATTAGCCAGGCATGGTGGTGCACCCCTGCAGTCCCAGGGAGGCTTAGGCTGTACTCGGGAGACTGAGGCAGCAGAATTGCTTGAACCCAGAAGGGGGAGTTGCAGTGAGCCAAGATGCCACTGCATTCCAGCCTGGTGACAAAGCAAGACCCCATCTAATAAATAAATAAATAAATAAATAAATAAATAAATTCTGGACTTAAATTTGATACTTGATCAATTGGATCTAACAGACATCTACAGAACACTCTACCTAACAACCACAAAATACACATTCTTCTCATCTGCACATAGAACATATTCAAAGATTGACTACATGCTCAGCCATAAAGCAAGTCTCAATAAATTCAAAAAAATCAAAATCATATCAACCATACACTTGGACCACAGAGAAATAAAGTTTGAAATCAATACCAAGAGGAACTCTCAAACCACACAAATACATGGAAACTAAACAACTTTCAGGCAGGGTGCAGTTGCTCACATCTGTAATCCCAGCACGTTCAGAGGCCAAGGCAGATGGATCACTTGAGGTCAGGAGTTCAAGACCAGCCTAGCCAACATGGTGAAATCCCAACTGTACTAAAAACACAAAAATTAGCCAAGCATGGTGGTGCACATCTGTAATCCAAGCTAATTGGGAGGCTGAGGCAGGAGAATTGCTTGAACCCAGTTGACGGAGGTTGCAGTGAGCCAAGATCGTTACCATTGCACTCCAGCCTGGGCGACAAAGCAACACTCCGTTTCAAAACAAAACAAAACAAAAACACAAAAAACTAAACAACTTTCTTCTGAATGATTTTTGAGTAAACAATAAAATTAAGGCAGAAATCAAAAAGTTCTTTGAATGAAATGATATTTCTAAATATTTACAACATATTAAAACCTGTGGAATATAGCAAAAACAGTGTTAAGAGGAAAGTTTATAGCACTAAATACCTACATCAAGAAGATAAAAAGATCTCCAATTAACAACCCAACCTTGCACCTAAAAGAACTAGAAAAATAAGAACAAACTATTTCCAAAGCTAGCAGAGGAAAAGAAATAACCAAAATCAGAGCAGAACTAAATGGAACTGAGACCACAAAAAACAAACAAAGGATCAATTAAACAGAGTGTTTTTTAAAGGATAAACAAGATCACTAGACCACTAGCTAGATAACAAAAAAGAGAGAAGATCCAAAAATACACAATCAGAAATAATAAAGATGACATCACAACCAATCCCAGAGAAATACAAAAGATCTTCAGAGTCTATGATGAATATCTCTTTGTGTGCAGATAAGAAAATCTACAGGAAGTGGATAAATTCCTGGAAACACAACCTCCCAACATTAAACTAGTAAGAAACAGAAATTTTAAATAGACCAGTGATGAGTAACAAAAACTGAATCAGTTATTAAAAAGCCTACCAACCAAAAAGCTCACCCACCAAAATGCCCTGGATCAGATGGACTAATAGCCAAATTTTACCAGACATACAATGAAGACCTGGTACCAAACCTACTGAAACTATTTCCAAAAAAATTGAGGTGGAGGGACTCCTCCCTAACTCATTCTATGAAACCAGTATCATCCTGGTATGAAAATCTGACAAAGACACAACAACAAAAAAAGAAAAGTACAGTCCAATATTCCTGATGAACACAGACACAAAAATCCTTAACAAAATACTAGTAAACTAAATACAGCAGCACATCAAAAAGTTAACTCACCGTGATCAAGTGGACTTAATTCCTGGGATGCAAGGTTGATTCAACATATGCAAATCAATGTGATTTACCACAAAAGCAGATTTAAAAACAAAAACCATAGGATTGGATTAATAGATTCTGAAAAAGTATTTGATAAAATACAACATCTCCTCATGTTAACAGAAAAAAAAAAAAACAAAACTCAACAAACCAGGCATCAAAGGAACATACCTCAAAATAGTAAGAGCTATCTATGACAACCTCACAGCCAACATTATACTGAATGGGCAAAACTTGGAAGCATTCCCCTTAAGAACTGGAACAAGAAAAGAATGCCCACTTTCACCACTTCTATTAAACATATTATTGTACTAGAAGTCCTAGCCAAAGCAATCAGGCAGAGCAAGAAATAAAAGGTGTCCAAATAGAAGAAGAGGAAGTCAAGTTATTTCTCTTTACTGATAATATGATTCTATACCAAAAAAAGCTCATCGTCTGCCAAAAGGCTCCTAGACCTGATAAGTGACTTCAGCAAAGTCTCAGGATACAAAATCAATGTGCAAAAATCAGTAGCATTTCTATACATTAATAACACTCAAGTTGAGAATCAAATGCAATTCCATTTATAATAGCCACACACAAAAATAAAATGAAATAAAATACTTAGGAATACATCTAACCAAGGAGGTGAAAGATCTCTATGAGGAGGACTACAAAACACTGCTAAAACACATTACAGGTTATACAAATGGAAACAAAGGGAAAAGCATTCCATGGTCATGGGTTGGAAGAATCAATATTATTAAAACGGAAATATTGTCCAAAGCAATCTACAAGATTTAATGCTATTCCTATCAAACTACCAATGTCATTGTTCACAGAATTGGAAAAACTATTCTTAAAAAAATAAATAAATAAAAAGTCCAAAGCAATCCTAAGCAAAAAAAGGAAAAACCAAAGCCAGAGGTACCACATTACCCAACTTCAAATAATACTACAAGGCCACAGCAAGCAAAACAGCATGGTACTGCTACAAACATAAGTTACATAGACCAATGGAAGAGAACAGACACCCCTGAAATAAAGCTGCACGCTTACAACCAACTCATCTTCAACAAAGTCAACAAAAATAAACAATGAGGAAGGACACCCTATTCAATGAACAGTGCTGGGAAAACTGGCTAACCATACACAGAAGAATGAAACTGGACCGCTACCATTTCCATAAACAAAAATTAATTCAAAATGGATTAAATATTTAAATTTAAAACCTCAAACTATGAAAATTCTAGGAGAAAACCTAGGAAATATTATTCCAGACATTGGCTTAGGCAAAAAATTATGATGACCTCAAAAGCAAATGCAACCAAAACAAAAATTGACAAGTGAGACCTGATTGAACTAAAGAGCTTCCACACAGCAAAAGAAACTATCAGCAGAGTAAACAGACACCAACAGAAGAGGAGAAAATATTTGTAAACTATTCATCTAACAAAGGACTAATATCCAGAATATATAAGGAATTTAAATAAACAAGAAAAAAAACATTAAAATGTGGGCAAAAGACATAAACAGACAATTCTCAAAAGATGACATACAAGTGGCCAACGAATGTGAAAAAATGCTTAACATAAGTAATCATCAGAGAGACTGCAAATCAAAATGACAATGAGATACCATCTCATACCAGTCAGAATGGCTACTATTAAAAAGTAAAAAAGTAACAGATAATGGCAAGGTAGTGGAGAAAAGGGAATGTAGGGAATGCTTATGCCCTGCTGCTGGGAATGCAAATTGGTCCAGCCCCTGTGGAAAGCAGTTTCAAAGTTTCTCAAAGAACTAAAAGTCGAACTACCATTCAACCTAGCCATCCTATTACTAAGCATATACCCGAAGGAAAATAAATTATTCTACCAAAAAAACACCTGCACCCACATGCTTATCACAGCACTATTCACAATAGCAAATACATGGAATCAACCTAGGTACCCATCAATGGTGGATTGGATTTTTAAAATATGCTACATATGCACTGCAATGTACTACTGCACAACCATAAAAAAGAATGGAATCATATCCTTTGCAGCAACATGGAAGCAGCTGGAGGCCATTGTCCTAAGCAAAACTGCTCAGAAACAGAAAACCAAAAACCACACAATCTCACGTATAAGTGAGAACCAAGTCTTAGGTTCACACGAACATAAAAATGAAAAAGGGACTCTGAAAGTAGAGAGAGGTGGGGAGGGGCAAGAGCTAAAAAAAACTTCCTATTGGGTTCTATGTTCACTATCTGGATGATGGGATTAATAGAAGCCTAAACCTCAGCACGCCATGCAATATACCCTTGTAACAAATCTGCATATGTACCTCATGAATCCAAAATAAACGTAGAAATTTTAAAATAAACTCAGAAAAAATATTTTAAAGAACAATTTTTTATAAGAATAATTTTAACTGTTGATGTCATTCCTTTGAAGAAAGGGAAACCATTACCAATAACTGATATAAACTGGATATTTGCCCCCTCCAAATCTCACGTTGAAATATGATCCCCAGTGTTGGAGGTGGGGCCTACTGGGAGGTCTTTAGGTCACTGGGGCAGATCCCTCATGAATGGCATGAGGCTGTCCTTGCTGCAGTGAGTGAGTTCTCACTCTGTTACCACAAGATCTGATTGTTTTAAAGAGCCGGGCATCTCTCTTCTTCCCTTTCTCACCACGTGACACACTCTCTCCCCCTTTACCTTCTGCCATGATTGTAATCTTCCTGAGGCTTCACCAGGACCAGATGGCAGCACTACGCTTCTTATACAGCCTATAGAACTGCGAACCAAAATAAACCTGTTTCCTTTAAAAGTTACCTAGCCTCATGTACTTCTGTATAGCAACACAAAACAGACTGACACAATAATCTTGAATATGTATTTTTAAATCCAGTTTATGCCATTGGCAAATGATACTAGACAAGGGGTTCTTAACCTAGGGAGTCTGTGGCTAGAAGGTAGGAAGTTTATAAACATGAATGGAGGAAAAGTTACATTTTTATTTTCACTTATCACTAACTGAGGTTAACTTCCCATTTCCTTCTATTATGAATGTAGGTAACACATCACAGGAAAGTTAGCAGCACCTGTGACTATCACTAAGCAAAATCACAGATATGTTATATTATGTTACAGTTATTGTAGATACCTTGAAATATTGCCAACGTTCATTATTATGCACAATCCCTGACTTAGATGGTCCACCTTAAAATTTTTGACTTTACAATGGTGAGAAAACAATACACGTTCAGTAGAAACCATACTTCAAGTTACGGTATTTACTAAATTACATGAGATATTCAACACTTTATTACAAAATAGGCTTTGTGTTAGATGATTTTGCCCAATTGTAGGCTAATGTAAGTGTCCCGATCATGTTTAAAGTAGGTTATGATATTGAGTAGGTTAGGTGTATTAAACACGTTTTCAACTTGCAATATTTTCAACTTACAATGGGTTTATCAGGCTGTAGCCTCATTGTAAGTCAAGGAGCATCAGTACCTTGAAAAGACTGTAGTCACTGGATCTATTACTAGATCCTGATATTTCATATGTTAGTACAAAAGCACATTTTTTACATTTTAAATATTTTTATAGTTTTGCATAATAGTGCATATCATATTTTATACATTTAAAAATGTATTCTGAAAAGAGGTCCATGAGTTTCACTACAGGGCCAAAGGGATCCACGGATCAGGTAAGATTAAGACTCTCTGCTATAAAGTGAGCAAAACTATTAGTGCAAACAATTTTTCACCACTTTTTTATTGTTTTTTCCTCCCTTCCCCGACCACCCTCACCTCAGTCGTTGACCTTACTTCCAGTGTTCTGAGGGTATTGGAAGTGCCCTGTTCTCTTCTCAGAGGCTGGTGGGAGGACCTGCAATTGTACATTCAGAACTTATTAGGGCCTGGACAGGGCAGTGCCCCAAGGAAAGGGGAAGCGGGGAAACTCATTTTCATCTGATTCCTCATCTCACATCAAATTACTCCTCAAGCCTGAACTGTGCGGACACTTTTCCGGATGACCTGAGGGCACCAAACCAGCCTTTCAGTTTCAACTTCACTCTTCCCTCCCAGCCAGTCCAGGGTTTTTCGCCTGACCAGACAAGCTTTTGCAATGAGGTGCGTAAGTGTTGCTTTCCTCTCTGGCAAACACAGCTTGCTTCTCCTTACACAGTTCAAGATGTTAATAAGCGCTATTAATTGGGAGCTAATTTGCATACCTCATGGATTATTTGTGATTTGTAGCTAAGGGATCAAAGCTTGCACATACAACCCCACCCCATCCACTCCTGTAGGGACCTGGATTACCCCAATCTGCTCTTCCATGCTTAAGGAGAGCAAAGGAGTAACAGATTTATCATGCTAGAGCCAAGGGCACCCCTAGAAATGGAACTAACCCACTCCCCTGATATCCTGCATGACACAAAGGAAGCCCTTTGGCAGCACAGGACTGGGAGGCTGGCTGCATGACATAGGCGCTGTGTAATTTAGTCAGGAGGAGATTTTTGCAAGCACTCCTGCTCCAAGCCATACAACCACAAACATGCTGGCATTAGAATTCTGAAGAGGTTTTTCAGCTTTTTGTTTTGGCTTTTTTAAAAAAAATCTCAGCCTTTTAGTGCTTTGTGTTTATAATTAGTCATAAGCCTTGGGGTGGCTCCATTCGCATCATCGTGCAGGCGTCCACCCCCTTGCTTGCCCAAGTGCTGTTAATTAGCCCTGCAAAGATAGGCAAGCCTGATTGGCAGCAGCTTTTGCAAAGGACTCCCAGCGCTCTACGCAACAAAGAAAACCATCTTAGCATCTCAGCATTATAGCTGTCATCTGGATTCTTTGCTTTTTCAGTCTGCCGCTGGTGAGGATTTCATGGATGCATTTATTTATTTTGAAATGTGAGCACTAATGTTTTGGCAGAAATTTGTAAACCTTCTATATGAAAGTAATGTCCTGCTTGAGATTTGTCACAACTCTTAGGAAGGGATAGAACAGGGGCAAGAACATTCACTTTTACATTAAGAATGGGGCTTACAGTTTGGAAAACTGCTTGACTGTATTACTAAAGCTAAACGTAGACACATCCTATGACCCAGCATCCCACTCCTAATTCCCACAGAAATGTGCATGTGTTTCCCTGACAAAAGTATTAAGATGTACCTAGCTGCACTATTTATAATATCCCCAAACTGAAAATTGCCCTAATACCCATCAATAATATAATGAATTTAAATTGTAGTAAATTCATGCAATGGAACACTATACAACAATAAGAATACAAACTACAGGCCGGGCGCGGTGGCTCAAGCCTGTAATCCCAGCACTTTGGGAGGCCGAGGCGGGTGGATCACGAGGTCAAGAGATCGAGACCATCCTGGTCAACATGGTGAAACCCCGTCTCTACTAAAAATACCAAAAAAATTAGCTGGGCATGTTGGCGCGTGCCTGTAATCCCAGCTACTCAGGAGGCTGAGGCAGGAGAATTGCCTGAACCCAGGAGGCGGAGGTTGTGGTGAGCCGAGATCGCGCCATTGCACTCCAGCCTGGGTAACAAGAGCGAAACTCCGTCTCAAAAAAAAAAAAAAAAAAAAGAATACAAACTACAATTACAACAATATGGATGAGCCTCATAAATGTAAAGCTGAAGAAAAGAAGTTAGACACAAAAGAGAATATATCATATCACTGTATTTATACAAAGAAAAAAACTGGTTAAAAGTAATTTATGCTATTCATCCGAATAGTGGTTAATTTGTGGGAGATGGGGTAGTAGTGACACAGAGGGATTCCTGGGTACTGTTAATATTCTATTCCTTGATTTAAAAATTGGTTATAAGAGAGTGCTAATGCATTACAATGTATTGAGTTGTAAGCTTATTTTTGAACTTTTCTGCATGTATATTATACTCCACTAAAGAAAAAATTGAACTAGGAAGTTTTCTTCAGTAGGAAGCTTTATGGTTGATTTAGTAATTTAGTAATTGCAGTAATAAGGTTATATGGGTCTCCCCAGCCAGCTGAACCAGGCCTAGGCTGTGGTATCCTAGAGAGAAACCTGAGTTGGCATTGAGGGCTGGGGTCCTTTTCCCATGGACTGTGGTTCTGAAAGCCTAGAGAGCCATCTTAGCAGCATCTCAGGGAAAAACTCATGTAAAAACCAGATAGATAATCTGAAGAACTGTTAACTATGGAAAAAAAAAAGTCAGGAGTTAAGAGACAAAAAGGATGTGACTGTGAAAAATTTATCAAATTCATCTCTTGGCATTCTAGACATGGTGTCTGGGGACTGAGAGTGTCTCAAAATCCTACAAAAAATTTTGAAGGCAGAGATGATCCAAGGTGGCCGAATAGGAACAGCTCTGGAGTACAGTTCCTAGCGAGAATGCAGAGGCCACTGCAGGTGATGCCCAGGAAAGCAGGGTCTGGAGTGGACCTCCAGCAGTCCTGCAGCAGAGGGGCCTGTTAGAAGGAAAACTAAAAGACAGAAATAGATTCAACATCAACAGAAAGGATGTCCACTCAGAGACCCCATCTGAAAGTCACCAACTTCAAAGACCAAAGGTAGATAAATCCACGAAAATGGGAAGAAACCAGCGCAAAAAGGATGAAATCACCAAAAACCAGAACATCTCTCCTCCGCCAAGGGATCACAACTCCTCACCGGCAAGAGAACAAAACTGGATGGAGAATGACAGAAGCAGACTTCAGAAGGTGGGTAATAACAAACTTCTCTGAGCTAAAGGAACATGTTCTGACCAATGCAAAGAAAATAAGAACCTTGAAAAAAGGTTAGACAAAATGCTAACTAGAATAACTAGCCTAGAGAAGAACATAAAAGACTTGATGGAGCTCAAAAACACAGCACGAGAACTTTGTGAGGCATGCACAAGTTTCAATTGCCAAATCAATCAAGCAGAAGAAAGGATATCAGAGATTGAAGATAAACTCAATGAAATAAAATGAAAAGGCAAGGTTAGAGAAAAAAGAGTAAAAAGAAATGAACAAAGCCTCCAAGAAACAAGGGATTATGTGAAAAGACCTAATCTACGCTTGATTGGTGTACTTGAATGTGACGGGGAGAATGAATCCAAGCTGGAAAACATTCTACAGGATGTTATCCAGGAGAACTTCCCCAACCTAGCAAGGCAGGGCAACATTCAAGTCCAGGAAACACAGAGAACACCAAAAAGGTATTCCTCAAGAAGAGCAACCCCAAGGCACATAATTGTCAAATTCACCAGGGTTGAAATGAAGGAAAAAATACTAAGGGCAGCCAGAGAGAAAGGTTGGTTTACCCACAAAGGGAAGCCTATCAGACTCACAGCGGATCTCTCGGCAGAAACACTACAAGCCAGAAGAGAGTGGGGGCCAATATTCAACATCCTTAAAGAAAAGAACTTTCAACCTAGAATTTCGTATCCAGCCAAACTAAGCTTCATAAGCGAAGGAGAAATAAAATCCTTTACAAGCAAGCAATTCCTCAGAGATTTCATCACCACCAGACCTACCTTACAAGAGCTCCTGAAAGAAGCACTAACCATAGAAAGGAACAACCAGTACCAGCCACTCCAAAAATGTACCAAATGGTAAAGAGCATCGACACAATGAAGAAACTGTGTTAACTAATGGGCAAAACAACCAGCTAGCATCAAAATGGCAGGATCAAATTCACACATAACAATATTAATCTTAAATGTAAATAGGCTAAGTGCCCCAATCAAAAGACACAAACTGGCAAATTGGATAAAAAGTCAAAACTCATCGGTGTGCTGTATCCAGGAAACCCATCTCACATGCAAGGATACACATAGGCTCAAAATAAAGGGATGGAGGAAGATTTACCAAGCAAATGGAGAGCAAAAAAAAACAGGAGTTACAATCCTAGTCTGATAAAACAGACTTTAAACCAAAAATATCAAAAGAGACAAAGAAGGGCATTACATAATGGTAAAAGGATCAATGCAACAAGAAGAGCTAACAATCCTAAATATATACGCACCCAATGCAGTAGCATCCAGATATATAAAGCAAGTTCTTAATGACCTACAAAGAGGCTTAGACTCCCACACAATAATAGTGGGAGACTTTAACACTCCACTGTTAATATTAGACAGATCAATGAGACAGAAAATTAACAAGGATATCCAGGACTTGAACTGAGATCTGGACCAAGCAAACCTAACAAACATTTACAGAACTCTCTACCCCAAATCCACAGAATATACATTCTTCTCAGCACCACATCACATGTACTCTAAAACTGACCACATAATTGGAAGTAAATCACTCCTCAGCAAATGCAAAAAAATGGAAATCATAACAGTCTCTCAGACCACAGTGCAATCAAATTAGAACTCAGGATTCAGAAACTAACTCAGAAACACACAATCAAACTGGCTTTTGAATGTTGACTGGATAAACAATGAAATGAAGGCAGAAATAAACATGTTCTTCGAAACCAATGAGAACAAAGACACAACATACCAGAATCTCTGGGACACACTTAAAGTAGTGTCTAGAGGAAAATTTATAGCAATAAATGCCCACACAAGAAGCAAGGAAAGATCTAAAATCGACACCCCATCATCAAAATTGAAAGAGCTAGAGGAGCAAGATCAAAAAAACTTAAAAGCTAGTGGAAGATAAGAAATAACTAAGATCAGAGCAGAACTGAAGGAGACAGAGACACAAAAAACCCTTCAAAATATCAATAAATCCAGGAACTGGTTTTTTGAAAAGATCAGCAAAATAGACCACTAGACAGATTAACAAAAAAGAAAAGAGAGAAGAATTGAATAGACACAATAAAAAATGATAATGGGAATATCACCACAGATTACACAGAAATACAAACTACCATCAGAGATTACTACAAACAACTCTATGCATGTAAACCAGTAAACCTGGAAAGAATGGATAAATTCCTGGACATTTGCACCCTCCCAAGCCTAAACCAGGAAGAAGTCGAAACCCCGAATAGACCAATAACAAGGGCTGAAGTTGAGGCAGCAATTGATAGCCTACCAAATAAAAAAAAAAAAAAAAGCCCCAGTCCAGATGGGTTCACAGCTGAATTCTACCAGACGTACAAAGAGGAGCTGGTATCACCTTCTGAAACTATTCCAAACAATTCAAAGAGAGGGAATCCTTCCCAAATCATTTTATGAGACTAACATCATCCCGATACCAAATTCTGGCAGAGACTCAACAAGAAAAGAAAACTTCAGGCCAATCTCCATGATGAACATAGATGCAAAAATCTTCAATAAAATACTGGCAAACTGATTGTAACAGCACATCAAAAAGCTTATCCACCATGATCAAGTAGGCTTCATCCTGGGGATGCAAGGCTGGTCAACATACCCAAGTCTATAAACATAATTCACCACATAAACAGAACCAAAGACAAAAACCACATGATTATCTCAATAGATGCAGAGAAGGCCTTCAACAAAATTCAACAGCCCTTAATGCTAAAAACTCTCAATAAACTAGGTATCAACAGAATGTATCCCAAAATAATAAAAGATATTTATGAGAAACCCACAGCCAATATCATACTGAATGGGCAAAAACTGGAAGCATTCCCTTTGAAATCTGGCAACAGACAAGGATGTCCTCGCTCACCTCTCCTATTCAATATAGTATTGGAAGTTCTACCCAGAGCAATCAGGCAAGAAAAAGAAATAAAGGGTATTCGATTAGAAAAGGAGGAAGTCAAATTGACTCTATTTGCAGATGACATGATTATATATTTAGAAGACCCCATCATCTCAGCCCAAAATCTCCTGAAACTGATAAGCAACTTCAGCAAAGTCTCAGGATACAAAATCAACGTGCAGCAATCACAAGCATTGCTATAAACCAATAACAGACTTAAAGAGAGCCAAATCAAGAACGAACTGCCATTCACAATTGCTACAAAGAGTGTAAAATACCTAGGAATACAACTAACAAAGGATGCAAAGGACCTCTTCAAGGAGAACTACAAACCACTGCTCAATGAAATAAGAGAGGACACAAACAGATGGAAAAACTTTCCATGCTCATGGTTAGGAAAAATCAATATTGTGAAAATGGCCATACTGTCCAAAGTAATTTATAGATTCAATGGTATCCCCATCAAACTACCTATGACCCTCTTCACAGAACTGGAAAAAATCACCTTAAACTTCATATGGAACGAAAAGAGAGCCGGCATAGCCAAGTCAACTCTAAGCAAAAAGAACAAAGCTGGAGGCATCATGCTACCTGACTTCAAACTATACTACAAGTCTACAGTAATCAAAACAGAATGGTACTGGTACCAAAACAGAGACATAGACCAATGGAACAGAACAGAGGCCTTGGAGGCAATGCCACACATCTACAAGCATCTGATCTTTGACACACCTGACAAAAACAAGCAATGGGGAAAGGATTCCATGTTTAATAAATGGCATTGGGAAAACTGGCTAGCTATGTGCAGAAAGCAGAAAATGGACCCCTTCCTGACACCTTACACTAAAAGTATCTCCAGATAGATTAAAGACTTAAACATAAGACCTAACACCATAAAAACCCTGGAAGAAAACCTAGGCAAAACCATTCAGGACATAGGCATAGGCAAGGACTTCATGACTAAAACACCAAAAGCATTGGCAACAAAAGCCAAAGTAGACAAATGGGACCTAATTAAACTCCAGAACTTCTGGACAGTAAAAGAAACCATCATTAGAGTGAACCGGTAACCAACAGAATGGGAAAAAATTTTTGCAATGTCCCCATCTGACAAAGGGCTAATATATCACTGGTCATTAGAGAAATGCAAATCAAAACCATATTAAGATACCACCTCACACCAGTTAGAATGGCAATCATTAAAAATTCTGGAGACAACAGACACTGGAGAGGATGTGGAGAAATAGAAACACTTTTACACATTGGTGGGAATGTAAATTAGTTCAACCACTGTGGAAGACAGTGTGGCAATTCCTCAAGGACCTAGAAATAGAAATTCCATTTGACCCAGCAATCCCATTACTGGGTATATAGCCAAAGGATTATAAATTGTTCTATTATAAAGACATGTGCACACATATGTTCATTGTGGCACTGTTTACAATAGCAAAGACCTGGAACCAACCCAAATGTCCATCGATGAGAGACTGAGCAGGGAAAATGTGGCACATATACACCATGGAATACTATGCAGCCATAAAAAACAGTTTGTGTCCTCTGTAGGGACATGGATGAATCTGGAAACCATCATTCTCAGCAACCTGACACAAGAACAGAAAACCAAACACCACATGTTCTCACTCACAGGCAGGTGTTGAACAATCAGAACACATGGACACAGGGAGGGGAGCATCACACACTGGGGTCTGTTGTTGGGGGACTAGGGGAGAGACAGCCGGGGATAGGGAGTTGGGGAGGGATAACATGGAGAGAAATGCCAGATATAGGTGATGGGGAGGAAGGCAGCAAACCACATTGTCATGTATGTACCTATGCAACAATCCTGCATGTTCTTCACATGTACCCCAGAACCTGAAGTGCAATTTTATATATATATATATATATATATATAAATTTTTTAAAAAATTTTTTTGAGGGCTTTAAAAAATATATAATGACTCCAAAATGTAGAACAGAAAATTACATAATTAAAATCAATAAATGTTTAATTAAATGTTTATAAAACAAGGATTTTATCCAGTAATTCAGCATTTCTTAAATATTAATAGGCATACAAAACAGCTAGGGATCTTGTCTGACTACAGATTATGATTTAGTACATCTGGGGTCAGGCCTGAGAGTCTACATTTCTAACAAGCTCCCAGGTAATGCCAATGCTTCTAGTCCATGGACTTTGAATAGCAAAGAAATACTTAACTGCAGCTCAACTCAACTCTTACATAGTTATAAATATAATTAAAAAAAAAACACAAGAAAATAAAACAAATGGCCAGGTTCAGTGGCTCATACCTGTAATCCCAGCACTTTGGGAGGCCAAGGCAGGTGGATCTTTTTAAGTCAGGAGTTCAAGACCAGCCTGGCCAACATGGCAAGTACAACCCTGTCTGTACTAAAAACACAAAAATTAGCCGGGGGTGATGGCATGCACCTGCAGTCCCAGCTACTCGAAAGGCTGAGGCAGGACCCTCCTGGGTTCAATCGCTTGAACCCAGGAAGCAAAGGTTGCAATGAGCTGACCTCGCGCCCCTGCACTCCAGCCTGGGTGACAGAGAGACTCCATCTCAAAATAAATCAATAAAATAAGAGGAACATTTTATTTTTATGAAATTCAAAATAAAATTTTTATGGTGATAAAAATATACATAATAGTTACCATTTGACCCAATTTTGAGCATATAGTTCACTAGCATTAAACACATTCACATTGTTGTGCAACCATCATCACTATTCATCTCCAGGACTTTTTCATCTCTTCAAAATGAAACTCTATACCCATTAAACAATAACTCCCTATTTCCTTCTCACCCCAGCCCCTGGGGAGAGAAACTGATTATAAATAATTTATGTTATTAGTCCAAATAGTAGTTAATTTGCAGGAGATGGAGTAGTAGTGACACAGAGGGTTTCCCTCCCACAGCTAATACCACTTGAGGCTGAAGAAAACCATGCCATGAAACCATGCCTGGCAACCACTATTCCACTTTGTCTCCATGAATTTGACTACTCTAGGTGCCTCATATAAATAAAATCATGCAATATTTGTCCTTTTGTGCCTGGCTTATTTTACTTAACATAATGTCTTCAAGGGTCATTCATGTTGTAGCATGTGTCCAAATTGGATACCTTTTAAAGGCTGACCAATATTCCATTGTATGTACGTGCCTGCTATGGTCTGAATGCTTGTCTCCCTTACAAATCCCTATGTTGAAATCCTAACCCCTAAGGTGATGGTATTAGAAGGTGGGACCTTTGGGTAGTTATTGGGTCATAAGGACCATGAATGGGATTAGAGCCCTCATATTAATATAAGAGACCCCAGAGAGATTACTTACCCTTTCCACCATGTGAGGACACAGAGAAAAGATGGCTCTCTATAAAGAGGGATCTCACCAGACACTGAATCTGCCAGTGCCTCGATATTGGACTTTCCAGCCTCCAGACTGTGGGAAACAAATGTCTGTTGTTTATAAACCACCCAGTCTATGGTAATCTGCTACAGGAGCCTGAATGGACTAAGACAATACTGCATTTTCTTTATCCATTCATCCGGCAATGGACACTTGGGTTCTTTCCACCGTTTGGCTATTGCGAAAATGCTGCTATGAACATGGGTATACAAATGTTTGTTCATGTCCCTGCTTTCAGTTCTTTTAGGTATGCATCCAGAAGTGGAACTGCTGGGGCATATGGTAATTCTGGAGTTTTCTGAGATACCAAAATAATAAAAACTTGCCATAGGCTGTTATTTCGACGATCCAGATGAACACGTTCCCCAGTACTCATGCCCTTGTATAGTTCCCTCCCATGGTGACTGTGGGCCAGACTTGCCACTGCCTTGACTAATACAGAGGAAGTGGTACTAAGCCAATTCCAGCAATAGCCCTTAACTCACCCGGCAGCTTCTGCTTCCTCCCTCTTAGAACGCTTACTGTTGGAACAGCTCTTGTTGGAAATCAGCCACCATGCTGTGAGGCGGCCCAAGCAGCCACATGGGGAGGCCCATATGGGGAGGAATCAAGGCCCACAGCTAAAATTCCAGGCAAATGCCATCTGACTCCTAAAGCCCAGGTACTTTGGACATTTCAACCTCAGCTAGGCTGTTGATCAAAACTTCAAATGACTGCAGTCACCCACTGTCCCAGCTAATACCACCTGAAGCCAAAGAAAACCATGCCATGAAATATGATACATTGCTGTTTTAAGCCACTATGTTTTTGAAGCCATTTGTTACACAGCACTAGCTAACCGAAACAAAACTCTTTCAAATGTTTTATAGCAAGAGCAAAATGCATTATACCTAATGTGGAATGTGAGCAGAATTTTAGATACGTGATATAAAGTAGGCTCAGAGTCTTCCATGACCTTAAGTATCTCATGACCTAACAAAAGAAAAGACGTAAAGCAGCTGGTGGGAGATGGGCCCTTGAATAACCCGTCCCTAAAACCAGCAGCTGCAGCAGATTTTTGTAGTTGTTGTGATTGTTGTTTTGTTTGAGTTAAAGGCCCAGCTGGCCCAGAGCAGCATGCCAGTTAGCTGTTATCATCCCTATACCAGAGAAGGCAGCCAGGGATTTTGTCACATATGCGGCTTGGCATATGGCTTCTGGGGTATTTGAACTCTTAATTAGGAGCTTCCTTTTGCCCAGAAATTATTGTGCAGCTGAGTGATAAGAATGAATTCAACCAAGTCTGTTCTCAGATCCCCGTAAGCATAGAAAATAAGCAGCCCAAACATGAAGCCTTAAGAGCGGTGGCTGAGGCATGATGCTTACTCACCCAGTCCCTGAGTCCCTGAACCCTCTCTCACTGCCAGACTCTGCAAGGAAATCAGCTTTTGTCTCTCTGTTCTCCCCAGATGAGGCCCTGTGATCCACACTGGCAGGAACTGCCCTGACCTTAGGCAAGAAGAATGGTGGGAAGAGGATGACATACTATTCAATAACATATATGGAGCACATCCCAAAGCCATGCCTGGTATGTAACAGGTGTTCAATAAATTTGAGTAAGTAAATGAATAATGACATAAAGTTGGCATCTCAACTTCTCACCACCAAAGAAAACATTTATTTGTTATGTGCAACCTAGTGGTAATCTTACTTACTCCTCCCTATTTCCCCCAAAATTGCACTTAAGTGATCATTTGGACTTTTTTTTAAAGGACAAGTATACACTAGCAGCCAATTACACCTACTGTCCCTCATGAAAAAAACTGTGATCATCAGAGAGGGTTAATAGAATTCCAGTCAGACATAATGCAAGAGGGTATTTGTGTCAAGAGAGTTTCTTAGCCCAGGTAAATGTGTACTATCCAATGGGCATTTGAAAATCTTGAAAACAGTACATAAGCCCATGTTACTATTGTCACAGTCTCCAGATTAGCTTGATTAAGTTGAGGTCCTTCAGCCAACATGTTAGAATTTATTATCAAGGATTTCAAAGTCATTGTACCCCAGCCATGCACTGAGCACCCACCTGCCTGATGTGAATGAGGCATTGCACTAGATTTAGGTGCACTATGATGAACAAGTCACAGTCTCTGACCACATGGTGTTCAGACACCACAGAGGAGACGGAGACCAAAACCAACAAGTACTTATACTGTGATTCAGGCAATGATGGAGCTTGGCAGAGGCTGCTATGGCAACACGCTGGAAGGACACCTTACTCAACCTGGGAGGGTCAGGATGGGAGGCTGCCTGGACAAGACATTTCCCATGTTGAATGTTAAAGGATAGAAGTAGTCAGGGAAATGAAATGGGAATAGCTGGACAGAAGAGGCATGGTGGTTCACGCCTATAATCCCAGCACTTTGGGAGGCTAAGGCAGGGGGATCACTTGAGATCAGGAGTTCAACACCGGTCTGACCAACACAGTGAAACCCCATCTCTACTAAAAGTACAAAAATTAGCCAAGCATGGTGGCACACAGCTGTAGTCCCAGCTACTCAGGAGGCTCCGGCAGGAGAATTGCTTAAACCTGGGAAGCGGAGGTTGCAGTGAACTGAGATGGTGACACTGCATTCCAGTCTGGGCAACAGAGCAAGGCTCCATCTCAAAACAAAACAAAACAAAACAAAAAATGCAGAGGGCAGCAAGGCTCTGGGCACAGAGGGGAGAAACAGCTTCAGTACGCAGAGGGCAATGAACAGTTGAGGTTGTCAAAGCAGAGGGAAAAGGAAGAAGAAATAGAGGATGAGGTTAGCCTGGCAGCAGGAATCATTCGGTACAACACTGAACCTCCGTTCTAATAATTAGATCCTGCCTTGCTCCTTTTATCCTCCCTGTCCTGGCATGCCATCCGAGACCTGGTAAGTGGCAGTATGAGAACCAGGGTCCAAATTTATGAAGAACAGCATGGGCATTTTTGTCACTGGTATTCGTTTCTTTAGAAAGAATTTTTTTGCCTACATTGGAGAGTCTGAAGGTAAGCATTTTTTCTCTTGTAACTCTTTTCACTCCTAGTAACAGCTAGTTTTTTAAGTCAGCATATGTCCATTCACTTTGAGAAACGACAGTAAAGAATGCAGGAAATTTCCATTGTTTGGACAACTGGCAAGAAAATAGCCTTATCCCAGTAGCAGGCAATAGTTTCACCCATACTGCAATTAGATAGAAGGATAGAGAGAAAATTAGAAGAGATTAGCATTTAACGGAACCCAATTTTTTCTGGTTTATTAGAAACCTTGGAGACACAAGTTTTGTTTTCTTCTTCCACAAGAAAATGTGAGTATTTTGTGTGGCTTTATCTGCTTTACTAGCCCCAAAACTTGACCACTAAAACAGGATCCATGATGCTATAAAATCTGAAAGATCAATTTTGGAACAAGCCCAGGCTGGGGTAGATTTTCAACTACCCTCCCAGATGGATCACCAAGGAGCAAACTAAATCCCATTTAACACAAACTCAGAAATAAAGGTTTTGCCCATGAGTAAATCCATACCCAGAGTCCCCCTTTGGTCTCAAAATCTGCCTATCATGCTAGATTTACGCACGCATTGTGGTGCTTAGAGACTTGGAGGCATCGCATTCCAGAAGGTGAGGGTGAGACCAAGTGCTGTTGAACATGTTGGGGAGACAGGATCAGGAGGGCCTCAAATGAGTGTGCAGAATCTTCTCCCTCCACATGCTGCCCCTCTATCTGCCAGCATAGTGGCTTTGAGGCCCGAGGGGCTGAAGGCAGGAGGCAGAGAGCAGCAGGGAAGGGCAGGATGAATGTCAAACCCATGACTATCCAAAAGGGCATGAAGTCCCTTTGGCCCCACAGCAACATGACCCTCAGAGATGATGACAAAACAAGTTCCAGGATAAAAGTGAGAAGTTAACTGTGTAGTAAGGTTGCCAGCTTTAGCACACAAAAACACAGGACTCTCTATTAAATTTGCATTGCAGATAAACAATAATGTTTAGAATGTATATGTCCCAAGTATTGTATGGATATATTTATGCTGCAACATTTTTCACTGTGTATCTGAAATTCAAATTTAACTGCACCCCCTATTTTTTATTTGCTACATCTGGTCATTCAAATTTAACTGGATGTCCTGTATTTTACCTGGCAACCCTACCTTGTAGGTCTCTAGTTCACAGTTCCCCAACATGGCCTACCCCATCCCTGCCCCTGGCGATTTATTTTCCTATTTCCTCCTTTTCTGGCCCTCCTTCTTCCTCATCAGTACAAGAAAGGATCTAACAACAGTTTGGAGCTCATTAAATACCAGTATGTTCTCTTGCCTCAATTTGCATTGCCCTTTTTTTTTTTTTTTTTTTTTGAGACGGAGTCTCACTCTGTCGCCAGGCTGGAATGCAGCAGCGTGATCCCAGCAACCTCTGCCTCCTAGGTTCAACTGATCCTCGTGCCTCAGCCTCCCAAGTAGCAAGGATTACAGGCACATGACATCATGCTCAGCTAATTTTCATATTTTTAGTAGAGATAGGGTTTCACCATGTTGGCCAGAATGGTCTCACTCTCCTGACCTTGTGATCCTCCTGCCTTGGCCTCCCAAAGTGCTGGGATTACAAGCGTGAGCCACTCTGCCCAGCCAACTTTTTTGTTGTTGTTGAAAGTTGAAAGACTGTATTCCCTGCTAAAATTCTCCCCAAGCAATTTGCAACTTGCGAGGGAAGACCTATGTACTGCCTGCTTTAATAATTCAAGTACATCATTCTGAAATGAGAATAGTTTAAGCTGTTCTCATTAGACCCTTTAATATATCAGCACCTTTCTTAAGAAATTCAGGTCACAGCCTCCTGATCCAATTGTTGCTACTTCAAGCCTACTCCTGCTCAGTTTTCATTTGGGGAACAGGGAGAAATGGAAAACACTGGAAAGAAGGAGGCAAAGGCAGAACACCCAACAATTGCATGGCACTAGTTAGAATCTTTGTAATTTAGTTTATGTAAATGTCAGAGTTTGCGTGTGGGGTGATAATTAAATGGTAGGTGGTACCAGAGAAAACTATCAACGTGGAGGCTGTTGATACAGACTGGCTACCCAAACAAATGGGACTATAAACGTTAAATGGGTTTGGCTGCATAGAAGTAATACTAATTACAGTCATTTCTGTGAGCTTTCCATCACACGGATGCCTAATTACCATATGGCGCCATAATACTTACGTGTATCGTTATATGTGCCTTATAATAACTTTGTTATAAAGTATAATTTGATTAGAACAGGAGACTCAACATGAATTAAGCCTTCTAGGTTATTATTCATGCAGAATGGCTATCTACTGTTCTTTAAAAAGTCAATGCAACTATCACCAGGGTCATAGTGAGACACAACTGTGGCAGGCAGCCTCTAAAATGGCTCCCAATCCGCCCCCACATCCCTGTATTCATGCCTCTGTGCAATCCCCTCCGTCAGTGTAAGGAGGGCTCCAAACCTGTCCTGTGCTCAGCTTTGTTCCACCAGGACTGGGACTCTGCAAACAAAATTCCTGCTTTGCCTGTGACTCCTTGCTACGCTCTGCCTATAGGGTGTGTTAGAGGGAAACTGCGGGACTGGAGGGGGAAGCAGGGACTTCCTCCTGCTTGTCTGTCTCCATTTCTTCCCATTCCTATGAGCGTTACCCCAGTAACATTGACACCAGCTGCGGCAGCTCCTGTAGCAGCTGCTGAGCCTAGCTTGCAATTTCAACACTTGCAGAACCAGCTTCATGGTGATCTTTGAGACATCAGCACCAGCTGAGTAGAACCCGCTCCTCAGAGGTTTGGGTCTCATCCCTCAGGACCCTCTACATTTTAATATTTCGCACCTCCTCCTTTTGCTCCCCTATCCCTAGGAGTGGTGGCTGCTTCTTCCAGTTGCTACTTGCATGATACCTTAGAATTCTATTAAGGTTGCCTTTTCAGTTACCTAATTAACAATTCTATTAAATCCAAAAATTGGTGTGATGTGTCTCCTGATTGTACCCTGACATACAAGGGTTACCCTCTACCTCTGCTTCTGGCCAGGCAGCCTCAGGCTCAGTCCCAGCTTCCTTATTTATTTATTTATTTATTTTGAGATGGAGCACAGTGGTGCAATCATGGCTCACTACAACCTCAAACTCCTGGCAATCCTCCTGACTTAGCCTCCTGAGTACCAGCTTCCCATCTTAACCCTCCAACGAGAACTGCCCAGCCTGTACTTGTACAACCTAAGAAGTGCATGTGTTCTTAACTTGTGTGCCCTTGGCTCCTGTCTTGCCTAGGCCTACTCCCAGTTCTGCCCTCAGGAGAAATCCAGGGAAGTGATACCAGAGCCAGACGCAAAGATAACGGAGGAGGAGGAAAAGGTGGAAGGTTAGTGCAAAACATCCAGAGGCCAGCTTGGGGACTGCTGGTACCAAACATGTCCAACCTTAGCTGGGGTCACAGAGATAGCTGAGAGCAAGTGGCAGTGAGGAGCAGTGCTGGGCCACCCTGCCTGAGGATCATATGGGTTACGGACCACCTGCTGCCTGCTGGGCTTACTTACTGTAAGGTACATAGATGTGCTTTGGTCAAGAATTAGACCGAGGCAGACATCCAAGCCTGTAAGACTCAGCAAATTAAGGGTGCAGGTGCATACTCCACTTGTTATGTAACCTGTTCGTGTAAGCTCATACTTGGCTCAAAGCCACTATTGTTTGGAAAAGGTATAACTGCCCTGCTGACACTGTACAGGCACTCTGGGCATGGCTAAACATGGCTCAACATGGCGTGCATCCTGGTGCCAGAGAGAGTAATGCTTCGACCCCTGTAAAGTAGAGCTGGTCGCCTTGAAGGTGGGCAGAGGGGAGCCAGAAACCGGTTTGTGTCCAGAGGGAAAGAATTAAGCTGCTGACCCTGAGGGCAAGGGAGAGCCAGCCTTGCAACTGTGTGTGGAAGCAGCTACAGCCGCAGAGCCTGCTGCTGAGCAGAGCCACAGAGCTGCAGCAGACAGCCGAGATAAAGGTGGAAGAGTGAGAGACCTGCTGATGGGAGAGCTACTGAATAAACATACATTTCACCTGCTTATGGCCCCCCGAGTGTTCTTTCAGCTATCTGCCCATCCTCCCACTCCCTTTGTACCTCAGCATGGGCTCCAACCTGACCCCAAGTGTGACATTTGGCACAGTCGTGGTCTAACACTTACATGAGCTGCACTGCCACTGTTGGAGCAAATATATGGTTTCACCATGTTGATCAGGATGGTCTTGATCTCCTGACCTCGTGATCTGCCCACCTTGACCTCCCAAAGTGCTGGGATTACAGGCATGAGCCACCTTGCCTGGCCTCATTATGTTTTGATTTTCATTTCCCTGATAATTAGTGATGTTAAGCATTTTTCATATGTGTGTTGGCCCTTTGTACATCTTTTGAGAATTGTTTATTCATGTCCTTAGTCCACTTTTTGATGGGATTCTTTATTTTTCTTGCTGATTTGAGTTCCTTGTAGATTCTACGTATCAGTCCTTTGTCAGATGTATAGATTGCAAAGATTTTCTCCTACTCTGTGGGTTGTCTCTACTGATTATTCCTTTTGCTGTGCAGAAGCTTTTTAGTTAATTAAGTTCTACCACTTTATCTTTGTTTTGTTGCATTTTCTTTTGGGTTCTTGGTCATAATGTCTTTGCCTGTGCCAATGTCCAGAAGCATTTTTCCAATGTTATCTATCGTCTAGAATTTTTATTATTTCAGGTCTTAGATTTAAGTCTTAGTTGATTTTTGTATAAAATGAGAGATGAGGATCCAGTTTTATTTTTCTGCATATGGCTTGCCAATTATCCCAGCCCCATTTGTTGAATGAGGTGTCCTTTCCCCACTTTATGTTTTTGTTTTCTCTGTTGAAGACTAGTTGGCTATAAGTATCTGGCTTTATTTTTGGGTTCTCTATTCTGTTCCATAGCTCTACGTGCCTATTTTTATACCGGTACCATGCTTTCTTGGTGACTATGGCTTTATGGTATAGTTTGAAGTCAGGTAATGTAATGCCTCCAGATTTGTTCTTTTTGCTTAGGCTTGCTTCAGCTATGTGGGCTCTATTTTGGTTCCATATGATTTTAGGATTGCTTTTTCCAGTTTAGTGAAGAATGTTGGTGGTATTTTTATGGGAATTGCACTGAATTTGTAGATTGCTTTTGGCAGTATGGTCATTTTCACAATATTGATTCTACCATCCACAAGCATGGAACATGTTTCCATTTGTTTGTGCCATCTATGATTTCTTTCAGCAGTGCTTTGTAGTTTTCATTGTGGAGGTTTTTCATCTCCTTGGTAACGGGAATATTCTTAAGTATTTTATTTTATTTTTTGCAGTTATTGTAAAAGAGGCTGAGTTCTTGATTTGATTCTCAGCTTGGTTACTGTTGATGTATAACAGTGCTACTGACTTGTGTACATTAATTCTGTATCCTGAAACTTTATTGAATTCATTTATCAGTTCTATAAGCTTTTTGGATGAGTTCTTAGGGTTTTCTAGGTATATAATCATATCATCAGCAAACAGTGACAGTTTGACTTCCTCTTTACTTATTTGGAAGTCCTTTATTTCATTCTCTTGTTTGATTGCTCTGGCTAGGACATCCAGTGCTATGTTGAATAGAAATGGTGAAAGTGAGCATCCTTGTCTTGTTCCAGTTCTCAGGGGGAATGCTTTCAACTTTTCTCCATTCAATATAATGTTGGCTGTGGCAGAACCTACTTTATTTAAAGAGATGGGGATTTTACTGCAGTTAATTTGTTACATGGGTGATGCAAGAGCAGAGTGTCCAAATGGGGCAGGTGAGGCCACCTAGGGATTAGAACCAGCAGGAAGCCACTCCTACCTCTAGCCTGGAGGTAGAGGGGAAAAGTGGTGTTGCAGGTTGAGCTCTCCAGAAGCACTTAGAAATACACTGGAGTGCAAGGTGTTCATGAGGGGTCAACACCTGGGAAGGGGAAAGAGAAGTAGCAGAATGGGCAGAAGCAGAAACCACACAGTTAATACAGAACTATTAAAAACTCAGCCCACCTGAGTCCTCCAACAAGCCAGAATGGCTGGGCATTCAACATCCCACCTCCTCCAGTCACCAGATGCCAGCTGCTTTGGGAAGGGCATGACCTCGAGCAAGGTGGTTCTCTGCAAGTAAAGCTGACCCAGTAGGAGCTGACAGCTGGAGGCTGGCTACTGGCTGTACCACCTGTAGTAGGGCAGCAAGTCCTTCTTTAAAGAGGACCTGAGTTTCTCACATCTACCACAGTAGTATGGCCACAGCTGGGGACTGGGAGATTCCTTTATGGGAGCTGAAAACACAGTGAGCCTGCACAGGAGAGTTAGAACAAGGGAAAAGACAAGCTGCTAATGGAGTTCCCGCCCAAGACAAAGAGGAAAAATGGAAATATTCTGGTTTCTCCTTTCCTCCTGTTTATGTCTGATCAGTGGTTTCTCCCTGTCAAACCTGCCATAAACCAAGTGATGAGGCGCTTGCGTGATGCCACCTGCAGGTGTCAGCACCACTGAGCAAGCTCAGAAAAGGAAAGCACTGTGAGGACACATAGGCTCAGAGAACCATCTCAACAACTTTTTCTCCTATTTTCTCTCCAATAAAGCGAGGTTTAGACCCGCGTCTATTGCCTGCCCACCCGCACCCACCCTAGCGTGTTGTGCTCCCCGTCACCATGTGCCACCTTGTCTCATGGTGACGAACACTGAGCCTGTTGGTCCACCCAGATCTTCCTTCAGGAAGGAAGGACTCCCTCCCTCCACTACTGAGAAGCCACCACTCCTAGTGCTGCGGCAACAAAAGGAAGAAGTTGAAATCATTAAAGTAGCCCTCAGCTGCCAAAGACTACTGTGGCAGAGGGGAGCCGCCTCACCCATAGTCATGCCCCTTCCTGGAGCGGCCAACATCTAATGATGGTCTAGGCAAGGTATAAAGATCCAGCCACCAACTTGGGACCACTCAGAAGGGCCAGCCCAGCTTCAGAACCACCGACGGCCGATGGAAACCTCCACTGAGACTGCACCGTAGACCAACTCTGTCCTCTGCTCAATCTTGCTGCCTGCCTTCCCCAACAGGTGTGGACCCAGCAAGCATTCCTAATAAGGCTCCTGAACACTGGTCTTCATCTGGGAGTCTTCCTGGGAAACCCAAGGTGTGGCATTCACGTTAAGCTCCTTAATCAAATTAACTTTACCTCAGATCCTTTTGGTCCTGGGGTAATCTTTGTTACATCCCTTCTCTCACACCAGGGAATGGAGATGCTCCATTCAGGCATTCATGCCTGGAAAGTTCTTCCCCAAGCAGCCATCTCAATCTTCACCTCATTTAGATCAAATATAAGCCACCTGTGAACCGCAGCCTTCTCTCAGGTTGTACTGTGCCTTATTTTTCTTTATAGAGCACTTTTCATCTAACCAGTTATTTATGATTGTTTGTTGTTGATTGTGTGTCTCTGACCACTCAGGCAGGGAATTTGGTTTTGTCCATAGCTCTATGTACACAGTGCTAGTGTTTAGCACACAGTGTGAGTTCAATAAAATTTGCTAATGAATTTGGCCTGAGGGCCAAGCCCTGTGCCACACACTGATGATGCCTTTGGAAAGTTTCAATCTAATGGATAAATTAGACAAGTAGAAAAACAATTATAACACCATGTGGCAAGTGCTGTAATACAGCATAGTTGTCAACTAATGGGAGCAACAGACTAGGCTGCCCGGACAAACCTTCAGAGGGCACGTGATAAGCGATTGGCTCTCTAAGGAGGACCCCCAGAAGAGGTGAACCACAAACTGATCTAAGCAGGCAGGCAGGGAACAAAAGGTCTCTAGGATATCAGGGTCAAAAGGATAATGAGACAGAGGAAGCCAGGCATGCCTTAAGATCCAGCACTGCCCTCTAGAAATGTGTTCCTCAGAACATTAGCTGACATGAATGTACAAAAATTTATGTACTTGGAGTGGGAGTAGGCGGGGAGGAGGTCACAGCCACATCGTTTACGATAGCAAAAAAATAAGGAGCAACATAAACATTGATCCAGAGGAAAAGAGCTGAATAAATAAAGCAACTACCATACTTCGGAGTAATGACACTTTTTTTTTCTGACACTCACTTTGTTGCCTAGGCTGGAATACAGTGGGACAATCATAGCTCACTGTAGTTTCAAACTCCTGGGCACAAGCAAACCTCCTGCTTCAGCCTCCTGAGTAACTGCGTCTACAGGTGTGTGCCACCATGCCCAGCTGATTTTTTAGTTATGGTTTTGTAGAAGGGAGTCTCACTATGTTTCCCAGGCTGGTCTTGTACTCCTGGATTCAAGCAATCCTCCCCGCTCGGCCTCCCAAACTGTTAGGATTACAGACAGGAGCATTGCATCCAGCCATTTACACTATTAAAAATAGATCAATCTATATGTAGTGACATGTAATAATACACATATGTTAAATGAAAAAGATTACACAACTATATGAACATGTTGATACCCATTTTGTTCAAATAAATATACACATGTATTTACATAAACATGGAAAATCATCTGGAAGGAAACTGAACTGCTAAGCTGTTAATGGTGGGACTGTGGGATTGAAATAGACAAGGGAAGGCTTTAGCTTTTTGGTATTATTTGAGTTTGTCACAACTAACATGGATTAACTTTCAAAGGAAAGAATTCAAAGAGCTTATGTTCATCAAGCATCAGGGACAAGCTGATAATTGATCAGAGAAGGTCATGAGGGCTAAAGCAATCAAGAGACAGGAGTTAAGAAAGTGAACTCCAGACAAGGTCATTGGCAGGACAGTGAAGAGGAGCAGAAACGTAGGTGACCGGACTCTGGGGGAAGCACTATTGACCCTTTGGCCTTGTGGCTACTCCCTACAGGTTTAGAAGTGTTCAGAGGCCTTGGCGGTCGGACTCACCTGCAGTTATACTGGGACTCTGATGGGTACAGGAATAGCAGAGTTCAGAGTTATGAGGTTCTCATAAGGCAAGCCAAAGCCTTCTAGCTTTATCTAACCCAGCCCTTCCTTTGTATATTCCTGGAAAAAGAAGATGTAGCATCTCCATCTTTTGTCTTTCTTTGCTCCTTGCAAGACCTCTCAGATACTTTAGCAAGCTTTGTTTTGTTTGCAGTGGAATCTCCAAAAGGAGATGCCAAAATGCAACATTTCCTGAAAATATTGGACCACAGAGCACACCTTTGTCAATATATTTTAGTTGCTAGCAAGTTTTAGTTATACAAATATAATGTGGATGCTTTCTCCTTGTAAAGAACTCCAGGCTAACCTCTTGGAAGGAAATGAGCATGGAACGAAAGATGAAACACTACATGAAGAGAGAAGCCATGTGGAGGAAGTCTGAGAACTCCAGCCAACACATAGCGCCACGGCCCCAGCCTTGAGGGTGAGGCCATCTTGGACCCACCAGCCCACCTGAATGCATACACATGAGTGAGTCAGAGACAACCCAACCCTGCCAAGCCTTGCCGGAAATCTTGACCCAGAGAATAATGAACAATAACTGGTTGTTTTAAGCCACTATTTTAGGGTGGCTTGTTACACAGCTATAGATAACTGATACATTTCCCATCCTATCCACAGTGTCAGTCTCCCTCTCCATGAAGGAAATATCATCTTGAAGATTGTTTTTATCATGATTTTACTTGTGTTAAGCAGTTTTTTCAGGTATGTATACATCCATACACAATCCATTTTATAATTTTAAGCTGTTTGTGAGCTTTCTAAATATGGATTCATGCTACATGTGGGAAGAACGAAATTGTGGAATACTTCTCCACTGAATAATTACTGTAGTGAAAACAATGTTGCTACACATGATATACCATGGACAGGTAAAGCACAGAGGCATAGTGTTGTATTGAAAATGGCAAGCTGGGCCAAACGCGGTGGCTCATGACTGTAATTCCAGCACTTTGGGAGGCCAAGGCGAGTGGATCCATTGAGGTCAGGAGTTTGAGATATGCCTGGCCAACATGGCAAAACCTTCTCAAAAGTCTCCCATTCTGACTCATCATTTCCACTCTTCCTTTCACTCCTTCAGTCAAGCTGTTCCAGTTGCACATGAACAACTTCATTTCAACAACCCCAACCTCCAGAGCCACACACTCTGAATCCAGGTTCACCTTAAATTAGCCAGTGTGGTGGCACAGGCCGGTGGTCCCAGCTACTCAGGAGGCTGAGGCATGAGTGTCACTTGAAACCTGGAGGCGGAGGTTGCAGTGAGCGGAGACCATGCCACTGTACTACAGCGTGGGCAACAGAGCGAGAGCCCAGAGTGGCAGAGATACAGCGTGAGCAAGAGCTAGAGAGAAAGAAAACGGCAAGTTGCAGAAGACCACCATACACATCATTCGCCTTTTCATCAGATTATTGGCCGTTTCCTCTTGAGTTTCTGGTTCATTTCCTGTGTCCATTTTTCTTCTGGGTTGTCTTTTTCTTATTAATTTGAATTTTTTATGTATTTAAAGAAATATTCCCTGAGTGTGGAGTCCTAGGAACTGCTTAAATCTTGAGAAACTTTTTCAAGAATGGAGTTTAAAATTACCAAACAAAAGACCACACCTTGGAAGGTATTGAAAAAAAATAAACAAAATAATGATAATGTGCAGGTTCTTTCATTTCTTTGCCGAAAACTCCAAGCATTAGAGACTTGACAGAGCTTTAGGCTACATTACCTGGTAAAAAGCCAATTACATAAATCCACAGTGCACAGAGGTACCTATTTCATATTTTCTTTACTACCAATAGAAAATGCATCATTTAGCTTGAGATACAGCCCCCTTTAAACATTTCCCAGGGTAGACCAATGAATTACTGTTCTTTCTAGCCATGAATTTATATCGCACTAAGGGAAAATAGACTCCTTTAACCTCTGAAGAGTCACATTTCTTTGACTTAGGTCACTTAATGGGGCCATTACAGTCTCAGATAAGACATTTGGGACTCTGTTTAATATCTGGCAATTTTCTTGTGCCTCTTCATTTATTAAAAGAATGTATCCATTAGCGGTCATTAGTACGTCCTGTCAAGATGGGGGCTAAATTATTCTCAATGGCTTAAGAAAAAAAAAATGCTTTTTCAAGAAAAATGGTAGCATTAATTACCCAGTGGAATAGATACGGGTTTCTTTGCCATAACCTCTCCCTCCTCCCCCTAGGAGGAATTGGACACTGCTTACCTCTGTCAGCGATCCAGGCCATTTTCTCCTTACCCTATGAGTCAGCTCCATCACTCTGGACTGTGGCCGCTCCAGTGGCAAGCCCCTATCCACAGGGAGTAAATAAAGCTCCTCAGTCCGTCACAGTGAGGAGCCTCAGACTGACTCTTCTTGCTTGCTAATTCATCCAAGGAAGAAAGAGGAAGGAGATGCCTCACTTAGCAAACAATCTCATTTGAAGGGGCTGTGTTTTAGCAACAGGAAGCAGCTCACATTAGAGAAAAAATCACCCTCCCATAGCTAGACTGAAACCGATCTCCTTTTTGACCTTTCATTTGAAACATATGCTCTCTGGAAAATGCACCTGGAGTGGTTCGAGGAGAGAGGTTGTCGGGTGTGCGTGTTGCCGGAGGAGGAGTATTAGGTTTTCAAAATTAAAACAAATTTTCTATATAGCTTTTAAATTAAAAACCTTAAGACTTAAATAGCAAAAAAAAAAACTCCTAAAAAAAGTTTCTAGGCTTTGTCTTTCTCTTCCTCCAGCTCAGGGCTCATCCATTCTCAACAAGCATTAGTAATTATATCAGTATCAGTTAAGATAACCAGCTGAAAACTATAAAATACCAACCAACAGTGACTTAAGTAATTAAGACATTTAATACGCGTATGTGTAACAAGTCTGGAGGTCAGCACCTCCGGACTTGGTTCAGCAGATCCACAAGGCCACTAGGAACCAGAGATTCTTACTACCTTTCTGTTTTGTCATCATCAGTGTGTCAGCCCCTCTCCAAAGGGTCCAGGTTCCCTGCCAAGCTCACGAACAGGAAGGAAGAAAATGGAAGCAGCTCAGGCCTCCTGTGGTCTCTTCCACCAAGAGGGAAAAAAAAAAAAAAAAAAAAAAAAAATTCCTCCCCAGAGCCCTGTAGCCTCATTGGCCAGAACTGAATCACGCTCTCAACCCTTAACCAATCAAAGGGAAACGAGTTACCATTTTTGGGGTTTGGCCAATCATGGCTTATCCTTTCCATCTGGACACACTGCAGCCCAAACACAGGTGGGTTTCTATTAGGAAGGAAAGAGGACCATTCTGAGGAGGCACCAGTTCCCAGATCCTTATTTCCAGCCCTGACTGGTTTTCTCAACTTGAGTTACTTCTTTCCCACTGCCTCCTGAGCAGCGCCACCTCATTATCTTTCTGTCACCTCAAACTCAGTCTATTAGGGAACAAATTCCTTCTTATTTTTTAAACTTAATTCTGGCTCCCATTTCTTTCCTGATTTTTCCAAGGGCAGTTTCTTCCAACCATGATGGAGGCTGCAAATTTTGGAATCATCTTGGACGCTCTCTCCATCTGGACTTCCTTTTCCAGTTGGTCCCCAAAAGCTGTTGATTCTTATTCTTCCTAACATCTACCTCTCTGACTCATCATTTCCACTCTTCCTTTTACTCCTTCAGTCAAGCTGTTGCAGTTGCACATGGACGACTTTATTTCATCTAAAATGGGCCCCCAGCCTCCAGAGCCACACACTCGCAATCAGGTTCACCTTCTTAAAGCTCCCATCCCTCCTAGCCTCCAGTGCTGGGTTCCCGTATGTTTACAGAAGGAAAAAAATGCAAACTACCTTGCTTGGGTTTTAAGATTTTCTACAACATTATCTTCTGCCCCAGGAAGATTAGTCAATTGATTGTTCCCTGAAGTATGCTTTATGCATTCTCATCACTGCACACTTGTCCACACTATTCACCTACATAAGAGTACCTGCTTCCTCTCTCCCAGCTGAATCCTACCTGGCCAACTCTGATTTCACTGCTGAAACCTCAGTTATTCTAGGCTACAGTGATTGTTTTCTCCTCTGAAATGTCTTGTGCTTACTGTCTTTGTGGATCATAAGCCAATTTTTTTAAAAGAAACCTTAGGATTAAATGATTAGGCAAGTATAACTCTGCGATGGCCATATTACCAATGCTTTGCAATGTGTCACAATAATACTTGCATGGTAAATAATGATATAATACCCATTATTGAATACTGAAAACAGTTTTTAATATATCCTTCTAGTTATTAAGCTTCAGAAAGTTCAGAGCCCCTTTAAAAGGTAAAGGTAGTAGTACTTCAGGGCTGCAACAGATTCTTCAGGAATGAATCTATACAATATGATGTCATCTGTCAGTGGAAAGACCATTTATAGTGAGGAAATTACAATTTTATTGCCTGACAAGTGCCACCAGAATTATTGGCAGGAAAACTCTCTGTATTTATTAAATATCTTGACAAATTGCTTGGGGGTAGACAATGAAGTCCAGATAAGAATTTGACTACATTATTTGTATCGGAGTGCCATGCTCATAGTTAGTCTAGTGGAGGACTTATCTTCTTTACCATTTCTTCATTAAAAAAACCCACACACACACACACACACACATCAAGGTTCTGGGATAATTGGCAAGCACATGTAGAAGAATGTACTGGATCCTCATCTCTCGCCTTATACAAAAATCAACCCAAGATGGATCAAAGACTTAAATCTAAGACCTGAAACCATAGATTCTAGATGATAACATCAGGAAAACCTTTCTAGACCTTGGCTTAGGCAAAGACTTCATGACCAAGAACCCCAAAGCATATGCAACAAAAAAGAAAAAGACAAATAGATGGAACTTAAATAAACTGAAAAACTATACAGCAAAAGAGATAATCAGCAGAATTAACAGGTAACCCATAGAGTGGGAGAAAATCTTCACAATCTACACATCTGACAAAGGACTAATATCCAGATGGGAGAAAATCTTCACAATCTACACATCTGACAAAGAACTAATATCCAGAATCTGCAAAGAACTCAAACAAATCATCAAGAAAAAAACAAAGAATCCCACCAAAAAGTAAGCTAAGTACATTAATAAACAATTCTCAAAAGAAGATATACAAATAAAATGCAATATATATATATATATATAATTTTTTAAATTATAGCTATTCTTGCAGAAGTGAGATGGTATTGCATTCTATTTGTGTGTGTGTATATATATATATATATATATATATATATTATATATATGTATGTTAGCATGGATGTCGTGAAAAGGGAACACTTATACACTACTGGTAGGAATATAAACTAGGACAACCACTATGGAAAACAGCATGGAACTTTTTTAAAGAACTAAAAGTAGATCTACCATTTGATTGAGCAATCCCACTACTAGATATCTACCCAGAGGAAAATAAGTCATTACATAAGAAAGACACTTGCACATGCATGTGTATAGCAGCACAATTAGAAATTGCAAAAATATGGAAACAACCCAAATGCCCATCAATCAATGAGTGGATAAAGAAAATGTGGTATGTATGTATATATATGTATGTGTGTGTGTGTGTGTGTGTGTGTGCGTGTGTGCATGCGTGTGTGTGTGTGTGTGTGTGTGTGTATACATACTTACCTTGGAATACTACTCAGCCATAAAAAGGAATGAAATAATGGCATTCACAGCAACCTGGATGGAATTGGAGACTATGATTCTAAGTGGAGTAACTCAGGAATGGAAAACCAAACATCATATGTTCTTACTCATAAGTGGGAGCTAAGCTGTAAGGATGCAAAGGCATAAGAACAATACCTTGGATTTGGGGGACTCAGGGGAAATGGTAGAGGGGGGTGGTGAGGGATAAAAGACTACACACTGGATACAGTACACACTACTTGGGTGAGGGATGAGCCAAAATCTCAGAAATCAGCATTAAAGAACTTATTCATGTAATCAAACACCACCTGTCCCCAAAACCTATCGAAATAAAAATATTTTTTCAATTTTTTAAAAAAGAAAAGAAAAAGAAATCTTTTTAAAAGTCAAAAACATCTAATTCTCCAATTCTGGAAGGTTTTTGAAAATAGAAAAAGAGAGATTTTTAAATTTTTTATAATTGTTTAGGGAAATTACTTTTAAATACATGAATCATCTTAAGAAAATGTTGAGATGTTCCAACATTAAAAATTGAATTGTTTAACTAAAAAATGTTCACATAAAGGGACAAATAGATTGTTGGAATTTCTCATGAAATCAGTAAGAAGTAGTCTTACTATGACAGACAGAAGAAAAGACAGATCTTTAATGGTGAAAAAAGAATGAGAAGCATGAGAAAATAAGGGCATGGCATTTAGAAGAGAGAAAGTATAATACAGTAGATGGAGACAGAAATAGAGATAGAGGTATAGATAGAGATAGAGTATAATATCATTTCTGCAAGCTGGAGAGGAAAGTGGAATGAGGATACCAAGAACCTGGCACACCAGTCCAGAGACTTTTAATTTGATCTGAGAGAGGTGTAGGTCTCAGGTCCTGGAAGAGGCATGATGGGAATGTCCCTCAACCAGGCATCAGCTGGATGGTCCACAGTGCAAGATGGTCACCACTGACCCCACTTAGGGAATGACTGGGGGTTGCTGAACTACCTACCAAAGAGGGGTGACATATGACCGTGATACCTGACCACAAGTCTGGGATGTCAAAATTAGATTGTGATGTTTATTTACACACTTAATTTGTGCTGTAATCACTTTCTATTTATCTTCTTTTCATTGATGTCCTCTGACCAGCTCTATGTATTACAAATAAAGCAATCAGAACATAAATTGTTAAAAAAAAAAAAAGCCAAGCCACTTAAAGAAAAATGGTGAAGTTGTCAAGACAGAAACTTGTGTAGAAAAATAAGAAGATATACAGAACTATTTTCTGTTCAAATATTTTATAAGAACTATAGCAAGAGTAGCAAGCCTTGGGCTTAGCTGTGTGATTAGGTCAAGGGAGGGTCTGGTACTAGACTCCCCATTGGGTTTCTCTGAAAGAATTTGTCAAAGTATGGCTCAGTGTGTGTGTGTGTGTGTATATATATTATATATATATAATATATATACACAGGGGTGTGTGTGTGTGTGTGTGTGTGTGTGTGTGTGTGTGTGTGACTTACAAGCCTAGCAAGAATTCTGGCTCTGTAACTTGCAAGCTTCATCATAACTCTCTGAACTTGTTTTTTCATTTGGAAGACAGGAGAAGGGAGGACTGTATTACATTCAGGACTGCTCTGTATTTTCTTTTCTATATTTACTCACATATTTATGTTTTATTTCCTAGGACTGAGTTATTATTTTATGATTCACAATTATTTGGTGAAATTGTCTGTATTGGCAAGGATGCTTTTGGCTGCAAGTAATAGAAAAGTCCATTCCAACTGGCTCATACCCTAAAGGGGATTTATTGGTTCATTTAACTGAAAAAGTCCAGATGCTGGGTAGCTGTCAGGTATGGCTCCATCAGCCTCCAAATCTGCCTTTCTATGATTTGCTTGGTCCCTTTCTCTTCTGTGGGTTAGCAGTGTATTCAGGCTACCAGCAAGGTGACAGTAGCATTTCCTGGCCATAACAACATCCACAGGAAGAGGAACCATCTCATCCAGTAACCCCAGTCTTTAGGACTCCTGTTAACCTGAAACTCTAACAAAACCTTCCATCTTATTAGTCACAATTTGGTCACATGCCCATTCCTGAACCAATCCCCTTGACCTGAGCATGCCACCCATGGTTTATCTAAGGTCTGGATTCTGCTGTGGCAAAAGAGTAGAATAACCCATAGACCCACGCTGCAGCTGGTGTCATCGTCAGCTTCCCTAAACCTTAGCTCTGCATGGAGGTAGAGGTATTCCTGAACAAAAATCAGAGTGCTGTTAGAAACAGGCAAGAGGAAACGGATGCTGCGTAGGCTTTTCAAAGTTCATTCTGTGGAACGAAAATTGTAGAATACATTATTTTATCCCAGGGGCCACTAAACAGGATATAGCCATGTCTGATAATCAAAGGCTATAATGTTCAAAATTAGAGTCTGCCAGATCTTTATCTAACAAAGTCTAAGAATTTCCATAAGGAAATGAGAAACATGTAAACAGTTGCAGCTCCTTGGGTAACTGTACACTAGCATATCTGAAAACAATTGTTTTTACTCCATATGGGATACTAATCAGCTTAATTACATGGAAGGAAAAAAGAAACCTCAGGAACCAAGACTGTCCAATATTTCATCAAAGGAATACACAGGGAGCTTTAAAATACAGTCTCTTCAAGCAGAAAAATAGGTAAAATATTGGAGAGGATTAATCAGAGTGAAACAGTCTTTAATTGCTATTTTTTTCATCAGGGGAACATAAAAGAAGTTGAAAAATATACATATTCTGTTCAGATAGAAAAAAAGTGTAATGTTGAAAAAGATCAGTTAGAGACTGGTCAGTTTTTAACTACTATTTTAATTGTCAATCAGTAATATCCAATTGTATTCTGCCACTAAATTTACATTCAGAATTTACTTAATGTTATAAAATTGCTATGTTTATCAATTTTGTGGGGACGGAGGCCAATCAATCCCTCCTTGCTTTGGGCTCATATCAACTTAGAAATATAGGCAATCTATTCTTCCAAGAAACATCTATTGAGGGCCTGTGATGTGTCAGGCTGCCCTGGTTCATAGCATAGCCACGTGTCAGCCAGCTGCCTTCCTTCCTTCCAGAGGAGCTGGGTACTTGGAGGCCATCATCTAACATCCCTAGGTTTACATCCCTTGGGACATTATATCCTTCTTTGGAGCAGCCTTGGTCCTTTCTCTGACGTCAGCTCAAATGGGTCACTGACTTTTTGAGCTCCCACTCCCAAGAAAGAACTCTACAAAACGCTGTACATCTGAGCATACAAAATACAAGAATAAGCATACAGAGTCGGAGAATAAGAGAGAAATCATTGACATAGCTCTTGCTCCTGAGAACAACCAAGAAAGAAAGAAGAGCACATGCATATCAAAGTGTTGATGAATGGAGGCCCAAAGGGAGGTAGTACAGAAGTGAAACATGTCTTCCAATTCCCAGGTTAACATGGTATATTTTGGGAAAGGAGACTGGAATGAATGAATAGGGTAAAGCCTACATCAGGAAAGGCCCTGTAAGTCAGAGAAACAACTGGACCCAGCAGACTAAGGGAAAGGTGAGCAATTTATATCTCAAAAGCAGGAATGTGACACAAGTGCTTTCTCCCCATCCCGTCAAAAGTCTGTTGATGCAGTCAGTGTAGTATAGTGGAAAGAGCAAAGCCTTGAATGTCAAATCAACCTGGAGCTGAATCCTGGCCCAACCACTGAACAGCCATGTGACCTTGGGAAAGCTACTGATCCTCTCTAAGCCTCAGTTTTCTCATGTAAATAAAGAAATGAAGTCTATATTACCAAGTTGTGCTGTCTAGTGTGGTTGCCACTAGCTGCATGTATCTACTGCATTTAAAATGTTGCAAGTCCAAATTCAGGTATGCTATAAGTATAAAATACACAATAGGTTTGAGAAGTTTATATAAAAAAAGAAAAGAAAAAGCTCTCTTAAGTCTTTATATTGATTACATAGTGAAATAATAACATTCAATTACATAAATACATCGGATTACATAAAATACATTATAAAAATTAGTTCTATCTGTTTTATTTCCTTTTTGTTGTTAAAGAAAATTTGAAATTACATAGCCATAATGTTAGGCAAAGCAGAACACAGTTCTTTTTCTCTAATGGAAATTGGAAATAGGATTTTGCTCCCTAACATCTTTAAAATCAATGAACATGATAATTATGGGATCATGATCACAATTTCTATCCATACACTTTTTGCATCCTCCCACTCTGACTCTGGGCTGGACGCGTTACTTTTCCAATGGGAATTTAGCAAACATAATGCAGGTAGAGGATGTCAAACTATTTGCACACTTACACATCAGTGCTTGCTCTCTGGCTCCTCTTGGCAGCCTTGAGACCATTATCATGTGAATAAGCTCATGCTAACCTATTGGATGATGAAAAGTACCTGGCCAAGTATCCCCACTGCCCCAACCAACTACCAGACAATGTAAGTGAGGCCATTCTAAACCATCTAGCCCCAGATGAGCTGGTCCAGCTAACCCACACATTTATGAGAAATAATAAATGTTTGTTGTTTTAACGTTAAGTTCTAAGGTGTCTTATTCTCCAGTAAAAGCCAACTGGTAGATTGTGGATAGATCTATGACAACCATAATATTATCAGAATCTTCATCAGAGTCTGAGGAAGAATGAAGACTGGTAAAATCCGGTTACCCTGATCTCTATTAGGGGGTGAGCTTTGCAACCTCATTCTCTCAATAGATAGACAGACAGACAGACAGACAGACAGACAGACAGACAGACAGATAGTGTCTCAGATAGATAGATGATAATCTTTCTTTCTCTCTCTCTCTCTCTCATACACACACACACACACACACACACACACACACACACACACACACTCCAGAGGAGAACTGAAACTTTTAGTCCAGAAAGACTCAAAAATCTCAACCCAGGGTTTTCCAAACTTTTTGGACATAAAGCCCTCTTTTTCTGATAGCAAAAACATTTGTACTCTGGTGGCTGGTTGTTAATATATGTTGATTAAGAATATACATAATTTTTACAGAATCCTTGCTACTACTTGCATGGCTTTATGAAATGAGGTAAAAGAGGACCAATTATATGGATCCATTAGAAAATGGTACCACTTCCACTCAGGGATGATTCAGTGCCTAAGTAGGACAAATGGTTCATGGAGGAGATTTGTGACCTAGCTTCCAGCCCTTGTATGAGGCCCCTCAGCTGGGTGCTCTTGGCTAGAGCACAGCTTAAGCCCTGACAACAGAAAGACACGGATTCAGTAGAGCTTTGAAGTGAAATTCTGTTTGATTCATACCAACAGTGTCTGGAAGCATTTAGAAGACAATCATTCTTTATTCTACAGACAAAGCTTTTGGGATTGAAATGAATTCAGAATTCTTATTACTGTATCATAACTTCGTAACCTACCCCCACCCCCACACCATGAGTTTATAGTTCACAGCTGGGTTCAGACCACTCAAGGTTGTGTCTAATGGCCACAAGTGGGCAGAAAGAGAGAGTAGACATTGTCCCTCTCTGGCCCAAGCTCACAGTTGACAACTGCAGATCAAGTGTGAGAACTGAGGAAGGAGGTAAGGTGGCACTTTACCACTTTGCTCCAATAAATAAATCACAGGATTAGGTGCTAACTGCATTCCTTTACATTTTGCTCACACATTTTTTGTGTGTGGAGAAAAAAATGCCTACAAATGAATAATTTTAACATAAAATTTTGAGTTATTAATAACCCTTCATTTTAGCCATGGATTTTTAATTTTTTATTATTTAGCTTTATGCCTTCATATCTATTAACCATTCTCTTGCGACTGTGTGATCTTTTGCAACAATGACTTGTGTTTATATAAGGTTGCTATGAATTAAATGTGTCTTCCAAAGTTCATGTGTTGGAAGTTTAATCACCAAAGCAACGGTGTTGAGAGGTAGGACCTTCAAGGGGTGATTAGCTCATTAGGGCTCTGCCCTCATGAAAGGATTTATGCCATTATCATGAGAGCAGCATCCTTATAATGAGCGAGTTTGACTCTCTTCATCTCTCACGGGCACTCTCTTGCCATACGATGCCTTCTGCCATGTTATGATGGTGCAAGAAGCCCCTCACAAGATGTGGTTCCTTGACTTTGGTCTTCACAGCCTTCAGAAAAAATAAGCCAAATAAACTCCTATTGTCAGTCAGGCTCAGTGGCTCATGCCTATAATCTCAGCAGTTTGGGAGGCCTAGGTAAGAGGATCATTTCAGTCCAGGAGTCTGAGACCAGCCTGGGCAACATAGTGAGACCTTGTATCTACAAATAATTAAACAATTAGTTGGGCATAGTGGTGCACTTTGTGATCCCAGCTGCTTGGGATGCTAAGGTGGGGGAATCACTTGGGCCGGGAGGGTGGGGCTGCAGTGAGTCATGATCATCTCACTGTAGTCCAGCCTGGGTGACAGAGCAAGATTCCATCACACACACACAAACACAAAAATCAATTGTTTATAAATTACTCTGGCTGTGATATTCTATTACAGCAGCACAAAAAAGACTAAGACAAAAATATTCACTTTTTTGAAGCCCTTTTACTACACTACAAATCATAAACCACAGAAGGTATTTTTAAGAGTTAAAAAATAAAGTTTTGTTCTTGAAACGATGATTTATTATCCTAATAATCTTATGACATAACAAGGGAAAATATTATACTTTTGCCTGCTCCAGAGAGTGGGGAAGTTGAAGGACAAAGACAGTATTCTCAAATTATTAGCAGAACCAGCCAAGGCAGAGCTCTCTCCACTA
The DNA here is from genome assembly GCF_048565385.1 of Saimiri boliviensis. NCBI lineage: Eukaryota > Metazoa > Chordata > Mammalia > Primates > Cebidae > Saimiri > Saimiri boliviensis. The sequence continues at coordinate 32,198,387 of NC_133457.1, read as the reverse complement.
CATGAACCTGCTTTATATAGATAGGGCAAGGATAAATCACAAGTAATGTATTTTTCAACTCTTTAGTTAACCCAAGCAAGTGAAAATCCCTGGAAAAGCCCTAGCAAAGCATTTGCCAATTTCCATGGTGTAAATGCTCCCAGTGTGTCTGATTTCCAGCTACCATATGATGTGACTGAATATAGAGTTGAGAAGAGATGTGCAGTAGAACACAGTTATTTAGTATTTCTACTATACGCATATAATAGCTGTAAATAACCTGAAAAATGTAACAGTTAAATGTAGTAAAACAACTAGGAAGTGAAGCAATTTTACTATTTATTACCTTCATTTTAAATATAATTTATTTAATTATAAGTTTATCTAATTTTTAATGATGTTGTGTTTAACAAGCAGCTCGCTAAATTCTTGAAATTTTAACCATCACTCTTACCAGTCAGTAGGAGTGAATTCTGTATGCCACTGACTCATGCCTTCCTTTCAAGTTATGTGAAGTTTAAAATGAAATAAATATCACCCCTAGGGGCACAGCTAGTTGTACACCTTAACACTACCCGCATATTTTGAGCATTTTTGGATTGCACAAATGAATGTTTCATCACAGGGCAAGAGATGGCATGGCAATTTGTGGATGGCCTGGGCTACAATTCAGAAAAAAGCAATGGAGCCAGTGAGCTAGGGACTGTTGATATAATTAAGATAGAGGGTAACAGGACTGCTCCTACAACTTTCCCGAAATGCAGAGCAAAGAAAATCCACCCTCCTATTGCAGAAAAAGAGGATACTTCTGGCCTGAATTATTCAGCTGGGCTATGGATGAAGTTCAACTGGATAATTACACGTGTCTTACTTTGACTGGTTCTATGTTGGCCTAAGCTTTGGGTTTGGGACATAAAATGTTAGCCCTGGGAAAGATTACAGCGATAACAAAGCCTGGCTCCTCATTTTACAGATCAGGAAACTGAGCAAACCTAGGGCTAGAGAAAGACAAATGAAACACTAAGGCACAAAATTTAAGCAGGCACTCATTTTCAGGATAAAGTAGGTGCAGTGAGTCCTGAGAGTATATCCTTAAATTTTCCAGTCTAAGTACCCCTCTCACTTTATCGTTGTCCTGACTGAAACTAATACCCAAAGAGGCCAAGTTAATATGACTAGTGTGATCAGAGCAAAAACTACTGCATGTCTTCTAACTTCTGGCCTGGGATCTTCTTCCTACAGTATAGGCTGCCTCCAGCTTTGCCCACCCTTCCAAGGAAAGGCCTCCAAAACATTTTTTTAATGATGTTATATTTAACAAGCAGATAGCTAAAATTATTTTTTTTAATTTTTTGCTAATTTTTTTTTAAAAAGCTTGCTAAATTAAAAAAAAAATCCTGCTAATTAAAAAAATAAATTAAATTAAAATGAGCAGAGAGCACCTTACCCTGGATTAAGTCCCTAGGCCCAATTTGCTTATGGAATAGTAACCCGTAAGTGCATGGCAAAACCTCATGCACTGCAAGGTAATCAGTGTTTAAGCAGGCTGGACTTTTGCACTCTCAGTAGAAATTGCACTGTTAGTAGATTTGTTTATAAGGCAAATCAATATGTGTAAACAAAGGAAAAGTTTATCTTTCTTAGGAAGGAAGGCCAACAAACCATTTTTAAGTACTTACAAAATTATTTTGAATACAGCCATTTGCAAATGATGACTTCGCTAATTTACGTCTCACTTCTTCTACTGATTGAAACACATAGAAAATCCTCCAAGGCACAGAATGATTTTACCCTTTACATCAGTGTTTGTCATGTGCATTAGTCAGGGTTCTTCAGAGCAACAGAACCCATATGATATAAAGAGACAGAGGAGTTTGTGGGGAGAGATTTAGTGTAAGAATTGGCTCATGCAGTTATGGAGGCCAAGAGATCTGCTGTCTGCAAGCTGGAGAGCCAAGAGCACTGATGTTCACAGGCAGGAGAAGATGAATGTCCAAGGTCAAAAAGAGAGAAACAATTAATTGCCCTTCCCCTGCCTTTTTGTTCTATCCAAGTGGTGAAAGGATTGGATGATGCTCACCCACGTTGAGGAGGATCATCTACACTGATATCTTCCAGAAACACCCTCCCAGGCACACCCAAACATAATGTTTTACCAGCTATCTGGCATTCCTTAGCCCAGTGAAGTTAATATATAAAATCAACCATTACATCATTAACCTGAAATAATCAAAAGGACCAGAATTCAGTTTAAAAGTTTATTGGCCAGGTGCGGTGCCTCATGCCTGTAATCCCAGAATTTTGGGAAGCTGAGGTGGATAGATCATTTGAGGTCAGGAGACCAAGACCAACCTGGCCAACATGGCGAAACCTTGTCTCTGCCAAAAATACAAAAATTATCCAAGCAGTAGTGGCCCATGCCTATAATCCCAGGTACTTGAGGCCGAGGCAGGAGAATCACTTGAGCTTGGAAGGTGGAGGTTGCAGTGGGCAGAGATTGTGCCACTGTACTATAGTCTGGGCCACAGAGTGAGACCCTATCTCAAAAAAAAAAAGAGTTTATTCAAGCACAAAGCTGAGAATGGCTATTTGGATTTGGATAACACAGGCTTCAAAGGAATGGGATCAGTACTCCAAAGTTAAAAATTAAGGTTCTTGCTTATATAGGCAGAAAACAAAAAAATTTAGTAAGATTATAACATTTTCTATACAAGGTTGTTTTATGAGTTAAAACAATTAGTTACAGTTTTTCTTTTATATCCAGCTTTTTTTCTCCTTTCCAATTTAACATAATGTATTTAACATTTCATCTCAGACAAAATGAAAGTCAAGAAGTTTGTGTAAGAGAATAAAGAGGGAGGTTAATCTACAACAAAGATCAATAGTTAAGAGGGGGGCCGGGCGCCGTGGCTCACGCCTGTAATCCCAGCACTTTGGGAGGCCGAGGCGGGTGGATCATGAGGTCAAGACATCGAGACCATCCTGGTCAACATGGTGAAAACCTGTCTCTACTAAAAATGCAAAAAATTAGCTGGGCATGGTGGCGTGTGCCTGTAATCCCAGCTACTCAGGAGGCTGAGGCAGGAGAATCACCTGAACCCAGGAGACGGAGGTTGCAGTGAGCCAAGATCGCGTCATTGCACTCCAGCCTGGGTAACAAGCGAAATTCTGTCTCAAAAAAAAAAAAAAATAGTTAAGAGGGAAGGGGTCTTACCTTAATGCCCTTTAGTAATTTCCGCATATTACAAAATAATGCAGGTAAGGAAAAAAAGCTAATCTATAATCAGAGACACAAAAGGTTATAGCTGAGTGTTTGTTTTCTTTTGTTTTGTTTTGTTTTGTTTTGTTTTTTTGAGACAGAGTCTTGCTCTGTCGCCAGGCTGGAGTACAGTGAAACAATCTCAGCTCACTGCAATCTCCTCCTCCTGGGTTCAAGTGAGTCCCCTACCTCAGCCTCCTGAGTAGCTGGGACTACAGGCATGCACCACCACACCCAGCTAATTTTTGTATTTTTAGTAGAGACAGAGTTTCCCCATGTTAGCCAGGATGGTCTCAATCTCTTGACTTCATGATCCACCCGCCTTGGCTTTCCAAAGTGCTGTGATTACAGGCATGAGCCACCATGCCTGGCCATAGCTGCCTGTTTTTGTGACTCGGGTCCCATAATCACATTCCCCTAAGGCTCAAAATATTTTATAGTTCCAACAGCTTAGACTTTGAATTACTTATTTTCACATCACGAATGTGAGAGTAGTAGTTCTACACTTACTCAAGAATAATCTAAAATGTAAGTTTTCCCACAACATAGGTAGACCCAGAAATCCCAATTTTACTCAAGAGAAATGTAAACTTTATCAATTTGTGATAAAGTATCTGTGACAGTTACATGACTGTATGCATTTGTCAAAACTCATGGAACTGTACACCGAAAAGGATAAATTGACCAGGTGCAGTGGCTCACACTTATAATCCCAGCACTTTGAGAGGCTGAGGTGGTGGATCCCTTGAGCTCAAGAGTCAAGACCAGCCTGAGCAACATGGTGAAATCCCATCTTTACAAATATTTTGTGTCTTTACAAAAAAACACAAAAATTAGCTGGGCATGGTGTTGTGTACCTACAGTCCCAGCTACTCAGGAGACTGAAGTGGGAGAATGGCTTGAGCCTGGGAAGAAGAGGTGGCTTAAACCTGGGTGACAGCATGAGGCCTATCTCAAAAATAAAAAATAAAAGTAAAGCATTATTTTTATTGCATATTAATTATACCTTAATTTGCCAAACTGGACATTTTTGGCTCTCCAAATTAAACTAAATTGGTCTCCATTATTAAAATAGACCTTGTGAGGGCATCATTTGTATTGCAGCTCAATATCTCCTCTGCTCTGAAACTGAAGACCTACTATCTTCATGATTGTGCATGCTATGTTCAAAGCACAAGCTACTTGTCTGTGAGAACTAACAAGATCGGATATTAGAAACCACATAGTATAAGCCGGGCACGGTGGCTTGCCTGTAATTCCAGCACTTTGGGAGGCTGAAGCGGGAGGATCATGAGGTCAGGGGTTCGAGACCAGCCTGACCAACATGGTGAAACCCAGTCTCTACCTAAAAATACAAAAATTAGCTGGGCATGGTGGTACACCTGTTATCCCAGCTACTTGGGAGGCTGAGGCAGGAGAATTGCTTGAACCTAGGAGGCAGAGGTTGCAGTGAGCCGAGAGCACGCCACTGCACTATAGCCTGAGCGACAGAGCGAGACTCCATCTCAAAAAAATAAATTAAATAAAATAATAAAAAAAGGAAATCACATAGTGTAATGAATAGCCTGAACATTTAAAGAGAACAGTAATATCTAAAAAAAAAACCTGAATGTTGGTCATGTGCCAGACATTACAATACTCACAGCAATCCTATGAGGTTAATGAAATGATCTAACTTTTTTTCAATAGGACACTCTGGCTGCTATGTTGCGAATTGACTATAGCTGTGTGTTGTGGTTGGGGCAGCAGTGGACAAGAGTGGAGGAAGGAAGATGTATTTGGATGTCATACAATAATTCAGGTGAGCGACGGTGGCATGATCCATGGTGAAGGTGGTGGAGGGGGTGAAACATGGTTGCTTCTTGGATGCTTGGAAGACAGTTCACAATCTTTGCCAATGGATTGAATTTGGGGCCTTAGAGAAAGAAAGAATGATTCATAGGTTTTGAGCCCCTGAACACCTGGAAGGGTAGAGTAGCCATTTCCTGGGGTGGCAAAGATGGAGGAGGAGCAAGAGGACAGAGGTCAGGGATTCAACTTTGAGCGTGTTAAGTTGGAGACATGTGTTAGCCATATGGGGGTTTTCAAACAGGCAATTGGATAGATGAGTCTAGTGTACAGGGTTGTGGGAGGGTCTACAGCTGGGGGCCATAGATGATCTACGGTCTTGACACTGGATTAAATTACCAAGGGGTTGAGGTAGAAAAGATGAGATGTCCAAGGACTGGAATCTGGGACACTGTAACACTTAGAGGTCATAGAGCTAAGGAGGAAGCAACAAAGGAGACTGAGAAGGAGCTGCCAGCAAGACGGGGAAAAAACAAAACAAAACAGGAGAGAATGGTGTCCTGGAGGCCAAGGAAAGAGAGTGTATCAAGCTGGGGAAAGGGATCTTCTGTCAAACTCTCTCTGAGGAAGCAGCTGGAGGACTGAACGGCCAGTCCGAGAGGCCACTCTTCTTCCCAGTCACCTTGCCTATTGGTAACTCTATCATATATTTATTACATTCCCCTACAGTCATCACCTTTCTTGTCTATCTCGAGATGCTCTTGTCCATTTCAGTATTTCCACTGCCCAGCAGGTGCTCAATAAATGTTGAATAAATAAAAGATGAATGACTGAGTGTGTGAGTGAGTAGAGATCTCACAGGTTAGGGATGGTAAAAACACTACAGAAAGGTACGCTTCTGCTCATCTCTCCCCATGCCGCACTCAGTGACGTTGTGTTAGTAGTTTGAAATCGACTATGGTGAGAATATATATACCACAAAAATGAGCACCTTCTACCAACTCATGCTCCCTTCACCTGCTACTGTCCGTGTTAAACATTTGCTATCACACTACTGATTATACTATATTTCCCATATAAACCTCCAGGAAGCAACCTTTCTTCTATGAGGAAAAAAAAATCATGCCATTTTCTGGAAGACAGTATTTTCTTCTCTCTGTTTCTTTTACTTGTGTGAATACCAGGTGGACAAAACAACCAATACATTAACTAAATTTTTCTTTCTCTCCTACTGATGGTTTTGATGGTGTGCAGACAGCTATTCTTTAGCACCACCAATCAAGCAATGGGTTTTGACATCACCAGTGATGACTCCTCCCACAGCCACCACTCTGCAGCCTCTTCCACGGGTTCTCCTGAGAGAAAAAGTTTAGATTTATGAGAATCCACTTATTATTATTTAACTGGGTCAGCAGTTGAGCTGGTTAAGAAATGTGTGTCTGGATCAGAAATGTGGATACAAAATGCCAAGCTTCAAAGATTTTGAAAACATATATAAGGAAAATGGGGAGAAGTGTGAGATTATTCCCTTTGAAAGCTGCTACCCCAGCCTGATTCCTCTCCAGGTCCTGTTCCAGCTCCCTGATGACGCAATTCATCTCCCCCGCTGGAATGCATTATGCTATCTTGAAAGACTCAGAGCTAATGGAATGCTGAGAAAATCAATCCCTTCTTATTATGCAGGGCTGCTGTTGGGTAAATGGAAAACAAATTCTTTTTCCTCCTAAGTAGGCAGATATAAGCCATGGGAGACACCCTGATTATAGCTTACTCCTGTCCTGCATGAGAGTCTACACACCATTACTGTGCTTAACATGCAATTTGTTCAAAGAGGTCAGGTGCATATCCACTCACAACTCAGTAAGGAGACAGAACTTTTCTCTGCTTCCCGACACCCTGAAGAGGGCACATATCATAATGCAATGCCTTTTGGAGAGACGTATTCAATTGACATCTAATATCCATAATAATATCTACCACTTATTAAGCATTTACAATGTGCCAGGTATCATGCTTTAAAATTGTTCTTTTTTCTTTTTTTTTCCAAGACGGAGTCTCACTCTGTCGTCCAGGCTGGAGTGTAGTGGTGCCATCTCCGCTCGCTGCAACCTCTGCCTCCCAGGTTCAAGCAATTATTCTGGCTCAGCCTCCTGAGTAGCTGGGATTACAGGTGTGCGCTACCACACCTGGCTAATTTTTGTATTTTTAGTAGAAATATTGGCCAGGCTGGTCTCAAACTCCTGACCTCATGCTCTGCTGGCCTTGGTCTTCCAAAGGGCTTGGATTACAGGTGTGAGACACTGCACCTGGCCAAAATATTCTTTCTTTAAGTATTCTATTCTTTAAACAGTAACTTTATGAGGGAGATTCTATTTTTGTCCCCATTTTACAGTTGAGCAAACTAGTTAACATAAAAGGACCAAGGTCACTTCAAGTATCAGAATCTGGATTTGAACTAATTTCTGTTTGATTCCAAAACCAGGACTTCTAAACACATTGTTCCATGCTGATGGTATGTCTCATAACTAGAACCAAGTGAAAGCTACAAGCAGTTTCAGGTTCAGTATAAGGCTCTCAGCTGAAACTGAGTGTATTGTTTCATTCTCACCCTGCTAATAGAGAACTGCCTGAGACTGGATAATTTACGAAGGAAAGAGGTTTAATTGACTCATAGTTCTGCGAGGCTGGGGAGGCCTCAGGAAACCTACAATCATGGTAGAAGGGGAAGCAAACATGTTCTTCACATAAGAGCAGGAAGAAGTGCTGAGCAAAGAGGGAAAAGCCCCTTATAAAACCATCAGATCTTGTGAGAACTCACTCACTATCATGAGAACAGCAGCATGGGGGTAACCACCCCCATGATTCAATTACATCTCGCCTGGTCCCTCCCATGACACAGAGGAATTATGGGAACTGCAAGTCAAGATGAGATTTGGGTAGGGATAAAGCCAAACCATATCACTGAGAATACACAGCCTTGTAAGATAATGAGCTCTCTGACATTGGAGATATTCAAAAAGAAATGGAAAGACGAACACTTCCCAGTATGGTAGGTTTCTTGCTCTGAGAAGAATGGTTGATCAAACCTGCTGCTTGTTGAAGCTGATTGTTCACCAGGGAAACAGAGAAGATATTTTTGGTAAGAAAGTAGACATGTTCCACAAAGGTGGATTAGAAATGAGGGACAAAATGAAAAGATTCAGGCCATAATAAAGAAGGACTTCTTTTTAAGTTTTCAAATTGACAAGTAAAAACTTTATGTATTTATTTTGTACAACATGATGTTTTGAAATATGTATAAATTGTAGGCTGGCTAAAATGAGCTAATTAACAAATGTACTATCTCTCATATTCTCATTTTTTGTGGTGAGAACACGTAAAATCTACTATCAGGTGTTTTTAAGAATACAGGTATTCCCTGGAAATACTGCAGGTTCAAGTCCAGATCACTCTATTAAAGCAAATATCACAACAAAGTGAGTCATACAAATTTGTTATTTTCCCAGTGCATATAAAAGTTATGTTTACACTATACATATATCATACCGTAGTCTAGTAAATGTGCAATAGCATTATGTCTAAAAAAGTGTATAGCTTAACTTAAAAATAATTTATTGCTAAAAACATGCTACCAATCATCTAAGCCTTTACTGAGTTGTAATCTTTTTGCTCGTGAAGTCTTGCCTCTATGCTAGTGGCTGATGACTGGATCAGGGTGGTAGTTGCTGAAGGTTGGGGTGGCTGTGGTAATTTCTTAAAATAAGACAACAATGAAGTTTGCCACATCACTGGACTCTTCATTTTATGAACAATTTCTCTGTAGCATGTGATGTTGTTTGGTAGCAATTTACCCACGGCAGAACTTCTTTCAAAATTGGAGTTAATGATCTCAAATCCTGTTGCTGATGTATTAACTATGTTTATGTGATATTTTAAACCCTTTGTTGTCACTGCAACAATGTTCACAGTATATTCACCAGGAGTATCTACTTACAACTCAGTAAGGAGACAGAACTTCTTTTCTTGGCTTCCTCTGCCACCCCTGAGAGGGTACATATCATCACGCAATGCCATTTGGAGAGACACAACATTTGGAGAGAATAAATGTTGTGTTAGCAGAAATCACTTTCAAGAAATCACTTTCTTTGACCATCCACGAAGTAACTCCTCATCCATTAACATTTTATCAGGAGATTGCAGGAATTCAGACACATATTCAGGCTTCACCTTTAATTCCAGTTCTCTTAGTATTTCTACCACATCTGCAGTTACTTCCTCCACTGAAATCTTAAACACCTCAGAATCATTCATGAGGGGAATCAACTTCTTCCAAACTCTTGTTAATGCTGATATTTTGACTTCCTCCAATGAATCACAACTGTTCTTAACAACACCTAGTATGGTGAATTCTTTCATGAAAGTTCTTAATTTACTTTACCCAGAGCTATCAGAGGAATCACTATCTATGGCAGCTATAGCCTCATTAAAAGTATTTCTTTTTTTTTCTTTTCTTTTTTTTTTTTTTGAGACGAATTTCGCTCTTGTTACCCAGACTGGAGTGCAATGGCACGATCTTGGCTCACCGCAACCTCTGTCTCCTGGGTTCAAGTAATTCTCCTGCCTCAGCCTCCCGAGTAGCTGGGACTACAGGCATGGGCCACCATGCCCAGCTAATTTTTGTATTTTCAGTAGAGACGGGGTTTCACCATGTTGACCAGGATGGTCTCGATCTCTTGACCTCATGATCCATCCGTCTCAGCCTCCCAAAGTGCTGGGATTACAGATGTGAGCCACTGCACCCGGCCAGTATTTCTTAAATAATAAGATTTGAAAGTCCAAACTACTTCTCCATTCTTGGGCTAGAGAATAAATGTCGTGTTAGCAGGCCTGAAAACAATGTTAATTATCTTGTACACTTCCATAAGAGTTCTTGGGTGACCAGGTATATTGTTACTGAGCATTAGTATTTTGAAAGGAATCTTTTTTCTACACAGTAGGTCTCGACAGTGGGCTTAAAATATTTGGTAAACCATGCTGTAAACAGATGTGCCATCATCCAGGCTTTGCTGTTCCGTTTACTGAGCACAGGCAGAATAGATTTAGCATGATTCTTAAGGATCCTAGGATTTTTGGAATGGGAAATAAGCATTGGTGTCAGTGGTAAAGTCATCAGCTACATCAGTCCCTAGCAAAAGAGTCAATCTATCTTTTGAAACTTTGAAGGTAGGCATTGACTTCTCTCTAGCTATGAAAGTCCTTGATGGCATCTTTTTCCAACAGAAGTCCATTTGTCTACATTAAAAATCTATTATTTAGTGTAGCCAACTTTATCAATTCTCTTAGCTTGATTTTTTTGATAACTTGCTGCAACTTTTATATCAGCACTTGCTGCTTCACCTTGCACTGTTATATGGAGATGGCTTCTTTTCTTAAACTTCTGCACCTTTCTCACCACTTTCAGCCTTCATAAAATTGAGGAAACTTAGGATTTTGCTCTGGATTAGGCTTTGGCTTAAGGGAATGTGGTAGCTGTTTGATTTTCTATCCAGATCACTCAAACTTTCTCTGTATCAACAGTAAGGTACTTATAATTTCCTTCAAGAACTTTTCCTTTCATTTACAAATTGACTAACTGGAGTAAGAGGCTTAGCTATTGACCCATCTCAGCTTTCAACATGCCTTCCTCATAAATATAATCACATTTTCTATATCCATTCATCCATTGATGGACCCTTAGGTTGTTTCCATGTTTGCCTATTGTAAACAGTGCTGCAGTTAACATGAGAGTGCAAATATCTTTTCAACATACTGATATCATGTCCTTTGAACATATACCCATTAGTGGGATTGCTGAATCATATGGTAGTCCTTTTTTTTTTTTTTTTTTTTTTTTTGAGATGGAGTCTTGCTCTGTCACCAGGCTGGAGTGCAGTGGTGCGATCTCAGCTCACTGCAACCTCCACCTCCCAGGTCCAAGTGATTCTCCTGCCTCAGCCTCCCGAATAACTGGGAATACAAGTGCATGCCACCATGCCCAGCTAACTTTCGTATTTTTTTTAGTAGAGACGGGGTTTCACCATGTTGGCCAGGATGGTCTTGATCTCTTGACCTCGTGATCCACCCACCTCTACCTCCCAAAGTGCTGGGATTACAGGTGTGAGCCACTGCTCTGGCCTGGTAATCCTATTTTTAATTGTTTGAGGAACCTCTATACTGTTTTCCATAACAGCTGTACCAGTATAAATTTTCACCAACAGCATGCAATTATTTTTCTCCACATCCCACCAACATCTTTTGTCTTTGATAATAGCCATTCTAACAGGTATAAGGTGATAGCTCATTACGGTTTTAATGGGCATTTCTCTGATGATTAGTGATGTGGGGCATTTTTTCATATACCTGTTGGCCACTTGTATGTCTTCTTTTGAGAAGTGTCTATTCAAGTCCTTTGCTCATTTTTAAAATCAGGTTGTTTTCTTGCTAGTGAGTTGTTTGGGCTCCTAATATACTTTGGATATTAATCCTTTATCAGATGGGTTTGCAATTTTCACCCACTCCATAGGTTGTCTCTTCACCCTGTTGATTCTTTTGCTGTGCAGAAGCTTTTTCGTTTGATGTAATCTGATTTGTCTATTTTCACTTGTGTTGCCTACGAGGAAGAACTTCTTTTAGCTAACATGTTATGGACTACGCTCCATGAGGCTGGTCACAGGAAAGCTGGCGACCACGCATAGAGTTGCTTTTGCCTCTACCCTTTCCCAAGACTTCATCATCTTTTACCTGGAATCTTGCTCGTTTCCTAACTGATCTCTCCTCCAGTCTCTCCCCAGCTTAGCACATCCTCACACTGATCTGAGTTATCACCACCCAAACCAATCTCACTTCTCATTCTCTTACTTAAAGACCATTTCACTCCCATTGGCAAGGTGAGCTCCCAGGGAGGCAGAATGAGACAGAGACTAGCATGCAGGGTGTTCATTAGGGAGGGCTCTTGAGATTAATACCTGTAGAAGGGAGAGAAGGAAGCAGGACTGGACACACGGAAGTTGAGCTCCAAAGTCATCACAACAAAGCTTTAGCTAACCTCCTGGGGAGCTCTGAAGTTGGGATGTCCCTCCGGAGTTCTTCTGAACTGGGGTGAATTGACAGAGTATACTTCTGTGTAGACCAATGACTGGTTGCCCCAGGAAGCTAGTATGATCTTGGGATAGACAACTGCATGCATAAAAGAGAGATCCCAGAAGAGAATTGCAAGTAAGGGCCATCTACCAGCAGCACTCCCTGCAGCCAGGAATATGCCATTCAGGACTGAAGGTCATTAGATTCTTCTACACCGATAGAATACCACCCAACTCCTCTGCATGTCATGCAAGGCCCTTCACAGTCTGGCCCCTGCCATGTCTCCAACCCCATCTTTCTCCACTCCTTACTGCTTAACCCTGGTACATTAAGTTTCCCAGGGGATTCTTGAAAGTGCTGTCACTTTCAGAATTTGTACATACTATTCCCTCTTAAAAGGATGCCCTCAACTGCTGTATTACTTTTTAATGGCTGCTGTAACAAATTACCACAAACTTGGTGGCTTAAAACAATACATATTTATTCTCTTGCAGTCCTGGAGATCAGAGTCCAAAATCAGTTTTCCTGAGCTGAAATTGAGGTGTCAGCAGGGCTGTGCTCCCTCCACAAGCTGGAGGGAAGAATCTGTTTCCTTGCCTTTTCCAGCTTCTAGAGCCACATTCTTTGCATTCCTTGGCTCATGACTCCTTCCTCCATCTTTAAAGCCAGCAGCAGCACAGCATCTTGCTCCACTGTCGCATCAACTTCTGCTTATGCTGCTTCTGCTAAACCTACCTTTGTCTCTCCCTTATAAGAATATTTGTTACTGCATTGATGGTCCAGCTGGATAAAACAGAATGGTCTTTCCATCTCAAGATAATTAGCTTAGTCACATCTGTTAAGTCTCTTTTGCCATATTATACAGTTTGGCTGTGTCCCTGCCCAAAATCTCATCTTGAGTCATAATAATCCCCACATGTCAAGGTCAGGACCAGGTGGACATAATTGAATCACGGGAGCCATTTCCCTAATAGTGTTCTCATGATAGTGAGTGAGTTCTCACGAGATCTGATGGTTTCATAAGGGGCTTCCTCCTTCGCTCAACTCTAATTCCTCGCCCTTGCCACCATGTGAAGACAGATGCATTTGCTTCCCCTTCTGCCACAATTGTAAGGTTTCCTGAGGTCTCCCCAGCCCTGTGGAATTATGGGTCAATTAAACCTATTTTCTTTATAACTTACCCAGTCTTCGGTATGTCCTTATAGCAGCATGAGAATGGACTAATACACCATATAACCCCAGGCTCCAGGGATTAGGACTTGATCTCTTTGGGAACCATTATTTACCTACCCCATCTGCCTTGCCCACTTACCTTTAAATCTCAGCTCAATTGTTAACTCGTGTGAAATTTTTCCTGACATTCCCAAGTGGGTAGAATTGACAGCCCTTTTTGTTTCCCAGCACTTTTCCATGTCTTTATTTATTGATTTCCCTGTTGTGCTGTACTTCATTTATAAAACATGAATTCATTCATTCATTGAGAAATTTCTACGTGCCCAGCCATTGTTGTTAATTTTTAGGGTTAGGGAAGTGAACAAACTGGACAAAAAGCCCTGCCCTTGTCTGACTTCTATTCTAATGAAGGGAGATACGCAATTTTTAAGAGAAAAGAAAAACAAATAGCGTGTTAAAAAAAAAAGTGCTGAGGGAAAAAATATATCCAGGTATAGGAGATTATGCATGCAACAGGGGAAGACGGAGGTAGTTGCAACTTAAAACAGGTGGTCAAGGAAGGTCTCATTGAGATGGTGACATTCAGTAGTCTTAAAGGAGATTAGGATGGATATCTAGCAGAAGAACCTTCTGGGTGGAGAGAACTGCCAGTGCAAAGGCTCTGAGGTCAGAACATGGCTTAGGTATCCCAGTGACAGATAGGGGAGCTCCTAGAGTTTTGAGCAAAGAATCGGTTTACCAATGCTGTCCCAAGACTTGGGCCTGGACAAGATTGGTAAAGACTACAGGTGTTAAACACAGGTGGGAAAATGATGACTCTATCAGCAGGTGAGGGAAACCAGGAGGAAATTGATTCAGGTGGGGAGGAGAGAAAGTAATGAACCTAGTTTTTAAAATGTACAACTGGAGATGAAGGTGAAACATCCTAGTGGAGAGGCCCAGATGAGGGTTGACAGAATTTTAGATTTGAAAGATCATCTGGTCTACCCCTTCATTCAAGAAATATGAGCCTGCAGTGGTGGCCTCTCCTTCTTACCCTGTTCTCCACCTGCTACCAAGTTTCTGCATCTTGCCATCCCTCCCTACTGCTAGGCTGCTTGCTCGTCTCTTCCCCACCTCCAGGACTTACCTCCAAGCTCAGCTCCTTCAGTAACGTTAACTGGCCCCATGTCTCTATGATTTTATCCTCTTCAGGATTCCTCTGTCCTTTATGATCTGGTATTTCACAATATCTAGGGAAAGGGTATGTAAGTTTTAATAGAGAAAAGAATGTAAGTTTTGCAAGCAGACAGATAGGATTAAAATCTCAGCTCAGCCACTTCCTAGTATGTGATCTTAGGAATTCATTCATCCTCCCTGGGCCTTAGTTTCTTCATATTAAAATGTTCTTAAAGGACTGAAATGATAAGTCTACTTCATAGACCTACGTGAGTATCCAAAGACAACGTCTACAATGCACCTGGTATGTATTAGGCACTCAGTAAATGCTGATTCTTCCTTCTCTGACTGCTTGCCCCTTGCCCATAGTTCCACTGTCTGCAGTTGGCATTTTTATCCTTCTCCCTTTTCCCTTATTATATTTAGTTAATGTTTTATTTATAAATACACATTTGTAACACATTTTATTCCAGGCCACAGCAGCACAGATAAGAATACAAGATTATGGGAAACCTTTTCTTGTAATTATCTACTTGAATATATGTAAAAATAACCTGTACAATTGTCCCTGTCAATTTTTAAAAACTTATTTGGATTTTTTTCTTTTTTTGAGTTGGAGTCTTGCTCCTGTCAAGCAGGCTGGAGTGCAGTGGCACAATCTCTGCTCACTGCAACCTCCATCTTCCAGGTTCAAGTGATTCTCCTTCCTCAGCCTCCCAAGTAGCTGGGACTACAGGCATGTACCACCATTCCCAGCTAATTTTTGTATTTTTAGTAGAGATGGTGTTTCTCCATGTTGGTCAGGTTGGTATCAAACTCCCAACCTCAGGTGATCCACCCGCCTCGGCCTCCCAAAGTGCTGGGATTACAGGCGTGAGCCACCATGCCTGACCTTGGAGATTTTCAAATATAGTCCACAGTAGAAGAGAATAGCACAATGTACCTCCAAGTACTTGTTACCCAGGTCCAATAACTGTCAACCTTAACTAGTCTTATCTGTCTGCTATCCTCAATTTTTATTTCTGGAGTATTTTAAAGCAAAATTTTAGACATCATATTATTCCACTCATAAGTAATTCAGTGGGTGTCTCCAATATATATGGATTAATTTTAGTTTGCTAATGCTTCCATAACAAATGCCATAGGCTGGGTGGCTAAAGCAATAGACATTTTTTTCCTTTCACTTTTAGAGGCTGCTAGTCCAGATGAAGGTGCTAGCAGGGTTAGTATCTCCTGAGGCCTCTCTCCTTGGCTTGCAGATGGCCACCTTTTCACTGTGTCCCCCACATAGCCTTTTCTTTTTGCTAGTGCCCCACCCCATGGCTCTTATTCCTATAAGAACACCAGTCCTATTAGTTAGGACCCCACTCCATTCCTACTAGATTAGGTCCTCATTTACCCCAGTTACCTCTTTAAAGGTCCTTCTTCTAATACAGTCACAATGGAGGTTAAGGCTTCAACATGTGAATTTTGGAGAGATACAATTCAGTCCATAACAGGACTATAAAAATATATGAGCACAATACTGGCATCATGCTAATAATATTAATAATAATAATAATGGCGTAATACTCTCTAGCATCCTGTCAATGTTCAAATTTTTCTGGTTATTCCCCAAACATTTTGTTACTAGTTGGTTCATTTACATCATAGTTCAAAAGATGGAGGGGTTTTTATGTTTTTGATTTTTTAAAAGAAATACAGATTCCTAAGCCCCACCCTGTTGGAGCTTTCACCTTGCTGCCTGTTCATCAGGCAGCCCCTATGGGGTCATGATACTTTTCATTGTTATTGCTACCTCAGTAGAAATTTCACTATATTCTCATCAGAATTATGCCAACGTTGACAGACTTCCATCAAGAAAGTGTGTCTTTACAACAAATGTCATTAGCAATGAAATTCACTGATCAATTTTTCACACAGCACAGTTTCCAGTTTTTACCATTTTATATATAGTTTATTGATGTTATTTTCATTGGCATCAATTATTATTATTATTTTTGAGACAGAGTTTCACTCTGTTGTCCAGGCTGGAGTGCAGTAGTGAAGTTGCTCACTGCAACTTCTACCTCCTAGGTTTAAGTGACTCTCCTGCCTCAGCCTCCCAAGTAGCTTGGAACATAGGCACCCGCCACCACGCCTGGTTAATTTTTGTATTTTTTTTTTCAGTAGAGATGGGGTTTCACCATGTTGACCAGGCTGGTCTTGAATTCCTCTCCTCAAGTGGTCCACCCCACTCAGCCTCCCAAAGTGCTGGGATTACAGGCATGAGCTACCATGCCCGGCCTCTTTTTTTTTTTTTCAACAGAGATGGAGTCTCACTCTATTGTCCAGGCTGGTTTTGAACTCCTAGCCTCAAGCAATCCTCCTGCCTCTGTTTAAATTTTACAACAAAATTTGATTCATTGTCAAGTTTTTGTCCATGTCAAATTTTACCAATTATAACATCTGCCTTCATGGATTTTACTTCGTGGCCATTATTTCTACCAAATCCAATTTTTCTTGATCCTATTTGGATGTCTACATTTTGTCAAGAAGATTTGACTCTTCAGGCAATTTTCCATCAATAACCATTTTTTTTCCTATATGTAGTTTTAGCTGTTAATTTGTGTTGGTCATTTCCACCAATAATATTTATTATTAGTTTGATAAACGGCTGAGAGCTTGGATTTCTTTCTTTATGTATTCATGAAAAAATGTTACGTATCTAAGAGATATCAAGGGAGATAAAGTGTGGGAGTTAGAAAGTGACAAAAAGACACACACGCAGAGGGAGATGGAGATGGATTGAGAAAGAAGCTGCAGCTGTCTTAGGATAATGTTTGCTAAGCTCTCTGAAGGGCCCCCAAAATACCTTGGAGGTCAAATGGCAAGATTAAAACAACATGGTGGCTCCAATATGGTTGGTGAGAATGGACTGGACAAATAGTTCAGGACTTTAAGTCCTGGGAAGTTAAACACACAGCTGTTATCCTTCTACCCCTAACCCTTTTCGGTTTTATGGCTTTTTATTTCCTTCCTATTCCTATTCCCCTCTGTTCCTGTCTCCTTCTATTGCCCATAAAATAGCTTCAGCAGAGGTGACCTTCCATTTGGGTTTAATCAGTGCCTAGCACAGTGCCCTGCGTGCAATGAATGTTCAATAATTATTTATTGACTAGTTTATTTTAAAGCATCATCCTTATGAGTTAAACTCCCATAAGCTAGGCCACTGTTAACAAATCAAAACACATCGAACTCGATCTACCACTTCCTGGGGGGGGTAAGTGGGTGGATGGAGCCAGATTCAGCAATTCTGAACTGTTGGGAGGCCTCTCAATCTGTCTGCAGAATTGAAGCTTGAAAAGTTTTATTTTTTGCCCACGTTCCCTAGCAAATGCCTGCTGCACACCCACACACTTAGCCAGCAAGAAAAAAAGAAGAGCTGCTGGAAGAATTATTCCTGTGGGACCAATAATCATAGGAGCAGCGTCCCCAAAGCTTTCCATCCAGTCTGAGCTCCCAGTTCCTCGAGTCCAGCCTCACAGTTGTCTGGGACTGAAGCCAAGGAGGAGGGAGGCTTTGACAGAAGGGCTACAAATGGTAGCCCCTCCTGGGAGAGTGAGGCCTGGGTGGGAGTTGAGGGGGCCAGTGGTGAAGGAAGCAAAGACACAGCCGAGCTGAGAGAGAGAGAGAAGAGTAGATCAGAAGGGGACCACAAAGCTAAGTTTTTGGCTAACGTTTTAAATGGCTTGGAATGGCAGCAGCCTGAACTTAACCATGTGATTGCAATGTTAAAACTTGAGGATTAGGCCAGATAGCTCACGCCTGTAATCCCACCACTTTGGGAGGCTGAGGCGCACAGATCACAAGGTCAGGAGTTCGAGACCAGGGTGGCCAATATGGTGAAACCCGTCTCTACTAAAATTACAAAAATTAGCCGGGTGTGGTGCCACGCACCTGTAGTCCCAGTTACTCAGGAGGCTGAGGCAGAAGAATTGCTTGAACCTGGGAGATGGAGGTTGCAGTGAGCCAAGACTGTACCACTGCACTCTAGCCTGGGCGACAGAGTGAGACTCTGTCAAAAAAAAAAAACCCAAAAAAACAGAAACCCCCGCTGAGGGTTAGCAAAAAGGAAACAGAGGGAGCAAGGGAAGGATGCCGGCTAGCCATCAAGAAAATAGGAAAAACAAGAGGGAAGGGCTAGACTCATGTTTCTCAAACTTAGCTGCAAGTTGGAACCAACTAGGGAGCTTTAAAACACTGAAGCCTGGGCCTGCCACCAGACTGATTTAATTGACCTGGGGTGGGTTTTGAGTGTCAAAATTTTTCAGAAGTTCCCCAGGGGGTCTACTGTGCAGCCAGAGCAGAAAGCAGCTGGGCTTGATCATTGAAGATGGAAAAGGAAAGGAAACATGATCTCCCTGTGTCTTCTGTGACCCAGCAGTGCAGGAGAGAGGGACCTTGGGCCTGCCTACTCTCCGGTATCCCTGTGACAAGTTGTGGTGGCTCCATGGAAAGAACTGGGTATGTGCATCTCAAGGCCTGAGTTCTCGTTTCAGATTGGCCACTAGCCACTGTGTGACCTTGAGGGCACGGGACACAGAAGACCTGAGCTCACTAACTCACTGAGTTGTGGGCTGGTCATTTCCTCACCCTGCCTTCGGTTCTCCCATGAAAACTGAGGGTGTTGATCTCCAGCTCTAAAACATTCCAAATTTCTACTTTCATTAAAATAGCCCAGTCACTTTAGTTCAACAGATTTTTTTTTCATGAATTATTCAAACTTAGGAGTTGAATGTTGAAAATAACATGTTCGCAGTGTCCTCATTAGGAAGCGTTTAGCTGTGAATCTCCTTTCTTCCACTATATTTACAAAGCCTGACTTCTGCAAAGTTTCGGGGATGAACACAATCAGTCACAAAGTCTCTAGAGAATGCCACGTGGAAATTAAGTAAATAATAAACAACCACCTGATATACAGAGATGGTATAATAAAGTGAGCAGGAGGGAGTACCTGTGGATGCTCAGAAGAGCTCCCAGCCTTCCATGAGCCGCTCAGCCTTGCTGGCTTCAGTGCCAGTCCTGTTCGTGAACATGTACTGGAAGCCTATTTTATAGAAGGGGAATGAGACAAATAACTCTTGCCCCTAATAAGCCCAATCTGGGAAGTTCAGGCAGACACATAAACAACCAATGATGACAGAGAATATGAATAAGAGGGAGACTGTGGTACAGGCTTTTAATTTCTGGCTTTCTCTTTGATTTTTTTTTTTTTTTTCAGACAGAGTTTCACTCTTGTTAACCAGGCTGGAGTGCAATGGCACAATCTCGGCTCACCGCAACCTCTGCCTCCTGGATTCAGGCAATTCTCCTGCCTCAACCTCCTGAGTAGCTGGGATTACAGGCACGTGCCACCATGCCCAGCTAATTTTTTGTATTTTTAGTAGAGACGGGCTTTCACCATGTTGACCAGGATGGTCTCGATCTATTGATCTCGTGATCCACCCGCTTTGGCCTCCCAAAGTGCTGGAATTACAGGCTTAAGCCACCGCGCCCGGCCTTTTTCTCTTTGACTTTTAACCATCAAACAGGAAATTCAAAATAAGCAGAAGTTGGGCCTGAATGATGACACCCTTCAGAGGGGCCCAGAGAGTCTGTCATCACACACCTAGACAACACAGGGCTTTGGTATAACTGCTTCTAGAGATAAGATTGTGAAGGTATGGAAATAAAAACAGTGATTTGTATATAATTTGTTATAAGGTTATAAATATATTGTAACACTGGAGGAAAAACAGTTGTGGGGTTTTTTTTTTTTAAGAGATGAGGTCTCACTATGTTGCTCAGGCTGGTCTCAAACTTCTGGTCTCAAGTTATCTCTTGCCTCAGCCTCCCAAAGGGCTAGGATTACAGGCATGAGCCACTGCACCCAGTCCAGGAAAGGTATTTCTAAAGAACCAAAGTGACAGCAGATTCATTTAGTTAATTTTCAGAATCCTTCTCTTATATTACTGCTTCATGATTAAACAACAGCCACCCAGGGCAACTGAGGAAGTTCTACCTGGTGACTATGCTCATGCTTATCACTGCAAGAATCAGAAGACAATAATATCTGGGAATTTTCACAGTATGTGTCAAGGAGGTAAGGAATTTAAAATGCTAAGACATTTGTGATTCCACTTTGCTTTGCATTGGAAAAGATGGTTGTAAGCTGTTAAAATGTAAACCAGTAATTCCCAAACTCTAGCGTTCATCTGAATCACATGCAAAGCTTGCTTAAAACACTGATTGCTGGCCTCACTCCCAGGGTTTCTGATTCAGCAGGTCTGGGGTAAGGCCAGAGAATTTGCATTTCTAACAAGTTCCCAGGTGATGCTGATGCTGCTGGTCAGGGACCAAGTTTTGTGAACCGCTGACATTAACGCATAATTTTGCTATTCAAAGTACTGTTCAAAGTAGCAAATAAAGTGCATTCAAGGACTCTCGGTATTGTGCTCCTTCTGCTCTATGTATTATTCCTCTGTCTATTCATGTTCTGCCTTTCTATTTCTATAACTCATAGCACTGATCTGTGGCTAATCAGCTGTAGAGAAATGGGTCCCTTCCTGGACACCATCATCTTAAATTATTAGTGCATAGGCACTACTGTAAAATCTGAAAGTTGGCTCATCAGTGTAGGTTCATTTTTTTCCCTCTAGTTTCTTCTACAGCAAATGTCATGATTTTAAAGAATATTCCCCAGCCTAAGATCCTATGATTTTATAAAGCATTGATTTTAAGCAGCACTGTCCATTTGTTTGAAAGGAGGAGGAAAATCACTTTTTCAGAGTATCCACTTACCTACACAGGTGCTCAGTCTCATTTAATTTTCCCATAGCCATTTGAGTTGATGGCCATTTTAGAGATAGAGACACAGAAGTCCAGAGAGTTTAGGTAACCAAGCAGGATTTGAACTCTGAGCATCCTTGTTCTTCCCAGGACACTGCAGGATTTCCTGCTGGGGGCACAAAGAGAAAATAATGTTGGGGAATGCTTCCTCCCATGGTCTGTTCCTCTGCTTCCAAACACCACTGACACTTGGGTGTTTGCACGCAAGAGGGAAGCTTTGGCAGTAGACCCCCTTGTTTATAGATCTGGAATCCCACATACACAAAAAGTGAATGCAGAACCAAGAGGGAGGGCTGAGGGCTAGGTCAAGCCTGGATGGCACAACTGTCAACACAGCAAAAATACAGGGAAAGGCAAAAACATTTAAAAAAATACAATCAGCCATTTTCTTCTTGCTAGAACCAGCAGCTTTTGACACTCTGTTTGAATAGGCTTTTATTTTCCTTAAAAAAAAAAAAAATTCTTCTATTTATAGCTCTCCTAACAACAAGGTCAGAATGTTCAATGGGATGATAGAAGGAAATCTCTCCATGACACACACAGGTCTTACCAGTCTTAGAATCCAGTAATTCAAAATCACAGGCTCGAGTGACACTTAAGTAGGAAAAAAGATCTCTTACCGAAATCTGACCATTAGTGAGAAGAAAATTATAACTATCAGCTA
The DNA here is from genome assembly GCF_048565385.1 of Saimiri boliviensis. Taxonomy (NCBI): domain Eukaryota; kingdom Metazoa; phylum Chordata; class Mammalia; order Primates; family Cebidae; genus Saimiri; species Saimiri boliviensis. Next base: position 32,176,377 of record NC_133457.1, on the reverse strand, counting down.
CCACTTATTGAGGGTTCCTTAGGGACCATCATAATCTGTGTTTAAATTATTTGCAGAGTTAGAAAGCCCAGCCCAGTAGGCCTCACAGACTGCTGGAAGCTAAACCAGGTTACTTCTTGGAGAACCAACGTGAAACTTAGGAGCAGAGGTTACTAAAGAGGTATGTAAGTGACTGCCTACACTGGGAAGGAACCTGCATAATAGCCAATGTGTGCACTACAAAGTTTTGAGGGGAAGGAAACGGCACCAATCTGGACTTTCATGTGCTTGTGAATCGCCCCGGAATTTTGCAGATTCAGCTTCAGGAGGCCTGGAGGGTTGAGATTCTGCATTTCTAAGAGCTCCCAGGTGTGCCAATGTTGCTAGCCCACATACCACACTAAAAGTAGCAACAAGCTGGAAAACTTTACATGTAGAATCTTGAGTACTTTTAAGGAAATCAATTTCCAGATCCTCAAAGCCTATTTGTACTCTTTCCTAAAATCTAAGAAACAGTGAGGTCAAGCTGTAGATTCTTTTGCAAGGGATTTCTTCCCACTTTACAGAAGAAAGGCCCTTCTCTCTTCCACCCTAAATCTTACAGTGGCATGTTGTTGCCTCAGGGTGAAAACACCCCTAGGTTTCTAAGCAAAGGAACAATTTGAAATATTGGTATGAGAAAAAAAAAACAACTTTTTATCTGAGGGATGTGAACCCCTTTAAATTATCAGGCCCAGAGAAGCACTGAAGATATAACAGTAGTCATGCCTCACTCCTCCTTGAGCTAGATAATGACCTCTTGAAACCATTTGCTATTCGGGCTCCAGACTAACTAATGCCAAGTAGCCATAAAGAGCCATACATTCAACAGTTCAACAATGCATAGCCAATCACTAACAAATGTTATTTCTGTAAACCAATTAGGATTCCTGAAGAATTCAGGAACAAATCACTCTCTTGATTTATTCCTTTTTTTCTTTAAAAACTTGAGCCTCTCCTATGTTCCCCCAGGGCACTCTCCAAGGCAATCTGGAAGTGTGTCCTGGGTTGCAGTCTTCAACCCTGGCCCAAATAAACTATAGTAATTTTGTTTAGCTTCTTCCTTTTAGGTCTACTGCTATTATTGTTGAGAAAGTGACTAACTCTAAATAACTGGTTGCAAATATTTTCGCAAGTCAACTGATATTGAGTCATTGCTGTCAACAAAGTTGCAAGAAATATGAATTATATAATAACAGCTGTGTAAAAATAATTTTAAGAGAATAAGCACTAAATAATTTCTGCCTTTTAACTCAAAAAGAATTCAATCATTAAATGACATTTATTTTTAATTTTTGGAGACAGAGTCTTGCTCTTTCACCCAGGCTGTAGTGCAATGGCACCAACTCAGCTCACTGCAACCTCCAACCCCTGGGTTCAAGCCATTCTTCCTGCCTCAGCCTCCCAAGTAGCTGGGATTACAGGCGCCTGCCACCACAGCCAGCTAATTTTTGTATTTTTAATAGAGACAGGGTTTCACCATGCTAGCAAGCTGGTCTTGAACTCCCGACCTTAGGTGATCCACCTACTTTGGACTTCCAGAGTGCTGGGATTACAGGCGTGAGCCACCACATGGGGCCTTAATGATATTTCTACAACAAAACTTCCAATTCCACTGCTTAAATATGAACAAAATGTCTCAGCATTTATATCTAATGAAAAAAAGAAAAAATAGGGTGAATATTGATGTTGAATCCTATTTCATTCTAGCATTAATAATCAATAATGAATATAATTGTCAAAAAAGAGAGAGAGCAAAGAAAAAACTCTAAGAGATCAACTTCCAATAAAAATTTTATCATAATCATCAAAACATGTATTTATGTTGTTTTGACCAATCATTTACCAATAATCATCACAATGACTCAATGCAGAAGAGTTGTTTTAACACTTAGAGCTTTATAGACTGTATACACTTGCTCGTTGTTACAGAGAAATATGACACAACGTATGTTTCATAGGATAAAATTCTGTAAGGCAAAGGAATGGAAATACAAATCCAAGGAGAAGAAAAAATGATGTAAGATTTAAGAAGAGCTTATTCTGCTATTTCTAAAAAGATGATAATCACTTGGTATATAGATTCCATTGGAAACATTTCTTAAATGATATACAAAATGTCAATACATTAAGAAGAGCTTGTTCTTGTATATTTTTTAAAGGATGAATATATATCAAACACTATAGTACATAGATTCCATTGGAAACATTTTTAAAATATCAGGGGCTTGTTTTGAAATGTCAATACTTGTTAGAACAGAGAATTTCTTTACAATTACTTAAACTTGTGATAAAAAAAATTTTAGATGTCAGCATAAAAAACTGTGAGCAATGCATAGCTTTTCAGATTTCCTTTAGAGGTCCACAAGCAAAACATAAACATTTGAAGACCTCAGGTCTGAAAGCTTTTCCTCTGTCTTCCAAGACACATCAGGGCACAGAGTCATCTGGCCAGTGATGAAGCTATCTGTTGCCTCTCAGCAGGCAGAGCTAACCACCTGTGACCTCGTGCCCCAAACACTGCTAGAGACCTGACTCCAATCTCACACCATCATCCTGCAATGTGATTAGCTCCGCCTTTTCATCATCTCTAGCCCCTACTTATCCCTGGCATAAAGGGAATGCTGGAGGAAAGATAAAGGATGGATAGATGGATGAATGTATAGGTATCTGCATGCATGCACAAAGAGACTCCAGACTTTGTAGCCAGCTATTCTGAGTTATTCTGAGCAAAAGCACTTACTCTGAGGGTTAAACAACAAGCTCTTCAAGACCCTGACTCCAAGGTTTCTCTATATATAACTACATTTCACCAGATTATCACCACCTGATGTTCACACCATACAGTTCAGGATATACCTGTGGTATAGTTTGGGTATTTGTTCCCACCCAAATCTCATGTTGGATTGTAATCCCCAGTGCTGAAGGTGGGACCTGGTGGGAGGTGTCTGGATCATGGGGACAGATCCCTCATGGCTTGGTGCTGTCCTGGGATCATGAGTGAGTTTTCATGAGACCTGGTTGTTGTAAAGTGTGGCATCTCCCCTCCCTGCCACTCTCTCTTGTTACTGTCATTGTCATGTGAAGTGCCTGCTCCCACTTCACCTTCTGCCATGAGTAAAACTCCCTGAGGCCTTCCCAGAAGCCGAGGAGACGCCAGTACCAAGCTTCTTATACAACTTGTGAACCATGAGCCAATTAAACTTTGTTTCTTTTCTTTTCTTTTCTTTTTTTTTTTTTGTCGGGGTATGGGGAAAACAGAGTCTCACTCTGTCAACCAGGCTGGAGTGCAGTGATGTGATCTCAGCTTACTGCAACCTCCACCTACCAGGCTCAAGTGATTTTCCTGCCTCAGCCTCCCAAGTAGCTGGGCTTACAGGTACGTGACACCATGCCCAGCTAATTTTTGTATTTTTAGTAGAGACAGGGTTTCACTAGGTTGGTCAGGCAGGTCTCGAACTCTTGGCCTCAAGTGACCTGCCTGCCTCAGACTCCCAAAGTGCTGGGATTACAGGCATCAGTCACCGCCCCCAGGCATATATCTTGTTTCTTTATAAATTACATAGCACCAAGTATTTATTTATAGCAACACAAGAATGGCCTAATACAACCTAGCTTGGAAGAGTCGATGTCACGGCAGAACATTTCCCTCAGCTTTCAGAAGGGTATCTTCTATTTGGTTACCTTGATTTTACAGATCAGTATTTTATTTATTTGCTTCTTAAGTGATTGATTCTACCCTTATCATAGGTTTTTTTTAATTTCCTTTTTTTTTGTTTTGTTTTTGGTAGAGGAAAGAAGAAGGAATGAGAAAGGGTTATAGAGAAGATAAAAGTGAATATTGGGCTGGTATCTCCAAAAGATACTGCTTCTTTGGGTTATTACATATATAGCCATTCATTCTGGTCATCTTCTCATCTCTTATTTCCATTTTTCTTCCTCATTTCATACTTAGAAAAATGTATAAAATGTATAAGGTATTAACAATAACAATATGAACCCCCCTAGATATATACAAGAAAGATAATGTTATCAGCTCTTTTGAAATTCCCTCTATGCCCCTCCTCTATGTCATTATCCTGCCTTTCCTTCTCCCGAAAGTAATTTTATTTTATCATCCCATTACTTTTACCACACACCTTAAACAATAAATGGTTCCATTTTACCTGTCTTTATACTTTATATAAATGTTACATTGTATATATTTTCTGTAAGGATTTTTTTCACCTGGCATTTTGTTTGAAAGATGCATTCATATTGATACACATAGCTGAAGTTCATTCACTTTCAGTGCAGCAAAGTATTCATTGAACAAATATAGCAAAAATTATCCATTATCCTATCAATAGTCATTTAAATTGTTTCTTATTGGTTTGTTACTGCAAAAAAGTTATTATGAACATTTTTGTACATAGCTCATGTTGCACATGTGCAAGAGTTGGTCTAAGGGGTGTGTGTGCATGCATGCATTTGTGCATATACACACATCCCTAGGAATTGCTGGCTCATGGAACATTTTATGTCTATACTCAACTTGACTACACAATGGCAAATTATTTTCAAAAGTGGCTGAAATAATTTGTACTCCCACCAACAGTGTATAAAAGTTTCTGTTATTCCACAGCTTCACCAACAGTTTTTTAAAAATACCGTATCAATTTGGCACAAGTGGCTCAAGCTTGTAATCCCAGCACTTTGGGAGATTGAGGCCAACGGATCACCAGAGGTCAGGGGTTCAAGACCAGCCTGGCCAACATGGTGAAACCCTGTCTCTACTGAAAATACAAAAATTAGCTTAGCATGGCGTTACATGCTGTAATTCCACCTACTGGGGAGGCTGAAACAGGAGAATCACCTGAACCCGGGAGACAGAGGTTGCAGTGAGCTGAGATCACACCACTGCACTCCAGCCTGGGTGACAGAGGGAGATTCCATGTCAAGAAAGGAAAAAAAAATTACCAATTTTGGGGCTATAAAGTGGTCTCTCATTCTAGTTTAATGTGCATTTTTCTTATTATAAATGAACTTCAGCCTGTTTGCCTATTGTTCATTGGACATCCTTGGTTCTCTTCTGTGCAATGCCCTTTGTATATTTTTCCTACTGATTTTTTTCTTATTGATTTTTAATATATTTGTTGTGTGTGATGCATGCATGTGTTATAAAATGCATCTATGTGTCATGTATAAAAATATATATTATAAGCTGAGTACGGTGACTCATGCCTATAATCCCAGAACTTTGGGAGGCCAAGGCAGGTGGATCATCTGAGATCAGAAGTTTGAGATCAGTCTGGTCAACATAGTGAAACCCTGTCTCTACTAAAATTACAAAAAAGATTTAGCCAAGTGCGGTGGCAGGCGCCTGTAATTCCAGCTACTTGGGAGGCTGAGGCAGGAGAATCGCTTGAACCCAGGAGGTGGAGGTTGCAGTGAGCTGAGATCACGCCACTGCACTCCAGCCTGGGTGTATAAATATACAAATAAATATATATATTTATATAATAAAATATATTTTTTTCTGGATAAAATTCCTTTGTTACATGTTTTGCAAATTTCTTCTCCCAGATCATAGCCCATCTTTCACATTCTTTCTGCCAGCTTTCAATAAACACAGTTCTTGATTTCAGTAGAGTTAAGTTTGACAATACTTTCCTTCATGTTTTGCAATTTTTGTTCTTTGTTTAGGAAATTATTTTCTACACTGAGGTCTGACATATATTCTTCTGTATTTTCTTCTAAAAGTTTTGAAGTTTTGCTTTTCACACTCAAATTATTTTATTTACCTAGAATTAAATATTGGTAAAGTGTGAAGTAGGACCAACTTTTTTTCATATGGACATCTGATTTTCTTTCCATCAGTGACTGAATGTGCCATCTTTTCCCACCAATCTGCAATGCCAGATCTATTGTGTATAAAGTTCCCATCCATGGATGGGGCTGCTTCTGGGAATCTATTCTGCTCCACTGGTTTAACTTTTTTTCAGCCCTCTTTCCTACAGTTTCTTTCCAATTATGCTTCAATCAATGTATGGAAGTCATACCTTTATTCTTATGTTGGCTTATAGTTTTTAAGGATATCTGGTAACTCTATATCTACCTCATATTATTGAAGTAAAGTAATCAAACAGGATATATAAAATGTTTAGTAAAGTGCATAGCACAGACTAGCCTCAATAAACTGTAATTATCATTATCGTAACAGTGTTCATAATTTACTAGCTTTAACATTACAGAAGCTAGATCCCTCAAAATAAATTTTTTTAGTATCTTCAGGAAGGAGCCAGCCATGTAGCATAAATTGCCTGCTTTATTCAGCAAAACTAATTAAAAGAAAAGAGGAGTTAAGTAATAAAAAATGTGTGTATATCATAAGGAAAAATATGAAATGGCCAGGAAGAGTAGAGGTTTCTATGTTCAAATGATATTTGCTAGAAAGGAGAAGTACTCTCTCACTTGTTTATCTTGCTTATTTTTATGAGGGAGGAAGAGCAATGACTTAGAATTGACAGGAGACTGATTTTTATAAAATGCTCCTAGACTCTATGGCAAATAGGAAAAGGGAAAATGAGCAACTTGTATTCCCAAGTGCTACAAGTTAATGTGTACTGAAAGGGAGACCTGCCTGAATTTCAATATAAGGTGAAGAACATTTTACTGTGTACCAGGAACATTTTAAAGCATTTTAGGTGCATCATGTCATTTCATCTTTGTCAACAAATATCTTTACTTTATACACGAAGAAACTAAAACAGAGTTACACAACCAGTAAGTGGGAGTCTGCCAAGCTCCAAGCCCACACTGTTAAGTTTATGTTATACTGGAAGCTTATATGATAAGCACAGATAATTAGTCTTATCATAGCATATCTAATTTCTACTATCTAATTTCAAGAACACTTATGGAATGGCCACAATGTAAGTACCTCACTACTCATTGTGACCCCAAATTAAACCTGAGTCAGTTCCTGCCCTTGAGTTGTGCACAATCTTAAAACATACTCAAGAGTTATCTACTTCTCCACTTCTGCTGGTATATTCTTGACCAAGGCATCATCATTCTTCATGCACAACTCTACAAACAGCCACTCCTGACAGGTTTCCTTGCTGTATTCCTGCCCTGATCCCATTCATTTTCCATACAACAAACAACATGATCTTGTTAAAATACCATTTTGATCATACCACACACCTGTTAAAATTCACCAATGAATTTTCATGGCAATCAGAGTAAAAGCCTATTCTCTCACCATGACTTGGAAAGCCCCACAAGATCTAGTCCCTGTCTGTCTCCAACTTTCCTTTCTGCTCCATTACCCTCATCCTCCAGCCACACAGGCCACTTCTCCAGTCCTCAGGCCTCCAGGCTCCCTTCTTCCTGGGAAGCTGATCCCACTCTTCCCATTCTTTGGATATTAGCTTAAATGTCACCTTCTCAGGGGAGGCTTTTCCAACCACCTGTTTCAATTGGGTCCACTTACCCAACCCACTTTTTCATGTCAGCACATTCTGGGTTCCCTTACAGCACTGTCAACATTTTATATATTAATACATTTGTTTGTTTATTTTCTGTCTTCCTCACTGGAATGTAAACTCCTTGAAGCTGGCTCACACTCAGTTTCCTACTGGAGCAATGCAAATCTTGAAAACTGGCTCACACATCCAGAAAGTTGACATGCAAGCAAACCAGGACCCTCCTGTTGACCAGTCTTCCATTTTCCTTATAGCAAGGATGTCTCATTAGAAAAAGAACTTTAGGTCAGAAAACCCAGAGCCAAGGGAATGAATGATGCAAGTTACATTGGATCAGGAATTACGGCCCAGCACAGGGAATTACAGTGGGCTGGAGAGAAGGGTCTGCCCGGTACTGCTGGAATGGAAGGAAAGAACCAACAAGATCCTGTGCTGGTTACTCTCTGCTTGCCCCCTGCCCTCTTCCATGCATGCTCTACATGCCTCTACCCTTTTCTGTGTTCAGGGGGCTGACCTCAATAGACTGCATCAGCCAGGCTTGCTTATCAGTTTGGCTTCTGATTGAACTCAGCAATGAGAGGTCCTGGCAGGCAAGAGTAAGGTAGGAGGAGAGAAAATTCAGGGTATTTCTTTCCCTGTCTCTCCCTCTTTGCACCATATCTCTGGCCTTGGCCACATCCTTCCTGGGGTTACCTGAGCCCAGGAAGTCAAGCTATAGCTCCTCCATGGCTCTAGCTCATAAAAGCTCTAGCGACACTCTCCTTTGCCCTTGCACTTTCCAAGCTGCTAGTCTCTGGATGCCTCAACATCCCATTTGTCCCTTTACCCTGAATTATATCTCTGTATAAGCAGTTCCTTCATTAAGGACTTTCCATTTGTACCATCTGGGGTGAACTTGGTTTCATGCTGTAATTGTAATTTAGGCACCCAAACGATGCACATGTACTGTACTTAGAGAGGCTGGGCAAGGGTGTGTCAGAAGACCTAGTCCAAGGCAGACTGGGGTGGTAATATTTGGGAGCTACCCCTGCACCAAAATGTAAGTGTCAGATATTTTCCAATTGTGGAGGTCTTGCATATCATCTACCTATCTTAGTAACCTCTTCCTCCCATATAAGAATAACAAAACCCTCCTTTTATATGAGAATGAAAAGTCCAAGCCTCTTACTGTGGCTGGTGAGGGACCATTATTCTAGAATCAGTCCTGTTCTAGAAAAGGACATAAATTAGAGGAGAAAATTTAATTAAAAGGTCATGAGAAGGTCTTAAAGAATAGACTATTAAAAAAAGAAAAGATCAAGAGAAATACTGAGAAATGGCTTTGGTTTCATTCTGAGGCTAAGTAGCTGCTGGAATCAGTCCTGTTCTAGAATAATGGTTCCTCACCAGCCACAGTAAGAGGCTTGGACTTTTCATTCTCATATAAAAGGAGGGTTTTGCTATTCTGGGCTGGGCACTGTGTGAGGCTGTGAAGGCAAATTCCAAGGAGCAATTCCAAGGCCATTTTGAGCAATGGCAACATGACTGAAATAAGTGCTGCTGTGGGGTCTTAGGTATCCACAAGAAGGGACAGGCCAAGAAAGGTGGGGCTTGGCCTCACAAATGTTTTTGCTTTTACTATGACCCCAAGCACGGCAGAATGCCCTTTCTAGTGTAGCAGTTAGAAACACCAGTGCTAGAACTAGAGTACCTTGGTTCAGATGCTGGCTCCATGCCTGGCTAGCCCCGTGACTTTGAATAAGTAGTTAATTCCTCTAGGCCTCAGTGTTCTCATCTATAAAATGGGGATAATAATGGAATTGGGGCAAGAACTAAATGTCCAGTTACATATAAAGCTCTTAGCACAGTGTATGACACCACCAAATATTTTTAAGATGTTTTCTCCACTACTTACTTAGCCACATGACCCTGGGCAACTTACTCAACTTTCTATGCCTCCATTTCCTTCTCTATGAACTGGAACAATAACACTGACCTCCTGGGTTGTATGCAAATCAAAAGGAAGAAAATGTCCGTGGAAATATTCTAGAAACAATAAAGTATTCTATGAATCCAAGGTCTTTTTTAAAAAGATACAATCATAATTACGTTAATTTAAAAACTAGCCAGGGCCGGCCGCGGTGGCTCAAGCCTGTAATCCCAGCACTTTGGGAGGCCAAGGCGGGTGGATCACAAGGTCAAGAGATCGAGACCATCCAGGGCAACATGGTGAAACCCTGTCTCTACTAAAAATACAAAACATTAGCTGGGCATGGTGGTGCGTGCCTGTAATCCCAGCTACTCAGGAGGTTGAGGCAGGAGAATTGCCTGAACCCAGGAGGCGGAGGTTGCAGTGAGCCGAGATTGCACCATTGCACTCCAGCCTGGGTAACAAGAGTGAAACTCCGTCTCAAAAAAAAAAAAAGCTAGCCAGGGCCCTAAAGCAATGTCTCAGTAAGCCTTAGCACCAATATCCATAATTAGAAGAGAAAATTTAATTAAAAGGTCATGAGAAGATCTTAAAGAATAGACTATTAAAAAAAGAAAAGATCAAGAGAAATACTGAGAAATGGCTTTGGTTTCATTCTGAGGCTCAGTAGCTGCGGGAATGTTATTTCCACCACAATATATCGGATCATTAAGCCAAGTACGAACAATGACTATAAAATACACTGGATCAAATGCACTGAAATAAGTATAGTCACCCCAGACGAACTCTTTCCAGGGGTTTCGTTCCAACTTTCCAAGCATCCAGAGTGGGTCACTCCACCCTTCAGAGCAGCACACCTCCCTGCCCACAACCGTCCACGCCTGCCTTCATTCATGAGTGCAGACACAGTCCAGGGCCTAGGGCCATGACTTTGTTTGGAAGACTAGTCTCTCAAACTAGACTACTTTTGTCTTCTTGCCCTTCATTCTCTCCCTTTTCCTTCCTAATAAAAGCATTGACGTCATGGTCAGGGTTTTAACCTCTTACTACTCCAAGTACGATCTGTGGACCAGCAGTATCAGTATCACCTGGGAGCTTGTCAGAAATGTACAATCTTGGGCCTCACCCTAGACCTACTGCATCAGAATCTTCATTTTAACATGATCTACTGCTGATTCATATGCTCATTAAAGTTAGAAAAGCACTGTTTTAGTCTTTCTGAAACTTATACTTATCTTGCAAGGTTATTGTGAGGATTAAATGTATTAAAAGTGTCTGGCAAACAGTAAGTGCCAAATATGTTATCATCTTCCTTTAGCCAGCACCTGGCACTGCCCATGCCCCTGCCTGAGCCCTACTCTCTGGCCTAGGCTCTGACTGCTGACCTTAACTTGCTTTCTCAGATTTGGCCAGTGCCCCAGATTCTGACCTCAGCTTTTCCCTTAGAGTCCCTGGCAGGCTGGCTGTGGCCTATTGCTATACTTTCCAGTACTCTCAACTGACCTACAGCTTCCCCAAGCCCCACCTTTCTTGGCCTCTCCCTTCTTGTGGATACCTAAGACCCCACAGCAGCACTTATTTTAGTCATGTTGCCATTGCTCAAAATGGCCTTGGAACTGCTCCTTGGAATTTGCCTTCACAGCCTCACACAGTGCCCAGCCCAGCACAGGCACTCAACTAAAGATTCCTTAGTGGAAAGAATCAAGAACAAGGATTTGCTTCATAGTGAGCCATGCTGTTAGGGTTTAGTATCTCCCTTTGTGGATTCTCTTTGCTTTTCCTTATTTCCACTTTTCTTTGGCATTCAAAAAGTGTGATACAGAAGGCTGAGATTTAACGTCTACCTAGAAAAAAAAGGGCCAAGGAGAAGGCCTGACCTGTTTAGATTCTAGGCCTGAAGCCTTTACACCAGGGAGCCTTGTGGCCCCACTTTCCAGCCCTGCTCACTATGATTCCACACTGAGGCTTAAGAACATATTGCAAGGAAGTAATAAAATGTTCTGGTCCTGGCCTGTTCCTCTATGCATAGGTCACTATAGGCTGTTGATGTCCTGCCAAAATCTCCTCACTAGCCAATACACACAGTGCTATGACTAAAAGCTTCTTCTACCTGTGACCTTCTTTGGACAAGTGCTCTTGGATGAGCTGTATTACCCAGAAAAGCTTGGTATGCAGCCAACGACTGATGGATATAGGGGCACAAAAGCCTGGTCCTCTTGCCTCAAGGTGGGACAACTCTGTAGTACAATTTGCATTTGTACTCCTGAGTCCCCATGGATCAGGCCAAGGCTAGAATTTACCCGAGAGCACATCCCAGCAAGGTTCCTTCCCCTGCCTAGCCTGCTTCTCTCACTCCCATAGAGCTGCTTTCCAGAGCATCCCTCAATAAATTCTGTCTGCCTAAAACTTTATCTCAGACTCTGTTTCTAACCTGAGACAGTGCTCTTGGGATTTATGGACGAGCGGCAGGACAAAATTCCTATTTTCAGGATCCCAAGCACCATGTCAACACCAGCTCAACATGACTTACACTGCAGTCTCCTCTCTACTTTCATCAGGCCACAGGGCACCAGAGTCAAGTCCAAAGGTGAGGGATGAGGATTAGAGCCACACTGTCTAAAATGGTGCCCACCAGCCTAAGCAACATAGTGAGACTCTGTCTCTACAAAAAATGTTTAAAAATTAGCCAGATGCCAGGTGCAGTGGCTCACCCCTGTAATCCCTGCACATTGGGAGGCCAAGGCTGGTGGATCACTTGAGGTCAGGAGTTCATGACCAGAACTGGCTATGACCTGGCCAACATGGCAAACCCCATCTCTACTAAAAATAAAAAAATTTAGCTGGGCATAGTGGTGCACACCTGCATCCCTAGCTCTTCAGGAGGCTAAGGCAGGAGAATGGTTTGAACCTAGGAGGCAGAGGTTGCAGTGACCTGAGATCAAGCCACTGCACTTGCACTCCAGCCTGGGCAACAGAGAGAGACACCATCTCAAAAAAAAAAAAAAAAAAAAAAAAAAAAAATTAGCCATGGCAAGCACCTGTGTACCTGTAGTTCTAGCTACTTAGGAGGGTAAGGCTGGAGGATCATTTGAGCCCAGGAAGTCAAGGTTACAATGATCTATGATCACACCACTGTACTCCAGCCTGGGTGACAGACCAAGACCCTGTCTCTCTTAAATAAATAAATTAATTAATAAATAAAATTATACCCACTAGTTACAGGCGGTAGTTGAGGACCTGAAATATGGCTAGTGCAAATGATTTCATTTAATTGTAATTTTTAAAAACTGATACTCAAGTTATTGGAAAAGGTTTTTTTTTTTTGTTTTTGTTTTTTTTGTTTTTTGTGGTCCGAGTCTCATTCTGTCACCCAGACTGGAGTGCAGTGGTCTGATCTCGGCTCACTGCAACCTCCACCTTCTGGGTTCAAGCAATTCTCCTGCCTCAGCCTCCCAAAGTGTTGGGATTACAGGTGTGAGCCACTGCGCCCAGCTTGGAAAACTTTTAAACATGTTTGGAACTACGTGAGTGTATAATCTACTTTTTCAATAGTAAATTTTATAAAATCTAATACAGACCAAATATTTCTGGTGAAAATTTAGTGTCTACACTGATATATGCTGTAAGTATAAGAAACGTAACACTGACATCCAAAGATATAGTATTTAAAAATAATGTAGGCTGGGCACCATGGCTCATGCCTGTAACCCTAGCACTTTGGGAGATCAAGGTGGGCAGATGACTTGAGCCTAGGAGTTCCAGAATAGCCTGGGCAACATGGTGAAACCCTGTCTCCACAAAAAATATTAATACAAAAATTAGCTGGTTGTGGTGGCATGTGCCTTCAGTCCCAGGTACTCAGGAGACTAAGACGAAAGGATCACCTCAGCCTTGGGGGCGCTACAGTAAGTCAGGATCATGCCACAGCACTCCTGACCAACAGAGCAAGACCCTGTGTCAAAAAAATAAATAAATACTGGCCAGGCACTCTGGTTCACACCTGTTATCCTGGCACTTTGAGAGGCCAAGGCAGGTGAATCACTTGAGGCCAGGAATTCAAGACCAATCTGACCAACATGCCAAAACCTGTCTCTACTAAAAATACAAAAAGTAGCTGGGCATGTTGGCACGTGCCTATAGTCCCAGCTACTTGAGAGGCTGAGGCAGAATTTCTTTTTTTTTTTTTTTTTTTTTTTGAGATGGAGTTTCGCTCTTGTTACCCAGGCTGGAGTGCAATGGCGCGATCTCGGCTCACTGCAACCTCCGCCTCCTGGGTTCAGGCAATTCTCCTGCCTCAGCCTCCTGAGTAGCTGGGATTACAGGCACGCGCCACCATGCCCAGCTAATTTTTTGTATTTTTTTTAGTAGAGACGGGGTTTCACCATGTTGACTAAGTTGGTCTCGATCTCTCGACCTTGTGATCCACCCGCCTCGGCCTCCCAAAGTGCTGGGATTACAGGCTTGAGCCACCGCGCCCGGCCGGCAGAATTTCTTTAACCTGGGAGGTGGAGGTTGCAGTGAGCCCAGATTGTGCCACTGAGCTCCAGGCTGGTCAACAGAGCAAGACTCTGCCTCATAAATAAAGTAAAAGATATTATTAACATTTTAAATATTGGTTTCTTATGAAATTATTTTGTTGAATAAAATGTTATTAAAATTAACTTGGCTGGGTGCAGTCGCTCACACCTGTAATTTCAGCACTTTGGGAAGCCAAAGTGGGAGGATCAATTGAGCCCAGGCGTTCGACATCAGCCTGGGCAATACAGTGAGACTGTGTCTCTGCAAAAAATTTAAAAAAAATAGCTAGGTGTGGTAGCATGCATTTGTGTTTCCAGCAACTTGAGAGGGTGAGGTGAGAGGATTGCTTGAGGCCAGGAGGTCAAGGCTGCAGTGACCTATGATTGTACCACTGCACTCCAGCCTGAGCAACAGAGCAAGATCCTATCTCAGAAAAAAAACTAAAATTAAAATTAAAAATTAATAACTTTAAAAAATATTTTTAAAACTATTACTACCAGAAACTAATTATATGTGTGGCTCACATTGTATTTCTTTACTTTTTTTTTGAGACAAAGTCTCACTCTGTTGCAATGGCATGATCCTGGCTCACTGCAACCTCCCAGGCTCAAGTGATTCTCCTGCCTCAGCCTCCTGAGAAGTTGGGACTATAGGCACGCACCACCATGCCAGACTAATTTTTGTATTTTTCATAGACATGGGGTTTCACCATGTTGGCCAGGCTGGTCTCCATCTCCTGACCTCAGGTGATCCACTCCTCTCAGCCTCCTAAAGTGCTGGGATGACAGGCGTGAGGAACTGCACCTGGCCAATATTTCTACTGACAACACTTGTCAAAAACTTCAGCCTGGATGGGAGCAGTGGCTCATGCCTGTCCTCCCAGCACTTTGGAAGGCCAAGGGAGGTGAGTTTGAGAACAGCCTGGGCAATGTGGCGAAACTGCATCTCTACAAAAAATACAAAACAATTAGCCAGCTGTGGTGGTGCATGTCTGGAGCCTCAGCTAACTCCAGTAGCTGAGGTGGGAGGATCTCTTGAGTCCAGGAAGTCAAGGCTGCAGTGGGCCATAATCAGGGCACTGTACTCCAACAGAACCAGACTCTGTCTCAAAAGAAAAACAAAAAAGGAACCTCAGCCTTAGCAGGCAGAGATAAGGAAAAATAAGCTTCTATTTGCCTCCAAGTATGTGACACATACCTTCCAGTACCCTCCATGCCTCAGCCTCAGCTATTGAGGGCCTTAAGATTCCCTAGCCAGTAAAAGTCATTAAGGACTAACACTTTATCTAAATTTCTAGTCTTTTTTTTTTTTTTTAGACAGAGTTTCCCTCTTGTTGCCCAGGCTGGAGTGCAATAGCGCAATCTCGGCTCACTGCAACCTCCGCCTCCTGGGTTCAGGCAATTCTCCTGCCTCAGCCTCCTGAGTAGCTGGGATTACAGGCATGTGCCACCATGCCCAGCTAATGTTTTGTATTTTTAGTAGAGATGGAGTTTCACCATGTTTGACCAGGATGGTCTCGATCTCTTGAGCTCGTGATCCACCCGCCTCAGCCTCCCAAAGTGCTGGGATTACAGGCGTGAGCTACCACACCCGGCCCTAGATGAGTCTTTATCTACGTTTAACTTTTTAGCCATTTCTCTTCAGTTAGTGGTTAGACTGAATGAACAAAATCAATGTCTGCAGCATTGTCAAGTGTGATAGACTATTACGTTGGTAGCCTCCAATCACTCATGCCTCCCTATATATTCACACCCTTGTAATCTATTCCCCATGAAGCTGAGCTGGTCATGTGACCTATTTCAATCAACTGAAGTGATGCTGAGTCAGATGCTTAAGAAGCCCTGGCAGCTTCTGCTTTTGTGTTAAGCCAGCCACCATGTAAGAAATTGGAATTAATGTTCCTGGCCATCAGCACCCACTGAGTTAGCACCAAGACTCAACAATCAGCACCAAATTGCCAGGCGTGTGATTGAGGCCATCTTAGAAACGGATCCTGCAGCCTCAGTCAAGCTACTGCATCTGACACCACATGGAGCAAAGATGAGCCTCCCCCACTGAGTCCTGCCTAAGTTACAGAATCATGAATGGAAAATAAAATAACTGTTACCCTGAGCCACTAAATTTTGGTGTAGTTGTCTACATAGCAATAGATTAACTGAAACATTAAGGGTACTGAGGGCAAATTTCTATATACGTTACTGGAGACTTTTGCCCATCCTTTTAAAACCTAATAGGCTGATGGGTGCAGTGGCTCGCACCTGTAATCCCAGCAGTTTGTGAGGTGGGCAGATCACTTGAGGCCGGAGCTCGAGACCAACCTGGCCAACATGACAAAACCTTGTCTCTACTAAAAATACAAAAATTAATCAGGTGTGGTGGTGCACACCTGTAATTCCAGCTACTTGGGAGGCTGAGGCAGAAGAATCACTTAAACCCGGGAGGCAGAGATTGCAGTGAGCTCAGACCATGCCACTGTACTCCAACCTGGGTGAGAGAGCAAGACCCTATCACAAAACAAACAAACAAACAAAACCTAAAAACCTAATGGACTAATATAGATTCATGCTCTTGAATTTACATCATCTTTGATAAGCTTCTTTTTAGCATATTAGATAGCCCATTTATATTCATACAGTATTTGATATTATTTCTGTGCCCTCAGAACAGATCCAGTTTTATACCAACCACTTCTATTTACCATGTCCTCAATCTGAGACTTGTTGCACTGTGTCCTTGCCTTGTTCACTCTTTTCTCTGCTTCTACATGCCATCCTTAATGAGAACTTACTGTCACACCTCTCTGGATTTATAAAAGCTGTGTGTCCCAAAGAAGACTCTCTAGGGAATCAGTAAGAAAGCACCTGCCTCACCCACTGCTCTCTTCTGAGGAAAATTTCCCCAAGGTGTTCTTTTGGCAAAACGTTCATGTGACTCCTGCCATGTAATTTGAATGACCCCACATGGATATCCTGACTCCACTTTGATAGGAATGGGGGTCAATGGCTGAGCTAAAGGCATTTAAGTGGAAATGGGTCAACTGCCTTTGAGATGGCCTGGAGTAAAGCTGTATACATTAGAGGATTTTTGTGGCACATGGTGGTATCAGGCCGATCAGATTATCCTTTGGAAAGGATAAATGCCAGAACCACAGGAGGTAGGTAGGGCACTGAAGCCCAAGCTGAATGTGACCAGTGAGGGACTTGGAAACACCAGACACCAGAAATGCTGAGATGTCTCAGGTGTCCATGTATCTTCCTAAGAAATCTCTATGCTTCAGTGTGGGTTCTTTGAAATAGGCACTGAAATGAGGAGTAATGTTCAAAGCAAAAATTAAAGTCATGTTCCCAGAAGCTGGTTTGGAAGTGAGGAAAGGAAGACAGGGAGGGGAGAAAACCAAGTATGATGTTTTCTGATTTTCTATAGGACTGATTTCAGGCAGTCCTACAGAGGCTGGGGTAGCTTCCACCTAATACGGCTAGAAGGAAGTATAAGTTACACACCAGAGATAGTCCCAACTCAAGGTGAGGGAGGTCAGAGTGCAGTTACTGTAACTACAATAGTTACATATAGTAGGTAAAACAGTTTCAATAACCCAAGGAGAGTTCTCAGAAGAAGAGTTACAAGTACAGACCATTGAAGGAAAAAACAAACTTCAACTGGGGAGGAGTAACAAGAAACTATAGAGAGTTGAGAATTCTTGAAGTGCATCAACATTATCCACTGTGCTCCATTACGGAAGGACACCTGAGTGTGTCTCTTCCCTTCAGCCTAAAGCATGTGTCTGGGTCAGCATGTTCTGGTCCTTCTTCAATTTATTTAATAGTTTTCAGACTGTTCACAGAGTTTCCTCTTGGGGCCCCATAAGTTCAGGAGAACTCAGGTGGGAAGGGATCCATTCCTTTTACCCAGCTGTAAATGGAGACATTCTACTTTTCTTTGTTTTATATATTGGGCTTCCATGTGTGCTTTTGCTTAAAAACAGGTCTCCAAAACTAAAAAAATGGCTTGAAAACTACCGTGATTGACCATGGTAAAATGGACAGATTAGTTTTTTATTGTTGCATAACAAATTACCAAAAACTTTGAAGCTCAAAACAACACTCATTATCTCAGAGTTTCTGCAGGTCAAAAGTCCAGATTCAGCTTAGCGGCTCTGGGTCTCAAAAGGCTGCAATCCAGGTGCTGGTCAAGGCTGTGGGCTTATCAGAGGCTAGACTGGGGAAAGATCTGCTTCCAAGCTTCTTCATGTTCTAGGCAAAATTCATCTCCTTGTGGTTGTAGGACTGAGGTCCTGTTTTGTTGCTGGATGTCAGCTGGGGTTACTCTTAGAAAATATAGGGCCACCTGCAGTTCCTTGCCATTAGTTCCCTCCATAGGCCCTCTCATGATGTGGCAACTTACTTCTTCAAGGCAGCAATGCAAAGAGTCTTTCTAATGCATGCTAGCAAGACAGAGCTATATATGAATACAATAATGTAATGATGAGAGTGACTTTCCATCACTTTCCTACCACATTTTATATTGGTTAGAAGCAAGTTCTTGGTCCCACCAATACTCAGAGGAAGGAATCATAGAGTCATGAAAATGAGCCCACACTAGGGTCTAGTCTGTCTACCACAATGATTATGGAGAGAGGACTTTTAACAGGAGACATCATGGTCTCCTAATTCTTTCATTCATGCCATGCTGGTCTTAAGCAAGCAAAGTCTTTCCTGTGCCTACACTGAACACTTGTGATCTATTGACTTGCTTTCTGACTTGTCATATCATGTGAATTTTGACAACACAGTCTCATTTGTCTCCTAACCACTGGCTCAGGCTGGGCTCTCTCTGGCTAATTATGTAATCTTGCCCTACCTCAGCATTCTTATAGCTGTTGCTTCTGGTCCCAAACTGATAATCTTTATTTCAGTTAATTTCCTGCCTCAGTTTTCTTATATCTGTATTTGATCATAATTTTCATTTATTTGAAAGTAATTAAAATATTCATATGTAGCAAGTGACTACTATAGCAGATAGTATACCTTTCCAGCTTAAAAATAAGAAAATTGAGCTCCTAGACTGCATAGCTAGTTAATAACACAACTGCAACTAAAAGCTTTGTCTCCCCTCTCTTTTTCATTTTCTATTCTATTAATTCGAATTGGAGAAATCTGCATATATGATTTTCCCAGGTAATTCAAATTTGCCACTTTATTTATTTGGAGGCAGAGTCCAGCTCTGTCACCCAGGCTGGAGTGCAGTGGCAGGATCTCAGCTTACACAACTTCTGCCTCCCAGGTTCAAGCGATTCTCCTGCCTCAGCCTCCTGAGTAGCTGGGATTACACGTGCCTGCCACCATGCCTGGCTAATTTTTTGTATTCTTAGTACAGATAGGGTTTCGCTGTGTTAGCCAGGCTGGTCTCGAACTCCTGACCTTGTGATCCGACCACCTCAGCCTCCCAAAGTGCGGGGATTACAAGTGTGAGCCACCACACCCAGCCAAATTTGCCCCTTTAGATGTTCTTACCTGGCTAGATGCAGTGGCTCGTGCTGTAATCCCAACACTTTAGGAGGCAGGAGGACCACTTGAGGCCAGCAGTTTGAGACCAGCCTGAGCAACATAGTGAGACCTCAGCTACAAACAATTTTTTAAATAGCCAGGCATGGCAGTGCACACCTGTAGTCCCAGCTACGTAGGAGGCTGAGGCATGAGGATTGCTTGAGCTTAGGAAGTAGAGGGTGCACTAAGCTATGATAGTGCCACTGCACTCCGGCTTGGGTGACAAAGCAAGATCTTATCTCTAAAATAAAAATTAGAAAGTAAATAAATAAATAATAAATGTCCATACTTAACCATTAAAGAATGTGAAGTTTTCTAAAAGGTATTGCACACCTCTCTGCCTTAGAAAAAAAGCCACGTGGGCATCATTGTAGACTTTTTTTTTTTTTTTGAGACAGAGTATTGCTCTGTCACTAGGTTACAGTGCAGTGGTGTGATCTCGGCTCACCACAACCTCTGAATCCTGGTTCAAGCGATTCTCCTGCCTCTGCATCCTGAGTAGCTTGGATTACAGGCACAAGCCCAGCTAATCTTTGTATTATTTGTAGAGACAGGATTTCACCATGTTGGCCAGGATGGTCTCGATCTCCTGACCTCATGATCCACCTGCCTTGACCTCCCAAAGGGCAGGGATTACAGGCATAAGCCACCATGCCGAGCCCATTGTAGGTATCTCTTAACAGCACAAGGTTGCGATTGTGAACCTTATTTGTCATCCTGGGTTACAATAATGATGTCCTTAAAACATGACCTCGTGGAGATCACGGGGTCCTGTGATCACAATCTTCCCCATACTTGCATCTCTACAGCTGGGATGTGATTTGGGTGCTGCTTCTCTGTCACATCTTGATGTGGTAGCTTCTGACAGTATCCCTACTCCTTTCACTACCTCAGCAATGAACCAAGTACAGGAATTTGGTTGTCCTTCACTTCACCCACTATTTCAAGCCATTAGGCCTAAGGGATTGGGTGTTCACAATGAGTCAGGTGCACAGGGTTTTGTGCAAATTTTTCCATAATATACAGGCTTTTTTTTTACAGGTTTATAATGATGCAAGTTTAATAAACGCTGATTGCTGGGTACACGGTATGGGACCTTATGTTACTTTGTGCCACTTTGGTTATGTTACTTTCGTGATGTCCAGGGTACCAAGGCAGAGTAGGATTGTGTGCAAAATATTTTCAGAAATGAGGCCGAAATTAGGTATGAATTATTTTAAATTACTTTCCTGGGCTGCTTCTCCTTAGTTAGTCTCAGGTCATGAAATACGAACAGTCTTGTAAGTCTTTAAAAAATATTCAAAAACCGGCCAGGCACAGTGGCTCATGCCTGTAATCCCAGCACTTTGGGAGGCCGGAGTGGGTGGATCACCTGAGGTCAGGAGTTCAAGACCAGCCTGGCTAACATGGTGAAACCCTGTCTGTAATAAAAATACAAAAATTAGCTGGGTGTGGTGGCAGGTGCCTGTAATCCCAGCTACTCAGGAGGCTGAGGCAGGAGAATCACTTGAGCCTGGGAGGTGGAGGTTGCAGTGAGCTGAGACTATTCCACTGCACTCCAGCCTGGGCAACAGAGCAAGACTCCCTATCAACAACAACAAAAATTCAAAAATGAAAGTGAATTTTAAGAGCACTAAAAAAAAAAGATAAAATAAAATACATTTACTTCAGTAACTCTCCTAGACAGAGGCCAGACTTACAGTGACTTTATCTACCCAAAACATATCTGAGCCCATGGGAGCCAGAAAAGGGCTCAAAACAAGGGAAATAGTCTTCACAAAGCCCATGCATTAGAGCCCATCACTTGTAACCAAGCAAAATGAGACATTGATGGCTTTAGGCCTATGTCTCATGCTCCACGCCTGGAGCTGAAACTGAGGGTGTGTGAAAAGGGTAGTGAAGAAAGAAATCCAGGTTCTGTTAACAAATCCTGAACCATTAAAAGCCAGTAAATGAAATGCACTCTGTTCGCCACCTCTGGAGAAAATATAACCCATTTTAGAAAGATTTCCCTTACACAACTAAAATGTTCAGAGTTTTGGCATTTACAAGGTAGCTTTTAGTTATCTGGAAAAATTATTTATGTAAAGTCACTACTGCCAGACAGGTGTTCCTGTATTTTTACTCAGCCTTCTGGAACAGCTTGAGGATTTGCTCCAGGAAAGCACTCATTTTGCCTGTACGTTGCTTTAGAAAATAACTTCACTAAACACCTTCGTTGTTCCATTAGTTATTTATAGTTGAGTTTTGATTATCCACTAGGCAGGTTCCTGGCTCACTTTTCAGCCCTCTGTTTGCCTTTCTCACCTCCCACTGACACACACTTGCTGCAGGTTGTAGCAACTTAGAATTTCCCCTGAGTCACAGCTCCCCTTCCCCCAGTTCCAGCACAGCTGCTCCCCCATCCCCACCAAAAGATGTCTATAACCAAAACAACATTTACCTTCCTCTCTGCCAGCCTTTCTCAAGAATGGTACAAGGTTGCCAGTGAGAATTCGGCAGTGGAATAAGGCCACCACCAGGTATCAGGCAGAGAGCCCCAGAGCTCAGGTGTACCTGCAGCCTGAATGCTGGGGAGGGGCCACTAGTCAGGGCAGGACAGGGATATTCAATAGCTTCCCATCTCTTTTCACAGTGTGGCATCATTTTGTTGTTTGAAGTGTTATGTATTCCTAGACAAGTGACACACCTCCAGTCCTCAAGTTCCAGATGAGTACAAAAACACATGCCTGGCCTGGCACAGTGGCTCATGCCTGTAATCTCAACACTTTGGGAGGCTGAGGCTGGCGGATTACCCGAGGTCAGGAGTTGAAGACCAGCCCAGCCAACATGGTGAAACCCCATCTCCACTAAAAATAAAAAGTAGCCAGTTATGGCGGCGCACACCTATAATCGCAGCTACTCAGGAGGCTGAGTCAGAATTGCTTGAACCCAGGAGAAAGAAGCTGCAGTGAGCCAGTATCATGCCACTGCACTCTAGCCTGGGTGACAGAGCCAGGGTCCATCTAAAAATAAAAAATAAAAATAAATAAATAAAACACATTTCTAACTCCCATCAGATTTTTCCCCCCAACTTATCTGTACTTTGAACATCTAGTGAAAGTGGCACTAGCACTTTTTTGTGCTGAGGGATTTCTTCTAGGTTTCCTAATTCCACAGATAGGGCAGTTTCCATGCTAGGTTAGAGTAGTGTTACTCAACTTTGGAATTCTGATGCCTGGGCCTCAGCTCCAGAGATTATTTTTCAATTCCGAGATAAAGCCTGAGCATTGGGATTTTGAAATGTCTCCTAGGTCATTCTAACACGTCGTCAAGGTTGAGAACCACTGGCTTGGACACTCACTTGGTTCATAGTGATTGCAAGCATGACTCTTTTTTTTTTTTTTTTTTGAGACACAGTTTCACTTGTTACCCAGGCTGGAGTGCAATGGCGCAATCTCGGCTCACCACAACCTCTGCCTCCTGGGTTCAGGCAATTCTCCTGCCTCAGCCTCCTGAGTAGCTGGGATTACAGGCATGTGCCACCATGCCCAGCTAATTTTTTGTATTTTTAGTAGAGTCGGGGTTTCACCATGTTGACCACGATGGTCTCGATCTCTTGACCTCGTGATCCACCCGCCTCGGCCTCCCAAAGTGCTGGGATTACAGGCTTGAGCCACTGCGCCCGGCCAAGCATGACTCTTAACTTGGACAGCTGTGGCTTCACTGATTTAGAATAAATGTTTAAATAGGAAAGGGAGGAAATGTGCATACACACAGACCAATTCAGAAGTTATTGTGCATTGCCAAGGTCAACATTTCATTTACTCCTTCACTTAACAAACACTGATTGAGGGTTGCTACTAAGAGGGGAGAATGCAAAAATGCATGATGAAGTTACTGCCCTCAAGGACATAGATTTCATGGAAGAGCATTCAGACATGTTCTCTAGACTCCTAAAGTCCCCCACATGCACGGTCAACTCTAGCCCTTCCTTCTTTCTCATTCATCCCCAGTGTCTCATAATTCCCCTACATTTGCATATAATTTGACTGAACATACATAATCCTGATGCCTGTAGTCTCTGGTTGCTCTGTAGAGTGCAACTGCTTGAATTATGACAGTTATCTCTGCTAATAAAGTTCACATTTTTCCTGCAGAGTTATAAATATATATGCAGCTTGCATACTCAAGAAAGCAAGTAGGAGGAAATGCTGAGCTGTGGGGCCCTTCTAGAACAGAAGCCACTCCCTGGCACCTGCACATACATAACTATCCTGATACCCTCTAAAAAGTCTTGTCCTTGGGGCTCTCTTATAAAAAGGATTTACTCTAAGCAGCCCTGGTGAGAAAATCAGAAATTAGCACCCTTGACATTTGCATTCTTTTTTTGGGCCCCCAAATGGACTTACAGTTATCAGCTTTCCACTCCCAAGGAAAGACTGGTCCTGGAGTATCTGAGGAAACTGGGATGAAATTAACTGGGATGTAAAGTGGCAGTCAAATGAGATCAGGAAGATCAGCAGCAGAGAGAAGGGATGGCTGATTTTGTAAGTTCGAACCATCCAAGTAAATTCATTAAATCTAGGATCTGCTGGGGTGCTGGCAAGGCATATGTAAAAGCAGCAGACCAATAAATCTGTCCTGTTATCTGAAGGAGAAGAGCTAATGGAGAAATTTTCTAAAAACAAGCCTTTTCACAGAATACAATAGTACTATAAATTATTAATCAGCTGACTGTAGTTTTATAGTTTAGCCTGAAACCTGAACAACTTGTGGGAGTTTGTACCTTGTCAGTAACAACAGGTATGTATGGTCAATGTTATACAGCATATTTCTTTAAACTATACAGCTAGCTACTTTGGTAACATATATGTTTATTTGCAAAGAAAATTATGAATATGTTGTTATACAGTATGTAGTAGGCACTGCTGCTTGTCTAACCAACAGCTTTTTCTTTGTTTTCCTTATTGGTCAATCCCTGAACTGGATGGGTTTCAACCATTCCCCATGTGACACAGGTGAGAGTGCCACACTCTACCTTTAGGATCAAAGGATTAAATCATGACAGGCCTAAGATAATCCTAGTGGCCTGTTCCCCTTGCTGGGGCTGGTTTAGAGGTGAATATGCTAAATTTTTCTGCTGCCAGCAAATTACTACCACCATGTGTCCTAGAATCACCATCTCTGTCTCGTTCCAGTTTATTACTCATAAGAACAGAGGTAAGATTTGGAAAGACAAGAACATTATTCCTCTGGATATGATTATAGCTGTATAGCAGGGCAAATGAGAAATTCCTAGTAGCTGCCTGGTACAAACTTCAGGAAATATTAATATGCACCTAGGTGTTCCAGGCTTAGATCACTGAGGGTCAGCTCCTCTGACATTCAAGAATAAGCTTTTGAACCTCATCCGCATCTTCCCACTCTCTCAGCAGTAGTGGGTACCATTAATTCTGTGTAGACAATTAGGGGCCCTTTTACATCCAGAATGCATAGAGTGGTTTTAGTTTTTCATCCTGGACTCTGACTGCTACAGTGGCCATGTGGTATAGTCTGGCCAACAGGATGTGAGTGGAGATTGGCTAGAGGGCTTTGTCTTAGTCCATTTTGCATTGCTATAAAGGAATACCCAAGCCAGGGTAAGAAAAAAAGGTTTCTTTGGCTCATGGTTCTGACAGCTAAAAAGTTCAAGATTGGGCATCTGCATCTGTTGAGGACCTCAAACTGCTTCCACTCATGGTGGAAGGCAAAGGGGAACCAGTGTGTACAGAGATCACAGGGAAAGACAGGAAGCAAAATTGGTGTGTGCTGAAGGGGGTGCCAGGCTCTTTATGTTAGAGATGGGGTCTCACTGTGTTGACCAGGATGGAGTGCAATGGCTATTCACAGGTGTGATCATAGTCCACTACAGCCTCCAACTCCTGGGCTCAAGTGATCTTCCTGCCTCAGCCTTCTGAGTAGTTTGGACTACAGGTGCACCACAACACCCAGCTAACAATTAGCTCTCATGGAAACTAAGCAAGTGAGAATTCACTCACCCCTAAAGGAGAACATGAATCTATTGATGACAGATCTGCTCCCATGACTCAAGCACCTCCCATTATATCCCACCTCCAACACTGGGAGTCAATTTCAACATGAGGTTTGAAGTGGACAAATATCAAAACCATAGCAGGCTTCTCCTTACTCCTGAAGAGACTCTGGAAAAAAGACAGCCCCTATCAGCATTGGGATGTAATGCCTGGTACAACTGTCATGATGAGCTGCCAGCCTGAAATTGAGCCAATATGCAAGTAGATGGCAGGGCCAAGAGAAATGACCAGCAAGAGGAGCTGGAGTCCTGATGTACCCGCACCCAGTGGCCTTCCAATTGCTATAGACTCATGACTCAAAGGAGCAAATGTTTAAGATAGGTTGACATTGGCTGCCATGTTTTCCAAGGATGAGACATACAATGGTCATTCACACCTGTCCTCTCTCTCCAGACAAATGAATATCCAGATAATCTCTGTCTCAAATGTGTCATACACCATTGAATAGCTACGTCAATTAATGGTTTGCACTGGCAGGTGTGTCTTCAATATTACTGTACCTTTTATCATTTTCCAAACTCCAATTATACTTTAAAATACACTTACATTGCTAAAACATAAGTAGGAGGCCATCATTTTGAAATCCTTGTTTTACCTATAACCAGGCAGTCCTCACTTAGCATGATAGTGCAGAGTCATACAGATGATCATGCAAGCAGACATTGTGCAAAGTGATATTATTAATCAATAGGAAAAATTATAATTGGTCCAAAAAATTATTGATCCAAACATTAAAAATCCTCTTACTTTCAGTTGTAATTGTATAGGGATATTTTTTAAATAGTATAACTAATATTTTAAATAGATTATGATTTTAAACATTAGAAACATTGATAATTAAAGTGTTTTGTTTGTTTGTAAAAATCTTGTCAGTAGTAGTTTGAATAGTGCCTACCTTCAAAGCATCTTTTCTATGCCTTGGCAAATTGTCATATCCTTTCTAAACTTATACTAGCTTCCAACATTGCACTTTCAATATTGCATTTTCAATTACATGAAGTATCCTTGAGAGTTCCCTTAACGTGATGCTTTTGCCAGTGTTACTTCCTCTTGGACTTAATCTTTTTTTATCACAACCACTAATTTACGTTGATAAATTTGCCTTCTAACTGCACACTTCAAAGTTTCTTGAATGGCAACAGTATCAATAGCATTTCTACTATACAAACACATACACCACACATACACATACACATACACAGCAGAGAGAGTGTGAGAAAGTGAGAAAGCAAGAGAGACAATGAGAGAGAGAGAGAGAGCATGTGTGTGAGAGAGAACATATGTGTGTGCACAGAAACTTGGACTTTGGAGTCAGAATTGGGATATATATTCAATCAACATTCATTGTGTCCATACTATAAACTGCTTGCTGGTCTTAAAAAGTAAAACAGTAACACAGTCATTGTTCTCCAGCAGAAAATAATCTAGTGAGCTCACGACTTAATTCCCTCTCAATGTCTTTTTTAGAGACATTTTTCATACAATGGTGAGAAAGGCACAGCCATTAGTAAAATAAAGAAAACATCTATTCACCTAGGGGGATGAAGAATAAATAATAGAATGTATGCAAAATGCCGGCAAAGTACTGGGCTCATATTGTGTTCCCTAAGCAATAACTGGTAGAAGTTTCTAGTTGTCCACTGACCATCCATTATTCCCTTCCTTCTCACTAACTTACTGTCATATTATTGGAGTTGTTAATATATCTAGGTAAAGACTATACTTTCTAGGTTCTTTTGCAGCCATTTGTGGTCATTTGACTTAACTTTAGCCAATGGGATAAATTCTAGTCCATTCTCAATGGAAATTATTGAGAGGGACTTCTGGAAAGACTCCTGTATTAATTTCTTATTGCTGCTGTAATGAATTGCCGAATGTATTGACTTAATAAAACACAAATTTATTATTTTACAGTTCTGAAGGTCAGAAGTTGTCTTAGTTCATTTGAAATACTATAACAAAATGTCTTAGGCTGGGTAATTTATAAACAACAGAAATTCACTGCATATAGTTCTGGAGGCTAAGAAGTCCAAGATCAAGGCACCAGATGATTCAGCATTTGGTGAGGTTCTATTTTTAATCAATAGTACCTTCTCACTGTGTTCTCTCTCACACGGAAGAAGAGGTGAGCAAGCTACTTTGACTTCTAAGGGCAATAATCCCATTCATGAAGGCTAAGCTCTTGTGATCTAATCAACTCCAAAAGCCCCCACCTCTTATTACTATCACATTGGGGATTTTTAACCTATGAATTTTAGGGGAACATAAACATTCGGACTATAGCATTCCACCCCTGCCTCCCCACCGATTCATGTTCTCTCAAATACAAAATACATGTTTTCC
This sequence comes from Saimiri boliviensis, assembly GCF_048565385.1. Taxonomy (NCBI): domain Eukaryota; kingdom Metazoa; phylum Chordata; class Mammalia; order Primates; family Cebidae; genus Saimiri; species Saimiri boliviensis. The sequence continues at coordinate 32,148,503 of NC_133457.1, read as the reverse complement.
ATCCCAATAGCCCCAAAAGTTGTAACTCATTCCAGCATCAACTCAAAAGTCTAAAGTCCAGAGTCTCATCTAAATACGTAAATCAGAAGTGAGTGAGACTCAAATTCCCCTCCAGCATTGAGTCTGTGAAACCAAACAAGTTATGTGCTTCCAAAATACAATGGTGAGACAGGTACAGGATAGACATTCCCATTCTAAAAGGGAGAAATAGGAAGGAAGAAATGGGTAACTGTTCCCAAACTAGTCCAAAATCCAACATGGCAAATAATAATCTTAAGGCTTGAAAAATAGTCTTCTTTGACTTGATGTTTCACCTTCTAGAGATATGGGAATGGGAATTGGGTCCCCAAGTCTCCAGGTGGCCCTGTTCTCATGTCCTTGCTGTTCAAGTGACAGACAGCTCTCATGGGTTGAAGTCTGATGTACACCACTCTTCCAGGCTGGAGAAGCACAGTGGTGGCTCTACAATTCTCGGTTCTTGGGGTCAGTCCTGCTCCCACAGCTCTGCTAGGCAGTCCCCAGAGAAGGCTCTTTTCAGTGTCACTACCCCTGTGGCAATTTTCTGCCTGGGCTCTGAGGCTCTCTGTAACCCTGTGACATATAGGTGAAAGCAGCCAAGCCCCCACAGCTCTTGCACTGTGTGCCTGCAGAGTTAGCACCACCCGGATACATGTCAAGGTTTACCACATGTGCCTTCTGGAGAGGCAGCCCAAGCCACACCTAGGACCACTTGAACCACAGCTGGGTTAGCCAAAGAGCACTGCACTAGAATGTAAGAAGCATAGCCTTGAAATTGTTCTGCCACCCCAAGGACCTGGTATTCTGGGCTTGTGATGGGTAGGGCAGCCCCAAAGATCTCTGTAATGTTTTCAGGATCAGTCGTCATTGTCTTGATAAATAGCATCTGGCTTACTTCTAGCCATACTAATCTCCTTATCAAATGCTTGTTGGCTACACCCTTAGTGTTCTCTCCTGAATACATTTTCTCATTTTTTTACAGAATGAGAATTTTCCAAATCTTTAATTTTTGCTTCCTTTCTGATAGCAAATTCCATCTTAAAATTGTTTCTCTCTTCTTGCGTTTACTGTAAGCAGTCAAGAGAACCCATGCTGCACTTTCAGCACTTCGCTTAGTTATTTCCTCTACTAAATATCCTATTTCATCATTCAGAAGTTCTTTCTACAAAACACTAGGACACATACAATTCAGCCATGTTGTCACTTTATAATAAGGATTGCCTTTCCTGAACTTTCCAATTATATATTTCTCATTTCTGTCTGAGACCTCATCAGATTGGCCTTTATCATCCATATTTCTACCAACAGTGTGATCATGAGCACTTAGGTAGCCTTTGAGAAAACTGAGCCTTTCTCTAAAGCTTTCCTCATCTTCTGAGCCCCCACAGGAATCATCTTTTACAGTTTATTCATGGCTATATAGGCTTTCTCTAGCATGCTCTTCAAAACTCTTCCAGCCTCTACCTATCACCCAGTTCCAAAGCCACTCCACATTTGTAGGTATTTGCTATAGCAATACCTCACTCCTGGCACCAAAATCAGTATTAGTCAGGGTTTCGGAGAGAAACAAAGCCAATAGGATAAATGAATGGATAGATGGATAGATACTGCTTCTGTCTTTATATCTTCTCTGACTCTTTCATGCCCCTCTCTGATAAGGACCTTTATGATTATATTGGGCCCACCAAAATAATGCAGAATAATCTCTCCATCTCAGCATCTCTAACTTAATCAAACCTGCAAAGTCCCTTTTGTCACTAATATGGTTTGGCTCTGTATCCCTACCCAAATCTCATCTTAAATTACTGCCATAATCCTCCATTGTGGGAGATAATTGAAGCATCGGGGCAGTTTCCCCCATACTGTTCTCATGGTAGTGAGTAAGTCTCATGAGAGCTGGTTTTATAAGGGGTTTCCACTTTTGCTTCTCATTATCTCTTGCTACTGCCATGTAAGAAGTGCCTTTCACCTTCTACCACTATTGTGAGTCGTCCCTAGCTGCATGAAACTCTAAGTCCATTAAAACTCTTTTTCTTTACAGTCTTGGGTATGTCTTTATCAGCAGTGTGAAAAAGGACTAATAAGTCACATAAGGTAACATATTTATAGGCTATGGGAATTAGAGTGGACATATTTGGGATAGCCATTATTCAGCCTACCACAACTTCTTAAACAGAGGAAATAACTGGATAAATCCTCTTGTCCTTCCTCCTGCTTCCTTCCCAGAGCAAATGTGCTTCAGCAGCCACATTTGCCCATGAAGTGATGTACAAATTCTATATACTTTAAAATGACAAAATGATAGAAGGGATCTGTGTTCTTAATGGCCTCAGCCTCCTGAGTAGCTGGGACTACAAGTGTGCACCACCACATCCAGCTAATTTTTGTATTTTGAGTAGAGATGATTTCACTATGTTAGCCAGGCTGGCCTCAAACTCCTGACCTCAGGTGATCCGCCCACCTCAGCCTCCCAAAGTGCTAGGATTACAGGTGTGCACCACCACAACTACAGCTTTACTATCCATTATCCCTTATCTATGTATTCTCACTCTCAGAGAATCACTTTTATACTTAGCTATCGGCCTTGGGTTTCTTGAATTAAGCATCGGTATCTTAGAAAAGGATACTGGAGACCTGATCCCCATAAATGTCTAGTCTGCACTTGCTCCTGAGTGGCGGATAGCAGCTGCCCAGTTTAGTGTTTGTGGTTCTCTCTGTGGAGCACTGGTTTCTCCACAACTATGGTTCTGCCAGGCCTCCAGCCTACTTATTATTATTTTTTTTTAACCTTAGATGCTCTCAAAATTTCCCCTATAATCATCTATTTTTTTTTTTAACTTGGCTAAAGAACAGGCTTCTTTCTCCTTCTTTAAATTTATGAAACAATTGCTAGTTTTATCTAAGCCAGTGGTTCTCACATTAAACCAGTGGTTCTCAAATGTGAGCAAGCATTAACATCACGTGGAAGGCCTACTAAAACATAGGTCACTGGTCCAGCTGCAGAGTTGCAGACTCAGTAGGTCTGGAGTGGAGCTTGAGCGGTTGCATTAACCAGTTTCCTGGGAATGGTGATGCTGCTGATCCAGGGATCACACTTTGAGAACCACTGATATAGGTCATTCATTTTGGTTCATTTAAGATATAATAGGTATTTAAAAATGAAAGAATTTTATAACCTAAAAAGCATTAGGTTACATCTTTACTCCAAAATAAGCTATATCCAGTCTGTTGGTATTCTTTACCCAGAACCAGCATCTTAATAGGCTCTAACACCCCCTTTCAAGATTTCTCCTCTCATCTCTTGTTGGGGAAGAGCAACCAGGCCCTTTCTGTGTCCTCCGAAAGACTTCAATTCTAGCCGCCCTGTTATTCCATGGTATTGTAAGCATCTGGCATGCATGTTGACAATTCTGTGCTGTAGGGCTGCAGACTCCTGTTAGCTAGCAGCACCATTTCCCCAATACCAGCAGCTCAAAAAATAAGTGTTAAGGCTGGGCACAGTGTCTCATGCCTATAATTCCAGCACTTTGGAGGCCAAAGCAGGAAGATGGTTTGAGCCTAGGCGTTTGAGACCAGCCTGGGTAACAACACAGTGAGACCCTGTCTCTACAAAAATATAATAAAATTAGCTCGACATAGTGGCATGTGTGTGTAGTCCTAGCTACTTGGAAGGCTGGGGCATGAGGATTGCTTGAGCCAAGAAGTCAGAAGGTCAAAGCTGTACCGAGTTGTGATTGTACCACTGCACTCTAGCCTGGGTGACATAGTGAGACCCTGTCTCAAAAAAAAAAAAAAAAAAAAAAAGAATGTTAATTGAGTGAATGAATGACACGTTTGGAAGAGGAAAAAAAGACTATTCATGTTAGTTAACTTTTATTAAGTATAAGAGACAATAGAGACACTGCAAATTATTATTTTAAAAAACCCAAAGCAAACTAACAAAAACATCTGGTCTGCTGAGAACTCATTATAACTTCAAAATCACTGACATGATGTCAGTCACAGATAGTTCTAAATACTCATCACGGTATTACAGATATAATTTCCATTTTATATAGATGGGGTTTACTTGGAGTAATAGACCTGAGGTATGGTATCATGAAGAAAACAAATTCAGTGCCCTTAAAATGCTGGGTTTCAGAGGCTTTTTTTTTTTTTTTTTTTTTTTTTGAGATGGAGTTTTGCTCTTGTTACCCAGGCTGGAGTGCAATGGCGCGATCTCGGCTCACTGCAACCTCCGCCTCCTGGGTTCAGGCAATTCTCCTGCCTCAGTCTCTTAAGTAGCTGGGATTACAGGCACGCGCCACCACGCCCAGCTAGTTTTTTTGTATTTTTAGTAGAGACGGGGTTTCACCATGTTGACCAAGATGGTCTCGATCTCTCGACCTCGTGATCCACCCGCCTCGGCCTCCCAAAGTGCTGGGATTACAGGCTTGAGCCACCGTGCCCAGCAGAGGCTTTCTTTTTTAACTTTCTGTTTTGAAAATTTTCAAGGCCGGGCACGGTGGCTCAAGCCTGTAATCCCAGCACTTTGGGAGGCCGAGGCGGGCGGATCATGAGGTCAAGAGATCAAGAGCATCCTGGCCAACATGGTGAAACCCCGTCTCTACTAAAAATAAAAAAATTAGCTGGGCGTGATGGCGTGTGCCTGTAGTCCCAGCTACTTGGGAGGCTGAGGCGGAAGAACTGCTTGAACCCAGGAGGCGATGGTTGCAGTGAGCCGAGATTATGCCACTGCACTCCAGCCCGGCGCCTGGCTACAGAGTGAGACTCTGTCTCAAAAAAAAAAAAAAAGAAAAATTTCAAATACAGTCAGCCCTCCATATCCATGGGTTCTGCCTTAGTCTAGATTCAACCAACCATGAATGGAAACTATTTGATCCTAATACAAAGAAATAAACGTTTGAGGTGATGGATATGCTAATTATCCTGATTTGATTATTACAGATTATATACCTGTATCAAAATATCACACTGTATCCCATAAATATGTATGATTCTTATGTGTCAAAATAAAAACAAAAAAAGGAATTGAAAAACTTTTTAAAATATTCAAAAAACAATAAAAATAACAATATAACAGGGCCAGGCGCGGTGGCTCAAGCCTGTAATCCCAGCACTTTGGGAGGCCGAGGCGGGTGGATCACGAGGTCAAGAGATCGAGGCTATCCTGGTCAACATGGTGAAACCCCGTATCTACTAAAAAATACAAAAAGTTAGCTGGGCATGGTGGTGCGTGCCTGTAATCCCAGCTACTCAGGAAGCTGAGGCAGGAGAATTGCCTGAACCCAGGAGGCGGAGGTTGCGGTGAGCCGAGATTGTGCCATTGCACTCCAGCCTGGGTAACAAGAGCGAAACTCTGTCTAAAAAAAAAAAAAAAAAAAAAAAAAAAAAAATATATATATATATATATATATATATATATATATATATAACAACAAAAACAATACAAATTTAAAAACAATGCAATATAACAACTATTTATATAGCATTTATATTGTGTTAGGTATTATAAGTAATCTAGAGATAATTGAGTATACAAAAGAATGTTCATAGGTTAAATAATATTTTATATAAGGGACTTGAGCAACCACAAATTATGGTATCAGCAGGGGTCCTGGAACCAATCCCCCTTGGATAGCAAGGGATAACTATATATACAAAAGTAAAGAAGACAACAGAATGAACTTCTATGAACCAATTATCTAGATTCATTTATTACCAACTCATGGCCAATCTTGTTTTATCTATAATTTCACCCACTTCACCAATTCATCTAATTATTTTGTAGTAATTCCTAGTACAATATCATTTCATCCATAAAAATTTCAGTATGTGTCTAAGATATAAAGCTTCTTTAAAAATATAACCTTTCTATCATTATGATACCTAAATAATAATTCCCTTAATAGCATTGTATATCCAACTAGTGTTTAAATTTCCCCACTGTCTCATAAACTTTTTCAGTTTATTTATTCAAATTGGAATACAAATTGGTTCATAAATTGCAATTGGTTGGTATGCCTCTTAAGTTTCTCTTTTTAATCACAAGTTCCCATTCCATCCCTTTTTGCTTTCTTTAAATTTTACTTGTAGAAGAAACTAAATTTACTTGTAAATTTTACTTATGGAAGAAACCAGGTTATTTGTGCTATAGTTTCCTACAGTCTAGAGTTTGCAGGTGGTATTTCTGTGTTATCATTTACCCCATTCCCTTCCTCCCCTAAGGTAATAACTTCTTTTAAAGTTTTTTTTGTTTGTTTGTTTGTTTTTTTTTTTGAGACAGAGTCTTGTCTGTTATCCAGACTGGAGTGCAATGGCGTACTCTCGGCTCACTGCAACTTCCGCCTTCCGGGTTCCAGAAATTCTTCTGCCTCAGCCTCCTGAGTAGCTGGGATTACAGGTGCCCACCACACCTGGCTAATTTTTGCATTTTTAGTAGAGTTGTGGTTTCACCATATTGGCCAGGCTGGTCTCAAACTCCTGACCTCAGGTGATCCACCTGCCTCGGCCTCCCAAAGTGCCGGGATTACAGGCGTGAGCCAGCAGGCACATCTTAAAGTTTTTCTATTTTATCTTTCCTTTAAAATATAAGTTAAACAATAGCATAGCATACCATACATAATTTTCTTTTTTTCATTCATTGCTTTTTTTCATTCAACCTCATACCTTGGTGCTTATGGCAGTTTACAGAGGTGTTCTTCATTTCTTTTTTATAGCTGCATATTACTTTATCATGTAGATGCTATATATAACATATTCGATGAGTCCTCTACTGATAGTCATTTGAATTGTTTAAAGTTTGTTGCTATTTTAGATAGTGCTGCAATGAATAGCCAATATGTCTCTTTGTATTTTTGCCAGAGTATATCTGGGATAGAATCCTAGAAGGATGACTGCTGGGACAAAAGATAATTACATCATAATTTTGCTACAAACTGTAGAAGCTGTTCTTTTAAATGCAATGTCTTTCTGGAAGTTTTGTCATAAAAGAAATCCTGAAACAGATCCTATTTCAGTTATCTACTGCTATATAACAAATCATACCTAAAAGTATGGCTTAAAACAACAACTACCATTTATTATTTGTCATGATTGTGCAATCAGGGTGGGACTCCTCAAGAATAGCTTGTCTCAAAAAAAAAAAAAAAAAAAAAGACGGCTGGGCATGGTGGCTCACGCCTGTAATCCCAGCACTTTGGGAGGCCTAGGCGGGTGGATCATGAGGTCAAGAGATCGAGACCATCCTGGTCAACATGGTGAAACCCCGTCTCTACTCAAAATTCAAAAAAATTAGCTGGGCATGGTGGCGCGTGCCTGTAATCCCAGCTACTCAGGAGGCTGAGACAGGAGAATTGCCTGAACCCAGGAGGCGGAGGTTGCAGTGAGCCGAGATCGCGCCATTGCACTCCAGCCTGGGTAACAAGAGCGAAACTCGGTCAAAAAAAAAAAAAAAAAAGAATGGCTTGTCTCTGCTTCATGGGGTGGCTGCTTTGTGACTCCTGAGGAAGCTGGGATAGACTGGCTAGAGCTAGAGAACACAAGATGACTTTATTCACATATTTTGTACCTCACTTGTAGTGGCTGGAATGGTTGAGTGCTAGCTAGGCTTCTCTCTCTCCATGTGGTCTTACATCATCCAGAAGGCCGAGCTTCTTAAACATGGTGCCCAAATCCCAAAACAGCAAAACTGGAAGTTGAAAGACCTCTTAAGGCCCAGGCTCCAAAGTTAGATAATATCACTTCTACTGCATTCTATTAGCCAAAGCTAGTCACGTGGCCACCTATATTCAAGGGGAGGGGGAACAGACTCCATCTCTTCTTGGGAAGAGCAATATACACATATAAAGATGAAAGAAATTGTTGATGGTCATCTTTGCAGACAATCCACCACAGATCCCAACTACATATACGCATTATATAGGCCATAAATATATGCCCTATTCTTATCTACTTGAGCACTGGCAGAACGCATGGAAAGAGTCCATAAAGGTGATAAGAAGTGAAATGCTTCTGCATTTAATGGTGTTAAAAGGGGACCAAAAGTGAAGGTTACGTCTACCAAGGAAAAGGGAGAAATTCTTGCTTGTAGACAGGGCACTTAATCTTCTATCTAGATAACTAGGCAGGGCACTTAATCATCTATCTAGACAACTATCGACAGCTTTTATATTCCTTCATTCTATTTGTGTGTATTCAAGAATACTGTTTCAGACTCAAAGAGTACAGTGGTGAACATAACAGACAAAATCCTAGCTCTTGTGGTATTTATTTTCCAAATGGGAAAATACAGAACATGATAAGGGATAGAAAGATATATAAGAATAACCTGCCCTTGAGGAAGTTATAACATTGTTGAAAGTGGGGGTGATAAGCAATCATTGCCTAATTAGATATAGAGATAACAAACAGACAAATAAAAACTTGGTATAAATAAAGGTAAACAAACGCACACTAGAGCATCTGCTCTGCATAGGTAACTACAATACTAGGAGGAATGTCTACAAAGGTACAGAAAGTAATGAGGAAGGAGAATTAGGAGAAGGAGGAATCACTGTGGCCTGGGGGAGTCAGGGAAGACTTGTGATGAGAAAGACAGAGGCATAATGGAACCAGAGCCTTTCCTTGTGTATCTCATGACATATTGGCAAGTCCCAAGGGCTGCTGTGTGATTAGAGCTTCTCACCAGGCTAGCTTCTGTCTAAGATGGCCTCCCACTACTTGCTGAGAAAGGAAGACAAAGTGGGTTTTTAAAACTGAATGATTTACCTAGTAAATAATGTACTTCTAGTCTATAAAATATTGTATTTTTTAAAGGCAAAAATGTTCAGGGCTTAGTCCTTGCTGCTCATATATACATGCTCTCCCTTGATGATCTCACTTAGTCTTGTGGCTTTACATAGCATCTAAATGCCAATGACTCACAGAAGGATAATATCTTCAGTTCTGACATCTTGCCATACTCATGTATCAACCACTTAATCTACATATCCATTTGGAGATCTAACAGGCGCTGTAGGCCTCACATGGACAAAACCAACTGCTTGATTTTCCCTAGAAAAACTCTGCTCCTCTCCCAGTGTTCCTGCTAGTGGCACTACTACCACCAAGTTACTCAGGCCAAAGCAACAGAGTCTTTCTTGTTTTTTCTCTTACTCCATATCTAATCAATCAGCTAGTCCTGTTGTTCTGTCTTTTGAATATATCTCTCAAACTGTCAAACTCCTAGCCTTAAGCTATCCTCCTGCCTGGGCCTCCCAAAGCACCACCACACTCAGTCTACTAGAACATATCTCAAACTCAATTACTGCTCAGTACTTCTTCCCCCGCACCAGCACACCATCACCACTCATCTCCTAACAGATCTCTTGCTTCCTCTCATGCTACTCTCACTCTATTCCCCACAAAACTGTCTGGATAAACTTTTAAAAATAAAAATAAGGTCATTTTAAATCCCTGAATAAAACTCTTCAGGGAAAAAAAAAAAAAGGAAATAAAATTAGAGGAAAACATGGCCAGAAAAGAAAAAAAAAAAAAAAAAAAAAAACCTATAATGGCTTACCACAGTAATTAAATTAAAATTTAAACCTTTACCCTTACAATTTTCTGCCACACTGGCCTTCCTTCTTTATACTTCTTAACTATGCTGAATTTATTGCTTCCTTGGGAATTTTACATTGCTCTTCCCCAGAATGACTCTTCTCCAGATCTTGGAGAAGATCTTGGAGATGTTTCTTGGCTGGAAACTCCTTATTTTCTAGTTCTCAGCTCTCAGGACACCTTACAAATACCTTTCCTGACTATCCTATCTAAAGAAGTCCACAGCCAAAACTCACTAACCAAGGCATGGTTGGTACACTGAGAAATGTAACAGACAAGGTCCTAACTCTTATGGCACTTATTTTCTAGATGGAGGAATGTAAAACATGGTAAGAGATATCTTGTTACTCTGTTTTATATTCTTCATAACATTGATCATGCTCTGAAAAATATCTTATTTATTCACTTCCTTGTTTATGTCCACCTTCATCATTCAGTATATATTAACAAAGGGAGACAGGACGGATACCTTAGCCATCTTGCTCTCCACAAGGCCTCTAGTCCTTACATATAGCATGCACCTAGCATATAGTTGGAACTCAAAGTATCACTGAATATGCTTGTATGTATTCAAGAACATGGGAGTAACATCACAGCTATAAAGGAAAACAGAAGAACAACAGTTAATGAACCCCTTGACCCAAATAATATCCTTCCCAACCTTGACATCTAATCCAACCCCAACATTTTCTGATGTAAAGGGTTAATGGACCCATTCCTTACATTGTCTACCAGGGAAATTCATGTCAACTTAATTACATTAGAGCAATACACATTTCCTGGAGGGCAACATACTTCTTTGCTTCCTGTAAAAATGTATTCAAAGTTGTGTTAAACATTATTGTTACGGTTATAAATTCTTGTGGTATTTTGTTTCCTTGACATAAGCAGTCGTGACCTAGCTAGAACCAGACAGAGATAATGGAAAGACAAAAATTCAGGAAAGCGGACAGAAACAAACACAGATTAGGCCATCTGCTCTGTATTATATGATCTAACACAAACAACAATTAACCTGACTTCACATTCTGATGCTGGACAAATTATATAGTCCTTTGAGGTTCAATTTCTTCTGTCTGTAAAATCTGGACAGTCGTGCTTATTTATTCTCCTCAATTTCCATGTGAAATAACTATTATTGTATTTCATAGAATTAGGAAACGTTAGGTCCTGAGAAAATGTGAGAATCTTCTCATCTGTATCCAAATATGGAAACTGAGGCCTGATGAGTTTAATTGATTTATCTAGGAACGTATAATAATCAGATTTTATGACCCTTAGGCAAGTGGTCTTTCTGCCTCATCATGCAATGCTTGCCTTACTGTTTCACTTTTGATGGATGAATGTATTATCTTACAATTAGTATATAATCTTTGAGGATGTGATAAGTTGTTCTTCCCACAGTAATCAGTTGGTCACATGTAAATAAATATTTATTAAATAAGGGAATAGTCTGTCATCAGTGCATGGCACCTGCCACCCCTCTGTGTTGCTGACTTTTCAGTCATTTCTTCTCAATCATTTAGTATATAGGTTACTGTCTTTCCACTGAGACTTGTTACTCTTGGTGACTTCAACAAACACTAAATGATACATCTGACACTCTGGTCACTGTTTCTTGACCTCCTCACCTCTAATATTTTTCTCTACACCCCTTAGCTACCCATTCCCATGTTCATCACATATTGTTACTCTAAAACCTTGATTTTAGGCATTCCATTATTTAACTACGTCCTGTCTTCTTACTTATTCTAAAATACCCACTCTAGCTCTTCGTTAATCCCATCAGGAACTCTGATCCTTAGGCCTCATCAATTTTTCACAGGCCAGCCTTTCCTCACCCTCCTCTTTATCCAGCCTAGATTCCATGATCCATTACTGTAATCATCCTAGTTAAGGGTTTGTGAGTGTATACCCCTAAGGCCCTTGCCACATTCTTTCTTACACTGTCCTGAAAAAACTCAAGTCTTGGTTAAAGCCAACTGTCTGCCTGATCTTTTCCTGCACTCAAGCATGAAATGAACCTGGATAAAACAGACACAATTGTGTTGACTGCTTAAATTTATGGTCACAAACTATAGGAGGGTCTTCAGCGGTACCCAATAATTCTACATTTCCTTGGTCAACCCTCTCCTACTCTTCTAGACAGCTTTATCTGTCTTTAAACCTTATACTCTTGTTGCCCACTCCTCAATTTTAACTGATACCTTTATCTATTGGTCTGCTAGGGAAAAAAAAATAAAAGCAAAAGAGAGGTACTAGAATATTTTTCAATAATCTATCTTCCCCACCCCTCAACTTTCACCATTTAAAATGGATGAAGTGTCCAAACTCTTACTAAAGGTTAAACTCTATTGAGAGACAATTCTCTATGAGTCTCTCACATTTCCTTGTTCTAGACTATGTAATCAAGGATGTTTGAATATTTAATAGCCTTGAGAGATAGAGATAGTGTCTCCCTCTGGAACAAATAGCAAGAATGTTTACTGTTCAATGTAATAAAAACAATGTCTCTGGTGCAAAGGGTACACATCTTTATTGTCCAATATAAAAGATTCAGGTTCCCTAAGTTCAGAGTTCCTCACTTGTAATGCAACTCACTGCATATGCAGGTGTGACCTGGCCCTCTTCACATTGTTCTGGGGAATTGGGGTGCAGGGAACTGGTGCTGTGAGAAATCAAAGACTTTGTCTTTGACCCAGGAGTTTCCTGTTTGCTGAGCATCCATGAAATAGTGGCAGGCTAACTTGTTAGATTACAATACAAAATACAAAACGATACAATACAATAACAATACAATAACAATACAATAACAATACAATACAATACAATACAATACAATACAATACAATACAATACAATACAATACAATACAATACAATACAATACAATACAATACAATACAATACAGTAAAATCTCGGACCCTTTAGAATTCCTGACATGCTTTACTTCTCAACTACATCTCATTCCCTCCTGCCTTCTCAAGGACTTTCGGCCTGCAGGTATCATCTACTCTCTTGCATCACCAACTTTTCTCCCCTTTTAACTTTCAATTACTCCTCAGTCTATACATATAACCTCTCCCATTTTAAAAGCCAAAAACATCTTCACTTAGGCTTCTTCTCTCCCCCTACTACTCCATATCTCTGCTGTCCTTAATTTGAACAAAACCCCTTGGAAGAGTTGTCTGTATTCATTTTTTTCCACTTCCTTCACTTCTTACAGTGAATTTTGTTGCAAGTCATTCCATTCAGATTTTATTTATGCTATTTTCCCAAAATCCTTTCTAAGGTTGTCAACAAACTTCACATGGTCTAATCCAATAGTCAGTTCTCATTTTCTTTTATAGGAATTAGCAGCACTAAACCAGCTGACCACTCTCTCTTTATTGAAATGGATTCTCTCTTGGCTTCTGGTTTCTCTTATTTCAATCTCCTTTGCTGGTTCTTCCTACTCTATTGAGAAAATCAAGTGGAGTTTTTTTCTTGTTTTTTTGTGTTTTTTTTGTTTGTTTGTTTGTTTTTTTTTTTTTTTGCTACTTTATTCCTCTTTCATTCTTGATTTTGGTAATTAGTGTTTCTCTTGTTTCATTGGTCAGAGTAGCTAAGGGTTTGTCAATTTTCTTGATCTTTTGAAAGAACAAACCTTTAGGGATTAAAATTTTTTATCTTTTTTTTTTGCTCTAATATTTATTATTTTATTCCTTCTGCTTGTCTTGGGCTTAGTTTGCTCTTTGTTTTCTAAAGGTGGAAGCTTACATTTTTTGTCTTTTATTCTTTTCTGATATAGATATCTAAGTTATATTTCTTTTTGAGTGCTACGTAAGACATACCCAATAGATTTTGATGTTTTTGTTTTCATTCAGTAAAACTTATTTCTCTTGTGATTTCTTTGACTCATGGGTTATTTAGAAGTATGTTGTTTAATTTCCAAATATTTGATGTTTTCTCTGGTTTCTTTCTCTTATAGATCTCTAACTTAATTCTATTGTGGTCAGAGCAATGCTTTGTACAATTACAATCTTTTTAAAAATTTTATTGAGACTTGTTTTGGGCTCTTGTGCATATTCTGGAGAATGTCACATATGCACTTGAAAAGAATGGGTACTCTGAAGTCATTCAGTGGTATGTCATAAATATCAGTTAATTGACAGTGTTAAAGTCCTCATTTTATCAATTATTGAAAGTGGGGTACTGAAATCTTTTTAAAGTAATTCTTACTGTGTATATTTAAAGTATACAATACGATTTTGTGAAATACATATGGATAGTAAAATGGTTTCTATGGTGAAGCAAATTAACATATCCATCATCTCACAGTGTGTGGCACTCCATTTTGTGTAGCATGAGCAGCTAGTCTACTCATTTAGCAAACATCTCAAATGCAATACACAATTATCAACTACAGTCCTCATTTTGTACATTAGATCTCTAGCCTTATTCATCCTACAATGTTTTATCATTTGAACTACCTCTTCCATTTTCTCTCCTTCCCACCTTGCTCCTAATAATCACTATTTTAGTCTGCATTTCTGTATATTTGAATTTTTTTTTAAAGATTCTGTGTATTAAGGGGATCATACAATGTTTTTCTTTCTGTGTCTGGTTTATTTCTCTTAGCATAATATCTTCCAGGTTCATCCATGCTGTGACAAATAGCAGGATCCCTCCTTTTTTAAGGCTGAATAATATTCCACTGTGTAAGTATATGTAACACATTTCCTTCATTCATTCATCCACTGACAGACACTTAGATTGTTTCCAAATCTTAGCTATTGTGAATAAGGCCACAGTGAACATGGGAGTGCAGATATCTTTGTGGGGATTTCATTTTCTTTGAGTATATACCCAGAAAGGGGATTTCTGGGTGATATGGCCTTGTATTTTTGCTTAGGAACTTTTTTTGGGGGAGGGACAGGGTTTCACTCTAAAGGGGATTTCTGGGTGGCATGGCACTTGTATTTTTGCTTAGGAACTTTTTTTGGGGGAGGGACAGGGTTTCACTCTTGCTGCCCAGGCTGGAGTGCAATGGCGCAATCTTGGCTCACTGAAACCTCCACTTCCCAGGTTCAAGCAATTCTCCTGCTTCAGCCTCCTGAGTAGCTGGGATTATGGGCATGTGCCACCATGCCTGGCTGATTTTGTATTTTTAGTAGAGATGGGATTTCTCCATGTTGGTCAGGGTGGTCTCAAACTCCCAAACTCAGGTGATCTACCTGCCTCGGACTCCCAAAGTGCTGGGATTACAGGTGTGAGCCACCAGCGCCTGGCCCTTGTTTAGGAACTTCTATATCGTCTTCCATAATGGCTGTACCAATCTACATTACCACCAAAAGTGTATAAGGGTTCCCTTTTCTCCACACTCTTGCCAATACTTATCTCTTGTCTTTTTGATAACAGCTGTCCTAACTGATGTGAAGTGGTAATTCGTAGTAGTTTTGAGTTCCGTGATAATTAGTGGTGTTGAACATCTTTTCATATACCTATTAGCCATGTTTATGTCATCTTTGGAGAAATATCTATTCTGGTCCTTTGCCCAGTTTTAAATCAGCTTATATGTTTTCTTGCTATTGAGTTGTGTATGTTCTTTATAAAGTTTAGATATCAGCCCCTCAGCAGAGATATGGTTTGTAAATATTTTTTCCCAATCTGTAGGTTGCCCTTTCATTTTGTTTCCTTTGCTGTACAGAAGCATTTTAGTTTGGTATAGTCTTTTTACTTATTTTTGCTTTTGTAGCCTGAGCTTTTGGTGCAATGCCCAAAAAATCATTGTCAAGGCCATGTAAAGAAGTTTTTCCCTTTTGTTTTCTTCTAGTACTTTTATGGTTTCAGGTCTTATGTTTAGATCATTTATCCATTTTAAGCTGATTCTTGTGCATGGTATAAGGGTCCAATTACCTTTTTTTTTTTTTTTGCATGTGAAAATCCAGTTTCCCCAGCACAACTTATTGAAGAGATCATCCCTTCCTCATAATGTTCTCTTGGTGCACTTGTTAAAAATTTGTTCATCATATATGTTTGGATTTATTTTTGGACTATTACATTCCACTGGTCTATGTGTCTGTCCTTATGCCAATACCGTACTATTTTCAATACTATAGCTTTGTAATATAATTTTAAATCAGGAAGTGTGATGTCTCCAGCTTTGTTTTTTCTGAGAATTGCTATGGCTATTCAAGGTCACTTGTAGTTCCAAATTTTAGGACTGTTTTTCTATTTCTATGAAGAATGCCATCAGGATTTTGATAGGGACTGCATTAAATATGTATATTGCCTTGGATAGTATGGACATTTTAACAGTACTCACTCTTCTGATTCATATGCACAAGATATCTTCCCTTTAATTTGTGTCTTCTTCGATTTCTTTCATAATGTTTTATAGTTTTTGGTGTATAAGTCTTTCACCTCCTTGGTTAAATTTATTTCTAAGCATTTTTTTTTAATGCTATTATAAATGCGAT
Source organism: Saimiri boliviensis (assembly GCF_048565385.1). NCBI lineage: Eukaryota > Metazoa > Chordata > Mammalia > Primates > Cebidae > Saimiri > Saimiri boliviensis. Next base: position 32,132,424 of record NC_133457.1, on the reverse strand, counting down.
CATTTTCTTACATTTAAATCTCTACTATTGGTGAATTTGCTTCATTCATTTATTTTGGAGGTCAGTTCTTATATAACATTTATCATTCTAGATGTATTGACCCTTTATCAAAATGTCTCCAGTAATATTTCTTTAGTTCACTATTTGGTTATTAATATAGCCACTCCAGATCTCTTACGGTTACTGTTTGCATAATGTATCTTTTCCATCTTTTACTTTCAACCTACTTATGTCTTTGAATCTCAGGTGTATATCTTGTTTTATTTGGTCTGATAATATCTGCCTTTTAGTGGGGATGTCTAGTTCATTTATAACCAATGTACATATTGATAGTTAGAATATTTTACAATTCTGATAGTTATTTTCATTGTATATCATGTCTTTTTTTTTTGTTCCAATGTGGCAATAAAATTATTACAATTTAAGTTTATATAAAATGCCAACATACTGGGAAACTAATGATTTCTCACTAAAGAAAACATGCAAAATACAGATAAATGAAAAAATGACTCATAATTCTGTCACTCAAACATAATTTCATTTAATATTATGGTATACTGTCTTCTGGTCTTTTAGTTTTTCTATTTATAGGTGTTTGCTTATTTTTATTTTTTTAACAGAGTTTATTTATACTACGCATACAATTGTTACACATTTTTCTTATGTAGTCTATTATTTATGTTTTTCATCTACTTCAACCACAGAAAAGATGTCAGCAGCAGAGAGATACTTGTAGCAGTTAAGTAGAGATCCTCTTGAAAAGCTTTTGAATAAATGAAATGGTTCTGAATGGCCCTATTTTTAAAATAACTGTACTTGTCAAAAATTTGGATGTAAGAGGGCTGGGCTGAAATAAAAGGTGTGTGAGAAGCATTTGCTGCATCAGGAATGTTGGTGTTAATACACTTGATGTTAGCTACTATTTGTGAAACAAAACAAAGAAAAGGTCATGTTTGATAAAATTCACCCCTAAAATGGCTGGACTTAGTGTCTTGGGGGAGTGGTGTGAACTATTGATTATATATGTGTGTGCATATGATCTCACATAATATCATGCTTACTGATTTTATGGCATTCAGTCCTTTTGTCTGCTTCTCTATTATTGTTTTTTTGTTTTTGTTTTTGTTTTTGAGAAGGAGTTTCACTCTGTTGCCCAGACTGGAGTGCAGTGGCACGATCTTGACTCACTGCAACCTCTGCATCCCAAGTTCAAGTGATTCTTCTTCCTCAGCCTCCAGCTGGGATTACAGGCACGTACTAACACACCCAGCTAATTTTTGTATTTTTTTTTTTTTTTTGAGACGGAGTTTCGCTCTTGTTATCCAGGCTGGAGTGCAATGGCGCGATCTAGGCTCACCGCAACCTCCGCCTCCTGGGTTGAAGCAATTCTCCTGCCTCAGCCTCCCGAGTAGCTGGGATTACAGGCACGTGCCACCATGCCCAGCTAATTTTTTGTATTTTTAGTAGAGACGGGGTTTCACCGTGTTGACCACGTTGGTCTCGATCTCCTGACCTCGTGATCCATCCGCCTCGGCCTCCCAAAGTGCTGGGATTACAGGCTTGAGCCACCGCGCCCGGCCTAATTTTTGTATTTTAAGTAGAGACGGGGTTTTGCCGTGTTGGCTAGGCTGGTCTTGAACTCCTGACCTCAAGTGATCTGTCAGCCTCGACCTCCCAAAGTGCTAGGATTACAGGCATGAGCCACCATGCCTGGTCTGTTTTTAATGGGGCATTTGCCAATTACTCTACATAGTTTCATCAAATTTTGCTTTATGTGGTTAGATGCACACAAGTTCATGAATACATAGTGGCTGTTTATCTTTTTGGTGGAAAGTTCCTTTTACAATGACTACACATTACTTGTTAATTCCTATCAATCCTTTTTGCCTTAAATTTTTATGCCTAGCCCGGCGCGGTGGCTCAAGCCTATAATCCCAGCACTTCGGGAGGCCGAGGCGGGTGGATCACGAGGTCAAGAGATCGAGACCATCCTGATCAACATGGTGAAACCCCGTCTCTACTAAAAATACAAAAAAATTAGCTGGGCATGGTGGCATGTGCCTGTAATCTCAGCTACTCAGGAGGCTGAGGCAGGAGAATTGCCTGAACCCAGGAGGCGGAGGTTGCAGTGAGCCGAGATCGCGTCATTGTACTCCAGTCTGGGTAACAAGAGCGAAACTCCGTCTCAAAAAAAAAATTCTTATGCCTGATATTAATATTAGATGAATAATCTTTTGATTAATATTTTCTTGATGTATGGTTCCTTTTAAATCCCTTCCCTATATTTTTGCAATGTTTTAATCATATAACTTGCAAAGTTAAAAAAAAAAATACAAAAAACTTAGTCTGAATGTATTTGCTGGTTTTTTAAATAGACAGATTGAATCCATTTATATTTTTGTGATTAACAATATCCTTGGACTTCTTTGTATGATCTCATTTGAGTTTCTTATTTATCATGCTGTTAACTTGCCTCTCTTTTTCTTTTTTTTGCCTACTATTCCATTAACTAAGTTTTCTCTAAGCCATTTTTTTCTTCTACAGGTTTGGAACTTCCATATTCTATTTCTCTTATTTTGGTGAATACCTTTAAAGTTTTAACATGTATATCAGTAATGGATTTTGTCATATTTATTGTTGCCATAATCTTTTAGCCTTTCTATATTTGAAATACTTTTCTGATTATAGGTCCTACCTACTCAGAATAGAATTCAGAACTCAAATTTCTTGCCTCTCTTGCAGTTAGAATGTAGGCCTGTGACATAGGTTCTACTTACTAGATGGACCCTGGAAACATAAGGAATGTGAGGATACAAGCTCTGCACACAGCTTCTACTCTCCTGGTTACAAGATAAAGTTCCAGACACAGAATTGGCACTGATCCTGGGAGCAGGAGCAAATGAAGAAAAGTTGAGCTCTGGATATTTGGTGTTTGATGGAAAAAGCTTGCCAGTTAGTTCTGGAATGGTTTAGGGCATTTTTTCTATAAGTTTAGTCCAGGATTGTTTTTCCAGCTCTCTCAAAAATTTTGTTATAAATTTTAAAAATTCCTTCATGGATTCTGTTTACAACAAAGAACTTTAACCAATATAACTTGTTAAAGTCTAAAGTGAAGGCATATTTCATTGCTTTTAAATAATTCTAAAATACTTTAGCTCAAAACTCCCACCTACCATCATCTACCAGATATTAACAGATATTTTAATTTCACCTGGTTTTAAAATTTCAAAATAGTAGCACTTAAAAACTACTTTGACTCATATTAACCAAGATATTTGTTAATTATTTTTTCTTCAGGGTTCAGCCTTTTTGTTGTTGGAGCATATTGTCTAGGACTTCTTTCAATGAGTATGTGTGCACCCTAAATTTTGAAAATGTGTTTGTCATTTCTCTTGAAAGATGGTTTAGCTAGGTATAAAATTCTAGTATCTCAGTTTTGGTCTCTTAATACTTCAAAAATATTTTTCATCATCTTCTGTCACCAACTGTTGCTGATAAATCTGCTGACAGGATGACAGCCATTTCTCTTAGGGTAACTTGACTTTTCTCAGTGGTAACTTTTAACATATTTTGTCATGTTTGGTATTCTCTAACTTCACTGCTATGTACAGGTCTCAATTTCTAAAATTTATTCTGCTTGAGACAGAATACTCCTTTGATCTGACAACTCACATTTTTTAAGTCCGAAAATTTCTCAGTCATCATCTCTGGTATCACCTCTCCTTCCTTCTCTCCTCCTGAAACTCTTAGATAGATGTTGGACCTTCTACTTCCATTCTCTGGGTCTCTGAACTTACCTTTGCAGCCTTTTCTTTTTTCTTTCTTTTCCTTTTTTTTTTTTTTTGAGACACAGTCTCACTGTCATCCTGGCTGGAGTGCAGTGGCATAATCATAGCTCACTGTTCAGCCTTGAACTTCTGGGCTCAAGGGATCCTCCTACTTCAGCCTCCCAAGCAGCTAGGATTATGGATGTGTGCCACCATGCCCAGATAACATTTATTCTTAGTAGAGATGAGGTCTTGCTATGCTGCTCAGGCTGTTCTTGAACTCCTAGGAGGCTGGTCTTGAACTCCTGGCTTTAAGCAGTCCTCCTTCCTTGGCCTCCCAAAGTGCTGGGATTATAGGTGTGAGCCACTGCGCCTCACCCTTTTGCTGCTTTGTTAGTCTATTATGTGCATTTTCATAAGATAGGGATTCTGGCTAAAAAGCCTTTAATATTTATCTATTTCCTACCACATAAGCTGCTCTTCTGGCTTTCAAGGTCCTTAAGCATCCAGGCCCTGCCATTGATTAGTTGGGTAACTTTGGGAACACACAATTTCTTTGGGCTCCAGTTCCCAACATAAAAAGCTTAATAGAAAATTTAAATGCAGCAAGCATATAAGGTGCTATGCAAGTACCCAACAGTAAAAACAATAGTAGAACAGTAAATAAAATTTGGTGTGGCTGCCTAGCTCACAGCAAATTCCCTGGTGGTCACACCTGTATAATATCTTTCCTTCTACCATCTTCGACATGAATTCTGAATGGAGGCTGTCATCAGCTCCAAGACCTGGCAGTAGTGATTGGCTGAGGCATGAGCATGTGAGTCTAGTCCAGGCATCCCTAAACTATGGCCCACGGGCCACATGCGGCCCCCTGAGGCCATTTATCCAGTCCCCTGCCTCACTTCAGGAAGGGGCACCTCTTTCATTGGTGGTCAGTGAGAGGAGCACAGTATGTGGCGGCCCTCCAACAGTCTGAGGGACAGAGAACTGGCCCCCTGTGTAAATAGTTTGGGGACGCCTGGTCTAGTCTGACCAATTAGTCATTACTTCAGATGTGGCAGGAATATTGACTCTTTTCATCATTGCAGAGTACTTAAAATGTGTCAGTGGAGATACTGGATGTAGTAATGGAGAAAGAAAAAGACATGTAGAAAACAAGAAAGAAAAAAGAGATTACTATTGGCAACAATTAAGTTCCTGGTCCCACTGGCGTCAATGATACAGTTTTTTTTTTTTGTTTTTTTTTTTTTGGTGCCAAGAATTCCCCTAATATTTAAATATTTTATTATAAGCAGGAATAGCCTCCTATTTACAAAATATTGGAATTTGAACATGAACCTTATTTTTGCTCATTTGCATAGTTTTCTCTCTTTTCTTTTGAGACAGAGTCTCACTCTGTCATTGAGGCTGGAGTGCAGTGGCACAATCTTGGCTCACTGCAGGTTCCATCTCCCAGGTTCAAGCAACTCTTGTGCCTCAGCCTCCTGAGTAGCTAGGATTATAGGTGTGTGCCACCATACCCAGCTCGTTTTTGTATTTTTTTTTTTTTTTTTTTTTTTTGAGACGGAGTTTGGCTCTTGTTACCCAGGCTGGAGTGCAATGGCGCGATCTCGGCTCACCGCAACCCCCGCCTCCTGGGTTCAGGCAATTCTCCTGCCTCAGCCTCCTGAGTAGCTGGGATTACAGGCACGTGCCACCATGCCCAGCTAATTTTTTGTATCTTTAGTAGAGACGGGGTTTCACCATGTTGACCAGGATGGTCTCGATCTCTCGACCTCGTGATCCACCCGCCTCAGCCTCCCAAAGTGCTGGGATTACAGGCTTGAGCCACCGCGCCCGGCTCGTTTTTGTATTTTTGGTAGAGACAGGGATTCACCATACTGGCCAGGTTGCTCTCAAACTCTTGGCCTCAAGTAATCTGCCCACCTTGGCCTCCCAAAGTGCTGGAATCACAGGCATGAGCTGCTGCACCTGGCTGTACAGACTTTTTCTCCATTTTTTTTTTTTTTTTTTTTTACAGAATAAACAATTGTTACTGTCTCAGCAGCTATGAAAATGTACAAGGAGTCTTCCAAAAGTTCATGGAAAATACGTATCATGAAAAACATATGCATGGATTTTAATTTTTCCTTTTTTTTTTTTTTCCTTTTTGAGACAGAGTCTTGCTCCACTGCCCAGGCTGGAGTGTAGCAGTGGCATCTTGGCTCACTGCAACTTCTGCTTCACAGGCTTAAGCGAGTCTTCTGCCTCACTCACTCAAATTATTGGTATTACAGGCGCGTGTCCCCACACATGGCTAATTTTTGTATTTTTAGAAGAAACAGGCTTTCACTATGTTGGCCAAGGTGGTTTCAAACTCCTGGGCTCAAGTGATCCACCTCTCTCAGCCTCCCAAAGTGCTAGGATTAGAGCCATGAGCCACTGTGTCTTGCCAGATTTCAATTTTTTTTTCACCAACATAAACTTATACTAACTTGTTGTAAGGTATCTGAACAGGACATAGTTTGCAGCACTAAGAAGGATAAGCCCTCAGTTTGAAAAGAGCCCCTATGGCTGGGCACAGTGGCTCATGCCTGTAATCCTAGCACTTTGGGAGGCTGAGGTGGGCGGATCATGAGGTCAGGAGTTCAAGACCAGCCTGACCAACATGGTGAAACCTCATCTCTACTAAAAAAAATACAAAAAGTAGCTGGGCGTGGTGGTGCATGCCTGTAATTCCAGGTACTCAGGAGGCTGAGGCAGGAGAATTGCTTGAACTGGAAGGTGGAGGTTGCAGTGAGCTGAGATCACACCACTGCACTCCCATCTGGGCAACAGAGGGCGACTCCATCTGAAGAAGAAGAAGAAGAAGAAGAAGAGGAAGAAGAGGAAGAAGAGGAAGAGGAAGAAGACGACGAAGAAAAGAGCCTCTATTAGAACAACAGGAATACTCTTAAAATTGACGCAAGAACAAATATCAAATTTATGGTGAAGCTTCCATAAGCAAAGGGTGCAAAAAGGGTGAAATCACTGATGCTTTATGAGTAGTTTATGAGGACAATGCCACCCCCCCACTCCCTCACCCCCGCCAAAATCAGTTTACAAATGGATAACTCGTAAAGAAGGGACAAGACAATAAAGCCCACAGTGGTAGACCATCCACATCAATTTGTGAGAAAAAAAGCTTGCTTGTACCCTAATTGTGGAAGACTGATGATTAACCGCATGAACAATAGCCAACACCACAGACATCTCAATTGGTTCAGCTTACATAATTCTGACTGAAAAGTTAAAGCTGAGCAAACTTTCAACTCAATGGGTGCCCAAACCATTGGGCCCAGATCAGTTTCAGGCAAGAGGAGAACTTTCAATAGAAGTTTTAAACAACTAGGCTCAAGACCCTAAAACATGCCTTCAAAGAATTCTAACAGATGAAACATGGCCTTACCAGTATGATCCTGAAGTCAAAGCACAATCAAAGCAATGGCAACCAAGAGGTAAAAGGGGTCCAGTCAAAGCAAAAGCAGATCAGTCAAGAACAAAGGTCATGGCAACAGTCAATATTCAAAACAATTTGCTTGACTTTCTGGAGGGACAATGAACAATAACACCTGCTTATTATCAAAGTGCTTTTGAGAAAGTCAAAGCTTTAGCAGGAAAATGCTTAATAAAGCTTCATTAGAGAGTCCTTCTCCACCATAATGCACCTGCTCATTCCTCTCATCAAATAAGGGCAATTTTGTTAGGGTTTTGATGGAAAACCATTACTCATCTACCTCATACTCCTAATCTGGCTCCTTCTGACTTATTTTTGTTTCCTAATCTTAACAATTTTTTAAAAGGCACACATTTTTATTGTTATTAACATTATATTATTAATGTAAAAAAGACTGTATTGACATGGTTAAATTCTCAGGACCCTCGGTTCTTTAGGGATAAACTAAATGGCTGGTATTATTGCTTATCATCTGGAACTTGACAGATTTTATGTGGAGAAAGTTGATATTTTTAAATTTAATCTTTAATTCTATTTCCCACAAACTTTTTGAAGTACCCTGTAGTTGCCATCATAATGATAATATATTGTAATGGTCCTTCAGAGTTTTCCACAGCCCTTCATATCATTATCTTATCTGACTGTGTGAGATGAGTAGGCCAGGTAATGTTAAGCTTAGTTTTTTAGGAATGTTGAAACTGAGACACAGAGAGGTTAAATGGTGTCCATGGTGCAGAAGGGTGAGAACCCAGCTAGGTCTGAAGCATTATCTATAAGGAGAGCTCCATGCCTACTATAATGCAGATGGTACATCATAAAACACTTTCATTAATAATTGTTAATTAGAAAATTTACATAGCTTCAATCACAAAACCCATTAAAATGCATATTCCATCCATAAATTCATACTCTCAAATACACTTACATTCTCCCAAAAATTAATCTTTGCCATGTTCCTAATCAGGTTCTCACCATGTTTTTAAATTCTAGAACTTTTAACATAAAGGAGAGGTTATTTGGGGGAAAGAGGAAGAATGTATTAATTCCTGGCTCAACATCCATACTGCTTAACAGGCTTACTTAAAAATGCGGGTAAATCCTAACACTCTTAGACTAAGATAGAACTGGACTGAATTGGATATGGCACATAGGTAATCTTTTACAAAGCTAATTTATAATCACAAAGTACTCTAGTAATATTATCACAACACCTTTGTTTTGGAGAACTCAAATGCTTTCACAACATTAACTCATTCACCCTCACTGAACTGATAAGGAGGGGTTCATATATATAGCATCCCTATTTTATCTGCTGGAGTTGAAATAAAGGGGAAAGGAGCTACTGAAGAGAATGCAAAGCAAGAGCAGTTTAATTTCCTTTTTAGCCTCATTATGATGGTTAGATCAGTTATGAGAATTCCTCCATTTTAAGTAGAAAATATCACGATGAGGGGTGCAATTTTAGCTGAGAAATCGTTTCAGTGGAACCATGACATGGCTATGTCAAAGAATACTGGAAGGGTCGTACTATCAGTTAATCAGGTGTTTTCCATCTTGCACTCTATTTTCATTTTTTTGCGCAGCTACAGCTAAGTTTTTTTGTTATAAGTGCAGCATTATAATAACCTGATAGTCCTGACGAAGATCTCCATTCCTCTAGACTGCCATTAGGCTGGAATCGATTCTCTAAATAAAGTCCATCCCAAGAGACACAATTGATGTAGGGGAAGAGGGGACTTTTAAAAACCGAGCCTGACGTCACACGTCTGTGTTTTAACCATCTGCACCTTTCATAAACCAGGGGCTGGAGCCGCCCAGGCAGACAGACCCAGGCGCACAACAATCTTCTCCCACACGAGCCTGGAATGGCAACAGCGTGCGGCTGCCTAAGAAAGAAAAGCCGTTTCAGAGCTGCGGGGTGGCGTGGGGGTGTGTATGGCAGGGTGAGGGAGTCATTCCTCTTCTCCTCCATCCAAGGATGCTATTTATTGGAAATCCTGCTCTTTTTTTTTTCTTTTTCTTTCTTTCTTTCTTTCTTTTTTTTTTTTTTTTTAAAGAAAATTGGTTTCTCTCGAGTGGGAGGCAAAACCCTTCAGATACCAAAGAAGGGGTGGAGGGAGCAAGCCTGGCTGGGGAGCTTTCAAGGGAAAAACCACACAGCTTAGCTTCGGATTGGGACTGCGGGCAGAAAAAGGATTGGGTGTCCACAACCTGTTCGGCTGCGAAGACGACGCCCTTCCGTCCAGAGTGCCAGCATCACCCCCGCCCCTCACTCGGTCTCGGCCTGCAGCCCCCCGGAAGGACAGCGGCGCCCTCCATTCCGTGACCACCTCTCATCCCACTCCTTGGCTCCCTCACCCTCCCCAAACCCAGGGCCGCATTCTCACGCTTTTTCCACGTGCAAGTCCGGCTCACCGGTCGCCACTCGCCGCAGCCCCCAGGTGCCCACCCCTCCTATCCCTTCCGGTCCCTCACCCACCTCCTCAGTCTTGCCCTGGCTGAGGGAGGCGTCCGCCCTCTACCTCCACGTGCGAGTCCCGGGCCGTTCCCCACCCTCCTCCTCCCCGGGCTCCGCCCACCACGCCCGAGGCGCGCGCCCGGGAGCCGGGACACCTGGCCGCCCTCCCCCGGCCCGCGCCCCTCCCGACTCCCCCGCCCGCCCGCGCCGCGGCTCCGCGCCCACCCTCGCGGCTTCCTCCGCCCGCCCCTCCCTCCGCGGGAGGCGGGGGGCACCAGCGAGCGCGGCGGCGTGGCCAATGGGCGCTCGGCTTACTCTGGCCTCTCCCCCGCGCGGCCGCCAATCGCGGCAGGCGGTGGTGGTAATATTGTGGAGTTTGGATGCCGCCGCTGCCGCGGGCTGGAACGGCGCGGCCGCGGGGGCTGCCAGGGTATTTCGGGAAGGGGGCGTGAGGAGGCGGCGGCGGCGGCGGCGGCGGGTAGGGCTGCTCCGGGAGGCAGCAGAGGGAAGGAGAAAGAAAGGAAGGAAGAGGGCGGGGAGTCCTCAGAGGAGGAGGCGGGACCGGCCGGGCTTCTCACCTCTCGGCGGCGGCGGCGGCGGCGGCGGCGGCGGCGGGCGGGCGGCAGGGGAGGCGGCGCCGCCCCCTGCCCGCGGTCTCCTCAGCGCAGCTGGCCGCCGACCCGCCGGTCCAGGGCAGCGGCCGAGGCTACTGGGGCGGAGCGGTGGGCCGGGCGGCGGCAGCGGAGGCGGCGGAGGCTGGAGTGGGCGCGGAAGCGACCGCCATGGCGTTCCTCAAACTCCGCGACCAGGTAGGTGAGGGGCGGCAGGGCGGGATCGCGCCGTCTGGGGAGGAAGGGAAGCAGGACGGACCGGCGGTGTGGGCCGCCTGGGCGCCCCCTCGGCGGGAGGCGAGAGAAACGGGGGTCCCGCCCCAGGGACCGGCGCACGGCGGCGGGCCGGGGTCCGCGGGCGACCCGCCTGTCAGAGCGGCCGGGTCCCGGTGAAGCCCACGTGCCGCCGGGGGTCTAGCTGCCGCAGCGAGAGAGGCGGGTTCCAAGCTCACCGCCCTCGCGTCGGGAGAGCTGCCGGGCTAGCTCTTCCTCTTTCTTGCCAGGTGAGGCTCGGGCCTAACAGGTGGCTTCCCGCTGCCGGGCGGGAGCGGTGCTAGCGGCCGTGACCCAGGGTCACGACCTTGCTCTGCTTGCTTGGTTGAGGCACTCTCTCCGGGTTAAAGGCAGTTGATTCTGTTTAGCGACTAGTTTTACTCCGTGCCAGTTTCCAGACTTGTTTTCTTTTGACATTTTGTGCACCATCTTGTTACTTTTCTTGACTTAGGAAGAGCTGGTCAAGGAATACCTGAGCCAAAAAGGCTTGTGACTCACTGGAACTGCAAAAATACTTTGTATCTAGAAACGAAATCACAACTGTATCTGAATGATTGGTACACCTAAAAACTTGGAAAGATGGGTAATAAGGCTTTCGAAAGATCCGGACGCTGCCAAACATTTTTATCCTGTTTTAAGGAAAAGGAAAATTAATGTGTGAAATTTACACATTACTTTGTCACGGGACACTGACTAGTGTTGAGAACTTAATTTTTGCCATTTGTTTTCCTGAACGGAAGATGTTGAACAGATTTGAAGGGAAACTAACTTGCATGCTTTGGGAAACTATTTTGAAAGTGAGCACCCCGTTTGCAAAAACAATGGGGAAGAAACTGAGACGTATTTTTCATATTAGTAAGTATTGTACCTTAAAATTTGAATCTAGGTAAAATCAAGAATTCTCATTTCTTAAGTGAATTTTATTTTATGTTTAGGCTGATCGCTGACCTTGTGTATCATTTGGTATCAGAATGGTCATGCCTGTTGTTAACAGTGTCGGGGCATGAAACTGAAAAACTCTACAGTTCAGTCAATACAGTTTCTACCTTGCATTTCAAATTATAGCACTGTCTTGTCGTGTAAGGGAGCCACTGGCCACGTGTAGCAATTTAATTAAAAAACTAAGTGTCTTAGTTTTGCTAGCTACATTTTAAGTGCTCAGTAGCCACATGTATCTATTGGCTATTGTATTGAATAGAACAGGCATAGAACCTTTATCTCATTTCAGATAGTGCTACTGGACAGCAGTGTTAGAGAATAGCAAAGCACAGTTATAGCAGGAACCATTTCTGCTAATTCCAGTACAGTCCGTGCATCTTATACTCTTAACAGTGTGAAACTTGAGATCTGGGTTTTCCAGTAACCTTTACTAGTCAGATGGCACTTTGTGCTTCCACTGTTAATGGTTGAAGTAATGACTGATGTTTTCTTTTGTTTTTAGTCCTGTATTTTTGAAAAAGTTGTTTTAGTGATTTAGATTACTATGTGCATTCGAAATTTGGTGAACTTTTAGGAGAACCTCATATTTGATTCACCATCAGGTTTAAACAGAAACAGGATTGTGTTTTTCAGTTGAACATAATACCAATTGCACCTTTGTATTGTGTATTTTGGAATTGCGATTGGGAGAAAATTGTGATGCCACTCCAGTCTTACATAATATCCATTAATATTCAGTGGTAATGTTCACTTGTAGCTGGGCGCGGTGGCTCATGCCTTTAATCCCAGCACTTTGGGAGGCAGAGGCGGGCAGATCACTTGAGGTCGGGAGTTCGAGACCAGCCTGGCCAACATGATGAAACCCCATCTCTACTCAAAATACAAAAATTAGTCAGGTGTGGTGGCACGGACCTGTAATCTCAGCTCTTCGGGAGGCTGAGGCAGGAGAATCTATTGAACCCGGTAGGCGGAGGTTGCAGTGTGCTGAGATCACGCCACTGTACTCCAGCCTGGGCGACAGAGTGAGACTCCATCTCTAAATAAATAAATAGTACCCTGTAAACTTAATGATTCAGGGAGAAAGAACAGTGAGGTTTACCTCTAAACTACTAAGTAATTGGCTCATCTGGTCTCTCTTTTGGAAGACTTTGAGAAGTTTGGTTTTGCTTAAAGGGAATAGTTGTTTTTAGGGGTCATCTTACTATGTTAATTTTTTTTTTTTTTTTTTTTTTTTTTTTTTTTTTTTTTTTAAGACAGAGTCTTTGCTCTGTTGCCAGGCTGGAGTGCAGTGGCACAACCCTGGCTCACTGCAACATCTGCCTCCTGGGTTCAAGTGATTCTCATGCTTCAGCCTCCTGAGTAGCTGGGAATACAGGCATGTGCCACCACGCCCAACTAATTTTTGTATCTTTAGTAGACCCGGGGTTTCACCATGTTGGCCAGGATGGTCTCTATCTCCTGACCTCATGATCCCATCGGCCCCGGCCTCTTAAAGTGCTGGGATTACAAGTGAGAGCCGCAGCACCCAGCCTTATGTTGATGTTTTATTAGCTATTGGGAATGATAGTAAAAATGAAATGGAAAGCAAATTCTCTTAAACTTTCCCATCTATCGGAAAGCAGTATGGAGAAGATAAGGATAAGGACACACAGACTTTTAAAGCTGGAAGGTACTTGCCATGGCTTTTAGGTCAAAAGCCTAATATACACGATGTAGGAAGTTGTAGAATCTACTGTTCTAGGTCTGTTTCCCTATTCACCTTGCATTTTGTTTTCTTCCATCATTTGTAAAATACAGTTAAATACATATAAGCTACAATTGCAAAAGAGTTGTTTTTCTTTGCGTATTTAAGCATCAAGGGGGTTCTAGATGGTTTAAACATACAATCAGTAAGTAAAGCAATTTGTTCTCATAGCCAATCAATTTGAATGAGTTAATTTTCTCTCAATTTTGTGCCACCACTTAATTATGGGAGTGAAAAGTTATTACTGCACTACTTTCTGTGAGTAGACAAAAATGATTTTTAATTGTAAACTGAAAATCATTTGTTTTGTGTTTAAAGGAATGGACACATTTTTTCCCTGAATTTTACTTGAATTTGAGTGAATTTGTGACAATTGCAGGGTTTTTTTCTAACAGATATCAGTGTCATGATTTTTATTCTTGCAGTTGGTATGTTAAAATGTAATCACATATGATTACATTTTAATCACATGTGATTACATTTTTATTTATCAGCAGATAAGAAGGGTAGAAGGTTGTTTAGATTAGGGATCATAGACTCACAACTAGTAAGCTAAATGGTAATTGTCATTGGGCTTTAGTGTTTAGAAGACAATAGGGAGTAATGAGCATCATGGCAAATAGGAACAACAACAAATATGTTAGTTGCTGTCTACCTCCAGGCCATTGTTGCATTGCTGGTGTGCCTGGCATTTTTTTAGAACTCCTTTTTTTTTTTTTAAAAAAAACCCAGAAATTCAGATTGCTAGACAAAATAACTGTCTACCGGTATTTGTAATGTTGGCAAGTTGGTAGCAACCATTGACGATGCTTTGGTTTTAAAAGGGGGCTAGTAAGGAACTAATTTATAATTGCTGTTTTAAATAAGTTTGAAGAAAATACAAAACAGAATTCCTATTAAATACAGTTTTCTTCTAAATAAAACAGCCAGCATGGTCAAAACACTTTTTGAAAATGGAAATAAAGCTTACATATCATAAAATTTGCCCTCTTAAAGGGTACAGTGAGTGGTTTTTAGTATATTCACCAAACTGTGCAATCATTATTAGATGGAAAAAGACCATCTAATCCCAAAACATTTTTATCATTTCCAGAAAGAAGCCCCATGCCCATTAGCTATTACCCTCCATTTTCCCCCTCTCCCAGCCCCTGACAACCACTAATCTACTTTGTCTCTGAATTTGCCTATTCTGGATATCTCAGATAGGTGAAATCATGTAGTATGTGGCCTTTTGTGTCGCATTTCATTCACTTAGCATATTTTTTTAACATTCACCCATATTGTAGAATGAATCTGTTGGTCATACATTTTTGTATCATGTTTAGGAATTCCTAAAAAAAAGTCCTGTACTTAGGTCATCTCACTGTCTCCTGTAGTGTAGATATGTGAAATCTGGGAAGGTATTTATTTCTGTTTTTGGAATTTGTTTTATAAACTTTGTTTGCAGCAGTACTAAAGGATAATAGCTTTTACATTTGGATCATTTTTGTGTAGGAGCCATGTTTATGTACTCCTTTATGGGTTAATAGTGAGGATTGGTATGTTTAAGGTGTTGGGTTTTTTTGTTTTTTGTTTTTTGTTTTTTTAAACATGGTTGGCATATATCATTGAGAAAGGTGTTGGGTGGATGTGAATAACTTAACCACTATTTTGGATAGTTAATAAGTTCTCATTTGACTAAGTACACAATAAGAATGGAAAATTATTTGATCTTTCAGAAAAAAAAAACAAAAATGATTCTTGAGAAATCTTATAATTGAGGATACAGAATGCATGAAATGCCTGAAGAGATGCCCAGATATTCAGGTACTCTGTGTAGCAGGTGTCTTCCTGTCTTATTTGTTAGTTTGATTTGAGACAGAGTCTTCCTCCATCATCAGGCTGGAGTGCAATGGTGTGATCTCTGCCTCCCGGGTTCAAGCCATTCTCCTGCCTCAGCCTCTTGAGTAGCTGGGACTACAGGTGCGTGCCAGCATACCCAGCTAATTTTTTTTTTTTTTTTTGAGACGGAGTTTTGCTCTTGTTACCCAGGCTGGAGTGCAATGGTGTGACCTCGGCTCACCGCAACCTCCGCCTCCTGGGTTCAGGCAATTCTGCTGCCTCAGCCTCCTGAGTAGCTGGGATTACAGGCACGCGCCACCATGCCCAGCTAATTTTTTGTGTTTTTAGTAGAGACGGAGTTTCACCATGTTGACCAGGATGGTCTCGATCTGTTGACCTCATGATCCACCCGCCTCGGCCTCTCAAAATGCTGGGATTACAAGCTTGAGCCACCGCGCCTGGCCTGATTCATTTCTTAAAACAGTGACGTTTTAAACTGTTACTGGATATTGTATACAGTGTAAAGCTGAAATGATTTAATTTTTTAAATACTTTAGGTTTAATTTCCAGTCCCGTCCCTCATCTTAGTTATGCTTTTAAGTGATTCATCTACTCTCCTTATGTGATACTGATTTAAAAAAAAAAAAAAGAAAAAAGTTACCAGGATTTTTCTGTGTGTATGCTGATTGGCTTACATAGTAGAGTCTGGATAGAGTTATTACGCCTATTAACTTTTGTGAAAATGTTACTTTTGCCAAATCTGTTTAAGTTGAAATTCTTCTTGGTAAGGGTTTACTCATCTAAATTTACCTATTTAGAAATTTAAAGGTATGTATTTTCTATTGCTCATGATTTAAGGCCAAAGATAATATTAAAACATCCATCACAAGACAGTAAAAATACTTTTAAAAGGCAATTGAGTAGAGAAATACTTGTTTCAGAACCTTAGAATAAGAGTTGTTATAGATCAGCATTACATTTATTTCCTATTGCCAAAAGTACTAAAAAAAAAACAAAACAAAACCAAAAAATCAGGTTTTATAATAAGGAAGTATAAATTAGCATAGCAAGGCAGCCTTTGAACAGTTTCTGTATTAAAAAGTTTGATAGTTTTTTATTTTTTAACCGGCACTATTGAGATGTAATTCACACACAAACTTAAATTGTATAATTCTGTGTTTTTTAGTATATTCACAAACCTGTGCAAGTACCACCAAAATCAATTTTAGAACATTTTATCATGCCCAAAACAAACCTCTTTACCCCTAAACCATCATCCCCCAAACCTCCATTCTTGCCAGCCTCTAGACAGTTGCTATTCTGTCTCTGAAGACTATCCTGTTTCACTTAGTGTGTTTTCAGGGTTCATCCACTCTGTAGCAAGTATCAGTATTTACTTTTAATTGCTGAATAATAATTCATTGCATGGATATATCACATTTTATTTATCCACTTTCAGTTCATAGACATTTGTATTTACATTTTTTCTCATTCAGTTTAGTTCTGACACTGTATACCTGTAGATATTGTCAGATCCACAAGCACAGTCCCATAAGACTGTTTCCACTTCAAGGCTGGGTGCGGTGGCTCACACCTGTAATCCCAGCACTTTGGGAGGCTGAGTTGGGCGGATCATGAGGTCAGGAGCTTAAGACCAGCCTTGGAAACATGGTGAAACCCAGTTTCTACTAAAAGTACAAAAGCCAGCCAAGTGTGGTGGCGGGAGCTTGTAATCCAAGCTATTCAGGAGACTGAGGCAGGAGAATCTCTTGACATCGTGATCCACCCGCCTGCGCCTCCCAAAGTGCTGGAATTACAGGCATGAGCCACTGTGCCTGGCCCAGCTTTTTGAATTTTTAAGGAGGCTTCATTACATAGATGTAATTGATTAAATCATTGGCTATTTGTGCTCAGCTTAATCTTTAGCTCCTTTTCTTCCCCATAGTTTGGGATGTGGGGTTGAAAGTTCTATCCTCTGATCATGCCTTGATCTTCCAAGTGAAGCTGTCTAGGGACTAGGAGCCACCACTTGTTTTATTAGCATGCAAAAGATATTCTTATCACTTCAGAGATTCCAAGGGTTTTAGAAGTTGTATGTCAAGAAATGAGGAAGGCCAAATATATATTTTATAATCTTACAATTACTGAGTTCTAGGAGTTATTTGTATATTCTAGATACAAGTCCCTTATCAGACATGATTTGCAGAAATTTTCTCCCATTCTGAGGGTTGTCTTGCTACTTTCTTGATGGTACCCTTTTGAAGCACGAAAGTTAATTTTATGAAAGTTCAATTTACCTTTTTTTTTTTCGGTTGCTTGTGCTTTAGCTGTTATAGCTAAGAAATCCTTTCCTAATCCAAGGTCGTGAAGATACACTCCTGTGTTTTCAGATAAGAATAAAGTGGGTTAAATAGTAGTCCCCCACAAAGAGATGTCCAAGTCCTAACCCCTGGAACCTGTGAATGTAACCTTAGTTGGAAAAAGGGTCTTTGCAGATGCAGTTAAGGTAGGAATCTTGATATGAGATCATCCTGCTTTGGGGTAGGCCCGAAATCCAAATGGCAAGTGTCCTTATAAGAGAGACAGAGTAGAAGACAGAGACAGTAGGTGAGAAGGCCATGTGAAGGTGGAGGCAAAGGTTGGAGTCATGCAGTTCTGAGCTAGTGAACTCCAGGAACCCAGATGCTAGAAAAGGCAAGGAAGGATTTTCGCTAGTGTTCAGAAGGTCACCTTGATTTCAGACTAGTAGTCTCTACAACTGTGAGAGAACACATTTCTGTTTTTGAAGCTAACAAATTTATGGTCATCCATTATAGTCATTTGTTAGTCCTAGGGAACTAATAAAAGGAAAAGTTTTAGCTCTTACATTTAGGTCTGTGATCCATTTTGAGTTGTTTTGTATATGCTGTGAGATAGGATTTCAACGTCTTTTTTTTTTCTTTTCATGTAGATATCCAATAGTCCCGGTGCCATTTGTTGAAAAGACTAATCTTTCTCCCATTGAATTGTCTTGGCATCTGTATCACAAATCAGTTCACAGTAAATGTGAGAGATTATTTCTGGGCTCTCAGTTCTATTCCATTGATTTATATGTCTGTCCCTATGCCAGTGCCATGCTGTCTTGATAACTGTAGCTTTGTGGTGTACAGAGTCAGAGATGGCTTCCAGCTCTGCTTTAACCTCTTAATGGGCTCTTCAACCGAGTTTAGAAACCACATTGACATCAGGCAGATTAACAAGATGAAAATATACAAAATTTAATTAGTTTTCCCTGTACATGGTGATTTTCACAAGAAATTGAATTCTGAAGAAGCGACCCAAGCCAAATGCTTTTATACTTTTTAGACAAAGAATGATAAATTTGAGAAGAAATGATAGAACAAAGAAAATCTGGCTGGGGCAGAACATTTTCTAGGGGAGTCACTAGGAGATACATTGGGGAGGAGTGTGAAACAGGTGGAAAATAAGGATTACTTCCTTAAGAATATTTATTCAGGTCCATTAGAGTTCCAGTTCCAAGTCTCTGGTAGTAAGGGTTATTTTCTCTCCCTGGTATGGTGAGGCTACCCGACCTAGAGGAATTTTTATGTCTTACTGTGTGTAGGAAGAGACAGGTTAGCTCACCCCATCTTTGTAGGAAAATACAATTTCTCTAATGTTTTCAGCTCAAAATAATCACTATACCAATCTGACTTACTTTGGGATGACACATGCTTTACTTCTTCAGTAAAGCTTTAAGCTTGAAATTGGAAAGTGCAAGTTTTCCAACTTTGTTTTTATTTTTCAAGATTTTGGCTTTTATGAGTCCATTGCATTACCATATTTTAGCATCCATGTGTCAATTTTTGCCAGAAAGACCATTGTAAGTTTGATAGGTATTGCATTGAATCAGTAGATCAACTTGGGAAATATTGCCATCTTAACGATAAGAAGTCTTTCCATGAACATAGGATTCTTTCCATTTATTAAGGATCTTTAATCTCATCTTGTAGTTTCAAGAGTACAAGTTTTGGACTTTGTTATATTTCTAAGGTTTTTAAATGCTGTTGTGTATGGAATTTTCTTATTTTTAGATTGTTTATTAGTAATGTATAGAATTACAAGTCATTTTATATATTGCTCTTGGATCCTCCAGCTTTGTTGAACTTTTTCTTATTTCTTGAGGCAGAGTCTAGTTCTGTTACCCAGGCTGGAGTGCAGTGGCGTGATCTTGGTTCATTACAACCTACTTCTACCGGGTTCAAGCGATTCTCCTGCCTCAGCCTCCTGAGTAGCTGGGATTACAGGTACCTGCCACCACACCCAACTAATTTTTGTACTTTTAGTAGAGATGGGGTTTCACTGTGTTGGCCAGGCTGGCGTTTACCTCCTGACCTCATGATCTGCCTGCCTCAGCCTACCAAAGTGCTGGGATTACAAGCGTGAGCCACTGCCCAGCCTGTTGAACTTTCTTGTTAGCATTAATAATTTTTTAGTGGAGTCCCAATTTTGTTCTGTATATAGATAATATCTATAACCAGAGATACTTTTACTTTTTTCTTTCCAGTCTGGATGCTTCTTATTCCTTGCTTACTTGCCCAGACTAGAACCTCCAGTACAATGTTTGGTAGAAGTGGTGAGAGTAGACGTCCTTGTCTTGTTTGTGATCTTTCATCATTAAGTATGATGTAGCTGTTGGTTGTTCATAGATGGTTTTATTAGGTTAAGGAAGTTCCTTTCTATTTCTAGTTTGTTGATTGTTAGCTGCTGCTCTTTTTTTTTTTTTTTTTTTTTTTTTTTTTTTTTAAGATAGGGTCTCACTTTGTCACCCAGGCTATAGTGCCAGTAGTGTGATCATGACCAACTTGTAGCCTCGACCTTCTGAGCTCAAGCAATCCTCCCACCTCAGCCTCCTGAGTAGGTGGGACCACAGGAATGTGCCATTATGCCTGGCTAATTTTTAAATTTTTTTGTAGAGATGAGTCTCCCTCTGTTACCCAAGCTGGGTCTTCAGCTTTTGGGTTCAAGTGATCCTCCTACTTTGGTTTCCCAAAGCACTGGGATTACTGTATTCAGCCATTGTTAGCCACTGTATTCAGCCATTGTTAGCTTCTTAAACATGGATATTAAATACTAGCCCCTGTCTTGGGCGGTATAGCTATTTGGGTATAATGAAAGTTTAGGAAAGAAAAATCCCCTGGTTTCAACCAAGGTCACATTATTGTCAGAGTGTCTTCATTCTTAAGACTTCCACATACTATTTCTTTTTTTTTTTTTTTTTTTTTTTTTGAGACAGAGTTTCGCTCTTGTTACCCAGGCTGGAGTGCAATGGCGCGACCTCGGCTCACCGCAACCTCCGCCTCCTGGGTTCAGGCAATTCTCCTGCCTCAGCCTCCTGAGTAGCTGGGATTACAGGCACGTGCCACCATGCCCAGCTAATTTTTTTGTATTTTTAGTAGAGACGGGGTTTCACCATGTTGACCAGGATGGTCTCGATCTCTCGACCTCGTGATCCACCCGCCTCGGCCTCCCAAAGTGCTGGGATTACAGGCTTGAGCCACCGCGCCCGGCCCATACTATTTCTTTAATGGTGACTTCCAAAATCGTAGCTCTGGTTTTGAGTTTTCACCTAAGTTTCAATCTCTTTAACATTTGCCTCTTTGATAATTCCAATTAGCTACATTTTTCTTGCCCTAAATTCAGCATGACTGTTTATAAACTCATTTGACTCTGATTTTATTGTGCATCAAGTGCTATACCAGCCTCCAAAGAGCACAAGAGGGTGTTTGGAGAACTGTCAAGAAGTAAATATGGTTGCAACACAGAATACTTAAACTGAGAAGAGATGACCCTGTTGGAGATAAGGGCCAAATAATGAAGATCCTATGTGCTGAGTTCTAAGTTGGAACTTTATTCTGAAAGCAATGATGAGCCATGGAAGAGGCAAAGCAGGGAATCTGTACAGGATTTGTATTTTGAATGCATTCTGGAAGATAGTGTAGAATATAGGTTTGTGTTGAGGGTGAAGCTGGAGGCAGGTGGAACTGGTAGGAAGTGCTATCCATTTGGTAAGAGGTTTAACCTAAGACATTGGCAAAGGGGATGGATACTTAGGATGTGAAATTGATAGGACTTGATAACTGGATTGTAGGTGCTGAAGGAGAAGGATGAATCTTCAGTGACTCCTGCAGATTTGACTAGAGGGCCTAAGTGGATAGAGCATGCTGGAAGAGGAGCTGGTTTGAAGGTGAGATTAATTTAGTTTTGGATATATTGAGGTCCTCATAGGACATCTAAATGGAGATGTGTTGTTATAATAAGCAGTTAAATGTGATACTGGGCTCAGAAGTTTTTAGGTGGTAAAGTATATGAGGTCACTCAAGGAATGAGGAAAAACTCATGGCCCAGCAGAGTATAATGGAGAATATGGAACAAGCGGAGCAAAGAAAACCTAAGAGGCTACTAGAGTTAGGAAGAAAACCATAAGAGATTGCTAGCACAGGTCTGTATTCTCTTAGGCATCAGAATCACATTGCAAGCCTAAATACAGATTCTTTGGGATCCTGTTAGATCTGCTGAATGAAGATCACCTGGGGGTGATGCCCCAGAATCTGTGTCTTCAAACCTCTTATGGTAAAAACTAGCTTGCTCTTCACCAAACTTGTTTTCTTTTCTCCCGGGCCCTAGCTAACTTATATTTACTACCCCTTTTTGTGTTTGGGAATGGCCATATGATTGAAATCTGGCCATAGGAAATTGAGCAGAAGTGTCGAGTGTTACTTTAGCCCTGGCAAATAGAAACTTCACTTGAAAGATTCTTTCTTTTCTACCTGCTGGCTGGGTGGTGGTTGCCAGAGCAACTTTGGAAATGATGAGTCAAAGAGAGCTGAACTTCTTTCAGCCTGGGTTCTCTTTGGCCTCCTCAGGGCACACCCGGCTGATCATTAACATGAATTTTTGACTTCATATGAGCATGAAATGAAAATAACCTATTCTGTTATGTGGTAATCTGGGACTTATCTATTACAACATCCACTGTTACTTTAGGAACTGTTGCCCTTGGTTTATACCGTTTGTATTTTTTAACTCATTTAGATGGTAGGTAAGCTTTCAGCTGT
The DNA here is from genome assembly GCF_048565385.1 of Saimiri boliviensis. NCBI lineage: Eukaryota > Metazoa > Chordata > Mammalia > Primates > Cebidae > Saimiri > Saimiri boliviensis. The sequence goes on along the minus strand of NC_133457.1, from coordinate 32,110,239 downwards.
TGACTTCTAGACCTTGCATATATTGTGTTTGTGAAAGCAGCCTCAGGGGCTTTACCCTGCAGAGCCACGGGGCAGAGCTGCCCAAGGCCTTGAGAGTTCACCTCCTGCATCAGCAGGCCCTGGATGTGAGACATGGAGTCAAAGGAGATTGTTTTGGAGCTTTAAGATTTAATGATTGCCCTGCTGGGTTTCAGATTTGCATGGGGCCAGCCAGCAGCCTATTTGTTTTGGCCAGTTTCTCCCATTGGAACAGAAACATTTACCCAATCCTGTACCTCCATTGTATCTTGGAAGTAACTAACTTGTTTTTGATTTTATAGGTTCATAGATGGAAGAGACTGCCTTGTCTCAGATGATACTTTGACTTGGACTTCTGAGTTAATACTGCAATGAGTTAAGATTTTGGAGGACTATTGGGATGGCATTATTGGTTTTGAAATGTGAAAAGGGCATGAGATTCGAGAGTGGCCAGGGGTGGAATGATATGGCTTGGCTCTGTGTCCCCACTGAAATCTCATCTCAAATTGTAATCCTCTCCTGTTAGAGAAGGGGGACTGGCAAGAGGTGACTGGATGATTGGGGTGGATTTCCCCCTTGCTGTTCTCATGAGAGTGAGTTTTCACGAGATGCGATGGTTTAAAGTGTGTGGCATATCCTTCCACCTCCTGCTTTGCCATGGTAAAACGTGCTTGCTTCCCCTTCACCTTCTACCATGGTTTTAAGTTTCTTGAGTCATACTTCTTATTAAGCCTGTGGAACCGTGAGTCAATTAAACCTCTTTTCTTTGTAAATTACACAGTCTCAGGTAGTTATTTATAGCAGTATGAGAATGGACTAATACATGAAGATTAACAACAGCTGGCTTTTGTATAAGCAAACTTCAGCATCAGGGTAAGCAGTGGAATTGAAACCAGGTAGAATACCAACTGTGGTATTAGTCAAGTAGATCTGATGAGTAGCCTAATCCAAGGTATAGGCAGGTAGTTAGAAACTAGCCTATCTGTAAGAGCCTGAACGATTCAAATAGAGATGTCTGAAATAAAAACTTCAACAGATAAGGCCAAGGAACTGTGTAACCTTTCAGACATTCTTATTTGACGTAGTGGGGACAAAAAGCCCTAGTTGGAGTATTTCCCTGTTGAGAAGCTGGTCAAGAGGGATAAATGCAATATGGAATATATGTACTCTAGAAATGTTCTAGAAGATTATGTATGTATTATGTAACAGCTAATCCACTCATTTGATAATAGGGGACTTGCTATTTTGAAGAAATGCATTGTAAGTTATTTTTAAAATAGTGATACGGTTTGGATTTGTATTCCTGCCTAAATCTCATGTCTAGTTATAATCCCCAATGTTGGAGGTGGGACCTGGTGGGAGGTGATTGGATCATGGGGAATTTACCCCTTGGTACTGTTCTACATTCTTGTGAAATCTGGTTGTTTAAAAGTGCCTAGCCACCCCCCTGCCCCGACCTTGCTGCTGCTCTGGCCGTCTAAGATATGCCTGCTTCTCCTTTGCCTTCTGCCATGATTATGTTTCCTGAGGCTTCCCCAGAAGCAGAAACTGCCATGCTTTCTGTTCAACCTTCAAAACTGAGTCAATTAAACCTCTTTACTTAACCAGTTTCAGATATTTCTTTATAGCAGTGTGAGAATGGACTAATACAAATAGAATCCCTTAACAAAACAGATTCTCATTCAGATAATCTTTTATCATAAAACTGAATTTCTGTATATCATCTTCACTTAAATTTAGATGCATTGATGGTTTAACTATTACGGATTATCAATACAGTGATTATTTTGCATGTCTTGGTATATTACTGGTTTTAGAACTTCCTATGTTTTAGCTATTAAAGTATTGCTTTTAATGTCACCAATCAACCTGTTCGTATTTTTGTCTCCTTTCTAATAATAATCTACCTTTTAACCTTCCAGATCCATTGTAAAATCACATGAACTCTTTACCTGCTTACCTTCTTGTTCCCTTACCTCCTTAGAGCCTTAGTTTTGAAATTGAGATTTGTTTTTCCCCTCTGACCACAACTTCTTTCATGATCGGTTCTCCCACTTCTTTGCCTACAATGAGTCTGAGCTCTGCTATATTGGAACCTACTTCATCTAGTCTGTTTGGTTTCCTTTGGCCACAGACTGACCTCTTCAGAAGTCCTGACGTCTTGATTTGAGCAATATTATTTATAATAGTGTTTTCTGAAGTATGGGACAGTTTTCACACCAGTGTGTTTCTTGAGATTTTGTTTGGGTGACCAGTCTACTTTAATTACCAGATATTGATTGATATTTCCTTGCTCACAGTCCAGAATCAGTAGTCCAGACTGAATGTTGTGGGCATGATTATCCCATGTCTGCACTATATTGAGCTATTTGAGGGTCTCCCAGCTCACTTCATATCAGCCATTCTGTAGGTTTATTCTTCATTTTATTCTCTTCAACGCCCATTCCCTTTTTGTTCAGCTATCACCTACCTTACATATCTTTCAGCTTTCATTTCTGCATTTCCACCTCAACCTCATTTCCATTTGCCTTTTTGGCCTAACTTTTTAAGCCGTAACTGCTGATTTACACACACTTTCAGTCTTCTTTTCATCTCCATCTTCTGCCTTTTGCAGCTCACCCATTGCTTTCATGTTGATACCTTTGTTTATTGTAAATTGTTTTATTTCTATACTTTGATTTCTGGCTCTTTTTTCTTACTTTTGGCTCTAACTATCCTACTGTACTCTTTATTCTTAATCTGAAATTTAGATATATTGTTTATCTCTTACTTGTATTCGTTTTTTAGCCATTGCTTTCTTATTGATTCCTTTTCTTACTATAAATTGTTTTATTTCTACACTTTGATTTTGGCTTCTTTTTTATTTTTTTTCTTATGTTTGGCTCAAACTATTCTACTGTACTCTTAATTCTATCCTTATCTGAAATTTAGGTGTATTGTTTATCTCTTATTTTTTATTCTTTTTTTTTTTTTGCTCTTCTCTCCCCGCCTCTACATACTGTTACATATTGGACACTATTAAGATTCTGATGCTCAGATTGGGCAAAACCAAGTGATAGAATTTGATTTGGGTGTGTGTTCTTGCCCACATCTCATGTTGACATGTAATCCTCAGTGTTGGGGTTAGGTTCTGATGAGAGGTGATCAGACCATGGGGGCAGATTTCTCATGAATGGTTTAGCACCATCCCCTGTCACTATGATAATGAGTTCTTGTGAGTTCTGATCATTTAAAAGTGTGTGGCACCTCCCCACTTGGTCTCTCTTGCTCCTACTTTCACCATGTGATGTGCCTGCTAACTCTAACTTTTTGCTTTCACCACGGAGGAAAGCTGCTTGAGGCCTCCTCAAAAGCAGATGCCACTATGATTCCTGTATAACCTGCAAAAGCATGAGTTAAACTCTTTTCTTATAAATTACCCAGTCTTGGGTATTTCTTTATAGCAAGGCAAGAACAGTCTTATATACCAGGTAAGCAACACTTATGACAGAATTTTGCCTTAACAAGGCTTGTTTTTGTCTGGGTGTGCTATATATAACAGAGCAACTTAAAAATTTTTGTTTTCTTCAGTATAAAGCAGTAAATCAAAGTTGTTTGAGTTGAATTTCTTTAGTTAGTGAAAACATTAATTTCCATCAGCATATGTCAAGTATTAATATATGTAATATTCCAAAAAACAAACTTTAATGTTAAAAATTTTTTTGTTTTTAATTTTTGTGAGTACACAGTAGGTGTATATATTTGTGGGTTACAGGAGCTGTTTTGATACAGGTGTGCAGTGTATATACTAATCACATCAGGGTAAATTGGGTATCTATCACAAGCATTTGTGCTTTGTATTACAAACCAATTATTCTTTTTTAGTTATTTTAAAGTGTTTATTTAAATTATTTTTGACCATAGTCAACCTGATGTACCACCAAATACTAGGTAGTAGTCATTCTTTTTTTTTTTTTGTACCCACTAACCCTCCTGACCGGTGCATCCTGCAGCTACCCATTCCAGCCTCTGGTAACCATCCTTCTACTCCATGAGTTCATGAGTTCTCCATGAGTTCAGTTCTTTTAATTTTTAGCTTCCACAAATAAGTAGGAACACGTGAACTTTGTCTTTTTGTGCGTGGTGTACTTCACTTAACATACTTACCTCTGGTTCCATGTTGTTGCAAATGACTGTCATTTTTTTTTTTAATTGCTCAATAGTTCTTCATGTGTGTATGGACCACATATTCTTTGTTTATGGACATATAAGTTGCCTCCAAATCTTGGTTATTGTGAATAATAACCAAGGTTTTTATATGTAATATGCATATTATATGTAAATTGTTATATAACTTATAAAATTTTTAACATAAAAATATTACATATAAATTATATGTTTATATAAAATTTATACACAGTGTATAATATACACATATAAATTATATCTATGTAATAACATGAGAGTGCAGATATCTCTTTGATATACTAATTTCCTTTCTTTTGGGTTATATCAAGCAGTGGGATTGCTGGATCATATGGTAGCTTTATTTTTAGTTTCTCGAGGGACCTCCAAACTGTTCTCCCTAGTGATTGTACTAGTTTGCATTCCGACCAGCAGTGTATACAAGGGTTTCCTTTTCTCCACATCCTTTCCAGCATTTGTTATTGCCTGACTTTCACATAAAAGCTCTTTTAACTGGGGTGAGATGATTGTAGTTTTGATTTGCATTTCTCTGATGATCGATGATGCTGAGCCCCTTTTCATATACCTGTTTGCCATTTACATGTTTTCTTTTGAGAAATGCCTGTTCAGATATTTTGCCCATTTTTCGATTGGGGTATTAGTTTTATGTGTGTGTGTGTGTACACATTTGTTTGAGCTGCTTATATATTCTGGTTATTGTCAGAGGGGTAGTTTCCAAGTATTTTCTTCCATTCTGTGGGTTGTCTCTTCACTTTGTTGATTATTTCCTTTGCTGTGCAGAAGCTTTTCAACTGGATGTGACCCATTTGTCCATATCTGCTTTGGTTGCCTGTGCTTGTGGGGTATTCTTCAAGAAATCTTTGCCCAGTCCAATGTCCTGAAGAGTGTCCCATATGTTTTCTTTTAGTAGTTTCATAGTTTGAGATCTTAGATTTAAGTCTTTAATCCATTTTGATTTGATTTTTGTATATGGCAAAAGATAGGGGTCTTCATTCTTTTTTTTTTTTTTTTTTTTTTAAATGGAGTCTCGCTCTGTTGCCCAGACTGGAGTGCACTGGCACAATCTTGGCTCACTGCAACCTCCACCTCCCGGGTTGAAGCGATTCTCCTACCTCAGCCTCCTGAGTAGTTGGGATTACAGGTGCGTGCTACCACGCCCAGCTAATTTTTGTATTTTTAGTCAAGATGGGATTTCGCCATATTGGCCAGGCTTGTCTTGGAACTCCTGACCTCAAGTGATCCATCCACTTCGGCCTCCCAACGTGCTGAGATTACAGGCGTGAGCCACCACACCCAGCCAGGAGTCTTCATTCTTTTGAATGTAGATAACAAGTTTTCCCAGCACCATTTGTTGAAGAGACTACCCTTTCCCTAATGTGTATTCTTGGTACATTTGTCAACAGTGAGTTTATTGTAGATATGTGGATTTATCTCTGGGTTCTCTATTGTGTTCCACTGATCTTTGTCTTTTTATGCTAATACCATGTTGTTTTGGTTAGGATAATTCAGTAGTGTAATTCGAAGTCAGGTAATGTGATGCCTCCAGTTTGTTCTTTTTGCTTAGGGTAGATTTGGCTATTCTGGGTCCTTGGTGGTTCCATGTAAATGTTAGGATTTTTTCCTATTTCTGTGAAGAATGTCTTTTGTGTTTTGTCATTGGCATTGCATTAAATCTGTAGATCGCTGTTGGCAGTGTGAACATTTTAATGATACTGATTCTTCCAATCCATGAACATGGAGTATCTTTCCATTTTTTGTGTTTCTTCATCACTTTCTTGCATCAATGTTTTATAATTTTCATTGTACAGATCTTTCACTTTGGTTAATTCCTAGGTATTTTATTTGTAGCTGTTATAAATAGGTTTACTTTCTTGATTTCTTTTTCATATTGTTTGCTGTTAGCATATAGAACTGCTACTGAGGGTTGTATGTTGATTTTTGTATCTTGCAACTTTGTTGAATTTATCAGTTCTAATAGTTTTTTTTATGTGTGGAGTCTTCAGCTTTTTGAAAATACATCATTATATTGTCTATAAACAAGGATAATTTGACTTCTTCATTTCCAGTGTGGATACTTTTTATATCTTTCTCTTACCTGATTTCTCTAGCTAGGACTTCCAGTACTGTGTTGAATAACAGTGTTTACATCCTATTTGTGGTCCAGATCTTAGAGAATAGCCTTTCAGTTTTTCCCTATTCAGTGTGATACTAGCTATGGGTCTGCAGTATATAGCTTTCATTACGTCGAGGTACGTTTCTTCTGTATCTAGTTTTTTGAAAGCTTTTGTTATGAAGGGATGTTGAATTTTATCAAATGCTGTTTCAGCATCATTTGACATGATTATATGGTTTTTGTCCTTCATCTTGTTGATATGATGTGTCATTTTAATTGATTGCATGTGTTGAACCATCCTTGCATCCCTATGGGGATAAATCCCACTTTGTCATGATGAATGATCTTTTTAGTGTGTTTATTCATTTGCTGGTAGTTGGTTGAGGATTTTTAAGTCAATATTAATCAGTGATTTGGGCCTATGGTTTTCTTTCTTCTTTTTTTGATATGTCTTTGTCTGGTTCATGTATCATTTCATTATTTACCCTGCAGATGGAAATTTGACCCATTCTTCAGGTAGCCTTCTGTCTGAGCCACATTGATTCTGAAATGTGATTATAGTTTTCATTGGTTCAGTGTTCCTGTGTGCCAAATCGACGTCAGAAAATCTTCCCTTTTACCCACTTCAGTTCTCTCCAGCTGTAATTGAGTTGTTTTCTGTTAGGTTTTCTACAGCTAAAATCCTGAACAGCCGATCAACCTTTCAGGTTGGGTTAAAAGAGTTGGTAATTGGTTAGATCAGTGTTTTTTGGGTTTTTTTTTTTTTTTTTTTTTTTTTAACAGTTAGCCAGGTATAATTTATATACCATAAAATACATAAAATGTCTTAAGACTGCAATTGAAGTGTTTTAAGTAAATGTAAATAATGTCACACCCATCATTACAAACCAGTTTTAGAATATTGCCATCACCCCAAAAAGATACCTTGTACCTATTTTGCAGTTACTCCTGCAAAATAGAAGTCCCACCTCCAGCCCCAGGCCACCACTGAATAATGGTTTTATTTTGAAACTTGCCATTAATGGACATCTTATATAAGTGGAACCATATAGTATGTGATCTTTTTTTGTCTGGCTTTAAAAAATTTGGTATAAATGTTGAGGTTCATTCATATTGTACCATGTATTAATTGGTCCTTCATTGCGGAATAGTATCCTATTTTATGGATATATCACATACTTTTCATTCACAAGTTGATGGAAATTTGAACTGTTTCCTATTTTTGGCAACTGTGAATAATACTGCTTTGAATATTCACATATGAGTCTGTGTAGACACATTTTAATTTCTCCTGCACAGATTCTCTTTTTTTTTTTTTTTGGATAGGGAGTTTTATTCTTGTTGCCCAGGCTGGAGCACAGTGGCACCCTCCTGGCTCACTTCAACCCCCACCACCTGGGTTCAAGCAGTTCTCCTGCACCAGCCTCCAAAGTAGCTGGGGTTACAAGTGTGTGCCACCAGGACCCACCAATTTTTTTGTGTTTTTAGTAGAGATGGGTTTCACCATGTTGCCCAGGCTGGTCTCAAACTTCTACCTCAGGTGATCTGCCCGTCTTGACCTCCCAAAGTGCTGGAATTATAGGTGTCAGCCACCACGCCTGGCCACAAAGATTATTAAGAATAGAATTGCTGGGTCATATGATAGGCTTACGTTTGATGTTTTATGATTAGCCAATTTGTATGATTCCTGTTGTATGCTGCTGGATTTGGTTTGCTGATATTTTGTTAGGATTTTAAAAAAATCTCTATTTATGTGTTATCTTTGTCTGACTTTGGTATTAAGGTGTAATGTTAGCCTCGTAGAGGAAATTAGAAAGTCTTTTGTAGTTAAATATCTAGATGAGTTTGTGAAGGATAAATATTATTTCCTTAGTATTTGGTAAAATTAACCAGTGAGACTGTGGGCCCAAGGCTTTTCTTTGTGTAAAGATTTTAATTACTAATTTCTTTAGCTGATGTAGTTCTATTGGTATTTGCTATATCCTCTTCAGTTAGTGATTTGTGTCTTTCTTAGACTTTATTTTTTCCTGTTTGTTTACATTTGTTTGTATACAGTTGTTCATAATCTCTCAAAATTATTTTAATTTTTTTAAGTTCAGTAGTGATACCCTCTCTTTCATTCTTTTTTCTGGTTAGCTTAATTAAAGGTTTGTCATTTTATTGGTTTTTTTTTTTTTTAAGAACCAAATTTTGGTTTTCATTTTCTTCACATTTTCTTTTTGCTGTTTTATTGATTCTTCTTCTGATATTGATTGTTTTTTCCTCTGCTACTTGTGTTAGGTTTGGTTTGTTCTTCTTCTTCTAGTATCTTAAGGTTGAAGCTCACTTGAGAATTTTCCTTTTTAACATTGCTGTGCCCGGGTATAATTTTCCCTCTAAACTCTGCATTATCTATATCTTGTAAGTTTTGATGTGTTTTTGTTTGCATTTTCATTCTTCTTGGAATATAGTCTAAATTCCTTTGTGATTTTTCTCTCTGGTCCATTGGTTATTTACAGGTGTATTGTTTAATTTTCAAACATATTTGGATTTCTGAAAGTTCTTTTTATCATTGGTTTCTAATTATACTGTGATTGGAAAAAATCAGTTCAGTTCTTTTAAATTTGAAACTTGTTTTATGGCCTAGCATATGATCTATTTTGGAGATTGTTTCATTTGTGCTTGAGAGTATGTTATTCTGCTGTTGGGTAGAGTCTTCTAAAGATGTCAATTAGGTCATTCATATCTCCAATATTTTTGCTAATTTCCTGCCCTCTTGTTTATTCGTTATTGAGCGTGGAACATTGAAGTCTCTAATCATTATTGTTAAATTGCCTATTGCCCTTTCATTTCTGTCATGTTTTTGATTTCCTTATGTTGGAACTGTTTTGTTAGGTCCATATGTTTATGTTTGTTTTATCTTGAATTAATACTATAAAATACTTCTTTTTGTCTCTAGTAACTTTTTTTTTTTTACTTAAAGCCTATTTTGTCAGATACAAATATAGCAACTTCAGCTCTCTTGTGGGTATTCTTTGTGTGGTATATGTTTTTGTGGTATATGTTTTCTCATCATTTCAACCTGCTTGTGTCTTTGAATCTAAAGTGTTTTGTAGACAGCATATAATTGGTTATTGCTTTTTAAATTCAGTCCAACAATCTCTCTTTTTAATGGAGTGATACTTAATATTGCTTTTGAAATGTTTGGATTTGTATCTCAAGTGCTATTTGTTTTCAATGCATCTCATGTCTTTTGTGTTTCTCTTTTATCACTTTTTTTTTTTTTTTTTTTTTTGATACGGAGTTTCGCTCTTGTTAGCCAGGCTGGAGTGCAATGGCGCAATCTTGGCTCACTGCAACCTCTGCCTGCTAGGTTCAGGCAATTCTCCTGCCTCAGCCTCCTGAGTAGCTGGGATTACAGGCACGCGCCACCATGCCCAGCTACTTTTTTGTATTTTTAGTTGAGACAGGGTTTCATCTTGTTGACCAGGATGGTCTCAATCTCTTCACCTCCTGAGCCACCGTTCCTGGCCTCTTTTATCACTTTTTATGTTTTCTTTTTTATTTGATTTTTTAAAAATTATGTTTTTAGAGTTTGTTTCATCACAATCTACCTGAGATGAATGATTATTACATACTGATAATCCTTCATTATAGCTCTGTTTTCTCTCCTCTCTTTATATTATGTTAATTTATGTAATAAATAAACCCACAATAATATTTTAATTGATTTGTACAGTTTATATTTTAAAGAAGAGAAAAACATTTATAGTCTTTTATATTTATCCGTGTATTTACCACTTTCAGTATTATTTTTCATTTCTTGTGGATTTGAGTCACCATCTGGTGTCTTCTGTCATTTATTTCTTTCAATGTAATTAATTCCCTCCTTTTTTGTGCTTCATTTTCATATAATATGTATGAATGCAGAGGTTTATGTGGGATAAACCGGACAACACAATTTTATAATTGTTTTATGCAATTACCTCTTAAATCAAGAGAAGAAAAAAGAAGTTTTATTTATACGATCTTTTATACTGCCGTTTTTCCTTTACTTGTAATTACCATTACCAGTTCTCTTTATTTCTTCATGTAGATTCGTTACTGTCTGGTGTCACTTTTGTCCTGAATAACTTCCTTTAGTATCTGACTTTCATGTATATACCCTGAGGAATACATTTTAGAGTTAACCATTTCACTTCCGTCTTCTCCATAGGGGATCGTATTCCTTATGATCTTATGTGTGGCATTAGTTGACTAAGGATTATGAAGGGATGGTACAAGATGAGGCTGGGAGAGAAGTATGTAGAGGTCAACTCCTGTAGTATCTTACGTTCTAAGCTATGAGACTTGAACCTTATTCTTATAGCTGTGGGGGCAACCATTGGAAACTTTCACACAGAGTTCTGTCATCAGATTTGTGCCTTGAGGAAAGGACTTTTCGAAGCCTGGGTTCTAAATGCTTGTTTAGAGATGGTAGCGACAAGCCACTGGCTCTAAAAGGAAGGTGAGTCTGCCTTTTTTTTTTTTTTTTTTTTCCTCCTGTGATTCCTCTTTCTCTATTTTGGTAATTAAAAGGTGTTGATATCCAAATAGCTGTTTTCTTGTAGGCATACAGTATTTCCAGATTTGTGGCAGAAAGAGAGATAGTTTGTAGAATGGGAGCCATGGTGGCTTTCTGTGAGATTTGCAAAGCCACTATTATAGGATGAACAGATTGCTTACTGTTTGTGTATATGGAATGAGGTGTGTGTTGAAAAATTAGATAAAACATCTCTGGTATCTGATCTTTATTTGTTTTTAACTCACTCTCTCTGCTTTTTTCTTTCCCCCTTTCCTTTTCCCTTTCTCCTTTCCGCTTTCCCACAGCAGGCTGGAGTGCAGTGGTGCAATATCAGCTCACTGCAAGCTTTATTTCCCGAGTTAAATAGAGTCTCATGCCTCAGCCTCCCAAGTAGCTAGAATTACAGATGTGTGCCAACACGCACAGCTAATTTTTGTATTTCTAGTAGAGATGGGGTTTTGCCATGTTGGCCAGGCTGGTCTCGGACTCCTGGCCTCAAGTGATTCGCCTGCCTTTGGTTTTAATTCTTAAAGGCAGGTTGAGTATATATCACCAGTTGTATTTAGTACTTGTGATGTAACAGGAAAGTGTTTGATCTTTACTTTTTAAAATATATTTGGTACCCATAACTTGATTATTATTATTTTTAACCATAGAAAGGATATAGGAATATCTTTGTTTTTGATTCTTTGGAAAAATTGAAGAGCAGAAAATTTCTATCTTCTATATTTGCTACCAGTTCTTCATAGAAGTATGAAATGAATGGAAAAAAATGTCCCCTTTTCCAGATGCACATTACAGGTGCATTCCAGCTAATATTTTTGTATTTGTCCCCTTGCCAGATTCTGGAGAAAATGTCCCCTTGCCACATTCTGTTTTAAACAATCCTTATGATGGTTAGCTTGTCAGTGGAATTTTTTCCCTTTGAATGACTTCTGCAGGAGCTCTTTTTATCCTTATTAATAAAATCATTAAACTCTCCCATGTTCAAGAGCATGTGGAGGCATCAAATTATGTGACTTCAAAATATACCGCAGGACTATAGCAACCAACACAGCATGAAAATATTGGCATAAAATAGATACATATATCATTGGAACAGAATAGAGAATGCAGAAATAAAGCCACATACCTGCAACCAACTAATCTTCAACAAAAATATACACTGGGAAAGGATACTTTGTTGAATAAATGAGGCTGGGAAAATTGTATAGCTATATGCAGAAGAATGAAACTAGACCCATACTTCTCACCACATACAAAGGTTAACGCAAGATTGATTAAAGACCTAAACCTAAGACTTGAAACTAAACATACTGAAGAAGGCCTGGCGCAGTGGCTCATGCTTGTAATCCCAGCACTTTGGGAGGCCGACGTGGGCGGATCATGAGGTCAGGAGTTCGAGACCAATCTGGCCAACATAGTGAAACCCTTTCTCAACTGAAAATACAAAAATATTAGCTGGGATGCACCTGTAATGCCAGCTACTCAGGAGGTTGAGGCAGGAGAATCGCATGAACCCTGGAGGCGGAGGTCGCAGTGAGCTGAGATCGCGCCATTGCAATCCAGCCTGGGTGACAGTGCGAGGCTCCATCTCAAACAAACAAAAAACTAAAGAAAACCTGAGAAAAATTCTGGACATTGGTCTAGGCAAATAATTTATAGCCAAGCCCTCAGAAACAGAAAGACAAATGAGACAATTTTTAAAAAGTTGTCAGATACAAATATAGCTACTTTTGCACAGTAAAAGAAACAACAGAATAAACGTACAGCCTGCAGAAAGGGGAGAAATATGTGCAAAATATGAAAACTATGCATCTGACAAAAGGCTAATATGCAGAATCTACAAGGAACTCATCAAGAAAGAAATGGGCAAATAACAGAAACAGACATTTTCCAAAAGAAGATGCACAGGTGGCCAATAAATATGAAAAAATGCTCAATATCACTAGTCATAAAAGAAATGCAAATTAACCCACGTATGCCTAGTGTCCCATTATTGGAACTCTAAGCATGTGGGAGTTACATTCTGCTGAAGGTCATTGCCAAGGTCTGATTTTTCTCTCATGTAAAAATTCAAAATATTGCAACCTCCAGCATGATGGTTGAAAACCATGTCACACCAGTCAGAATGGCTCATGCCTGTAATCCCAGCACTTTGGGAGGCTGAGGTGGGTGGATCACAGGTCAGGAGTTCAAGACCAGACGGGCCAACGTGGTGAAACCCCATCTCTACTAAAAAATAGAAAAATTAGCTGGGCATGGTGACTCATGCCTGTAATCCCACCTACTTGGGAGGCTGAGGTAGGAGAATTGCTTGAACAGGGACCCGGGAGGCAGAGGTTGCAGTGAGCTGAGATGGCGCCACTGCACTCCAGCCTCCATCTCAAAAAAAAAAAAAGTCAAAAACAACAGATGTTGCCAACGGTGCTGTATTTGTAAGGGTTCTTTAGAGGGACAGAACTAATAGGAAATACATATATATATATACACTTTTTATAGACATATTTACAATAATATATATAATGTATACATCTTATATATTTCCATTTATATATAATAAATAATATTTCCCTTTGAATGACTTTTGCAGGAGCTCTTTTTATCCATATTAATAAAATCATTAAACTCTCCCATGTTCAAGAGCATGTGGAGGCATCACATTACCTGACTTCAAAATATACTGCAAGAATATAGTAACCAACACAGCATTGTACATGCATCATTGGAACAGAATAGGGAACCCAGAAATAAAGCCACATACCTACAACCAACTCATATACCATTTATTTCTATATATTGTGTATATTACGTAAATATATATATTTACATATAAATATATAATATATACATGTTATGGAAATATATAATATATGAAGGAGAGTTTATGAACTCACATGATCACAACGTCCCACAATAGGTCATATACCAGCTGAGGAGCATGGAGAGCCAATCTGAGTCCCAAAACTGAAGAACTTAGAGTCCGATGTTTGAGGGCAGGAAGCATCCAGCGTAGGAGAAAGATGTAGGATGGAAGGTTATGCCGTCTAGTTTTTTCACGTTTGTCTGCCTACTTTATATTCTAGCTGTGCTGGCAGCTGATTAGATGATACCTACTCAGATCAAGGGTGGGTCTGCCTTTCCCAGCCCACTGACTCAAATGTTAATCTCCTTTGGCAACACCCTCACAGACACCCCCAGGATCGATACTTTTTTTTTGCGTCCTTCAATCTAACCAAGTTAATACTCAGTTTTAACCATCACAGGTGTGGAGAAAAGGGAATGCTTATACACTGTACACTATTGATGGGAATGTAAATTAGTACCAAATTAGTACAACCTTTATGGAAAACAGTATGGAGATTTCTCAAAGAACTAAAAATAGTACTACCATTTGATTCTGCAATTTCACTATTGTGAATATACCCTAAGGGAAAGAAATCATTATGTCAAAAAGATACCTACACTGGTATGTTTATTGCAGTGCTATTCACAGTGTTTAGTTTGGAATCAACCTAAATATCCATCAATAGAAGATTGGATAAAGAAAATGTGGTGTATATGTATAAAGAATGAGATCATGTCTTTTGTAGCAAATGTGGGTGGAATTGGAGCACATTATCCTCAGTGAAATAACTCGGAAACATAGTCAAATACTGCATGTTCTTCTAAGTGGGAGCTAAACAAGGGTATATGTGGACATACAGAGTGGAATAATAGACATTGGCATCTACAAAAGGTGGGAGGTGGGCAGTGGCTGAAAAATCACCTGTTGGATACAGTGTTCACTATTTAGGTAATTGCTACACTAAAAGCACACTTCATCACTATACAGTAAGTGCGTGTAAGAGGTCTACACTGTTTCCCCTAAATACATTTTAAAACTTAAGCATAGTGTTTTCATTGAACTGATGGAGATTAGAATTGAAACTATGAGGAAATTTACCTACTTAATCTTGAGCTTAAAGGTTCCCAAAGAACAGGGAGAGGCACTTTTGCTCAGCACCCCTACACATAAGGAATTTTAAGTTTAGGCATATAATTATGTCATAGAATTTTTTTTTTTTTTGAGACGGAGTTTCGCTCTTGTCACCCAGGCTGGAGTGCAATGGCGCGATCTCGGCTCACCGCAACCTCTGCCTCCTGGGTTCAGGCAATTCTCCTGCCTCAGCCTCCTGAGTAGCTGGGATTACAGGCACGTGCCACCATGCCCAGCTAATTTTTTTGTATTTTTAGTAGAGACGGGGTTTCACTATGTTGACCAGGATGGTCTTGATCTCTTGACCTCATGATCCATCCGCCTCGGCCTCCCAAAGTGCTGGGATTACAGGCTTGAGCCACCGCGCCCGGCCGTCATAGACTTTCTAAATACTAAAATGCAAAATGATATTTTCACTTACCACATTTAACTTTGAATATATTTCTGCTAATACTGCTGAGAATGCAGAGAAATTGGTTCTAGTATTCTGTATTTCCCTGTAGCACGATCTGAAGTGATCTTATTTGTCTGCATGTTTATGAAATGTCTCCCTCTACTGGAATGTGAGTTCTTCAAGGGAAAATAAGATGTCTTATTTACTGCTGTTATCTCCAGCACCTCTAACAATGCTTTGGCATATAGTGGACACTCAGTTCCTGGATAATGAATTCTGATTGTGTCTATATAGGACCTGGCATCCATGTTTTAAAAAACTACTTAAGGTTATTTTGATGTATACTTCCAAGGTTGAAGAATACTAGTCTATCTTCCCTCTGTGGTGTGCATGAGATACAGAAGATATATATTATCCTTTTTAAAAGATTCTTCTCTTGAAATTGGTAATCTGACCCTTGCTTTCTGTCAAATAATTAACAGGAAACGTGGGAAGATAGAGCTAAAAATGAATTTATTCCTTGTTTTGTAAAAGAAGAGGGAAGGTCCTAGATGAGTTTCTAGAAGGTCCTAGATGAGTTTCTTGAAACAGTGATTTTCAGTATTGAGGGGAGGGCGATTCTGCATCTCAGGGGAATTTGACAATGTCTGGAGATATTTTTTGTTGTTATCACTGGGAAGGACGGAAGGCTACTATTGGGCACCTATTGGACAGAGGCTAGGGATGATGCTAAACATCCTGCAGTAGACAGGACATTTCTCCATAACAAAGAATCATTTGGTCTGAAATATCAATATTTCAAAGATTGAGAATTCCTGCTCCAAAACAAGCTGCTTGGAGAAGAGACTGGTAGTTTTGTGGAGTTTGGATCTGGCACATATGCACACTAGGCTTTCATCTTGAGCCAGACAATGTCTTGTGTAAAGAAACATGTAGGTGGGGATTGGCTTTTATTATATATACTCAGGAGTTTGATCTTGACCAACCTTGTTTAGTTCGGGGGAGATTGTGTACTCTCATATTTTATAATTTGCTTAGAAGGACTCACAGAACTCAGCAAAGCAGTTAAATTCATGGTATGATTTATTACATCAAAGGAATACAGTTTAAAACCAGCAATGGGTAAAGGTGTATAGGATAAAGGTCCAGGAGAGTTTCAGGCACGAACTTCCAGGTGTCCTCTCCCAATGGAGTTGTGCAGACAGTGCTTGCTTCTCCCAACAACAATATATGGTGTATTGCCAACAATCAAGGAGTATTGCCAACCAGGGCGACCTACCTGAGGTTTGCTGTCCAGAGTTTTTATTGAGAAGTCAGTCACAATTGTGTGGTCACAGTTGACCACACCTGTGGCTGGTGTTAGTGTCCATCTCCTCCAGAGGTCAAGCTGATACTGTGTGACTTAAAGCCCACCAAAAATCATATTGTTAAGACTATCTGGCATGGAAAAAGGCCCCCAGGTAAACAATGACTCTTTATCAAGCAGGACAGTCCAAGGGCTTAGTGGTTACCTTCCAGGAGCTGAGCAAGGGCCAAACCTTTCTTTGGCCAAAATTACTGCAGCAATCCCCAACCTTTTCAGCACCAGGGAACAGTTTGGTGGAAGACAGTTTTTCCATGGATGGGGGGCAGTGGGGGTAGGATGGTTTGAGGATGAAACTATTCCACTACAGATCATCAGGCATTAGTTTGTCTCATAAAGAACACGCAAACTAGATCCGTTGCATGTGCAGTTCAAAATAGGATTGGCAGTCCTATGAGAATTTAATGCTGCACTGCTCTGACGGGAGGCAGAATTCAGGTAGTAATGCATGCTTGCTCACCGTCTGCTGTCCAGCCCAGTTTCTAACAGGCCCAAAGGCTAGTGGTCCTACGCCCAGGGGTTTGGGACCCTGGTCTAAGAGACTTTTCAAAGTGTGGTCCATGAACCCCTGGAAGTCCCTAAGGTCAAAACTGTTCTCATAATAATAAAATGTTATATGCCTTTTTTACTTTGACATTTGGACTAATAGTACAAAAGTAATGGTATCTACTGCTGATGTATTATGAATCAAGTTAGTGGCACCAGACTAGTAGTCTGTGGTTTTCACTGCCCTGCTCACAGTTTAGGAGAGAAAAAGCCTATTTCCCCTAAGACTGTTTTTAAGTGTAAGTTACTTGTATTACACTTGACCATGGGGTATCTGTATGATAAAATGAGTATATACTGCACAGGAAAAATGCTTATGTGTTTGAGTTGTTAACTGGACTAGTCTTTAAAAAGAAAAAAGTAGAATACCTTTTTACTTGAAAAACAACTAACATTATGCTTACTCAGATTTGGTTCTTTGGCAAGCCTTTTACTGAAAATATTCCTTGAAAAGGAACCAAAGTAAATTTATCACTTCAAGGAAAGCAACTGTCAATATAGCAAAAATTATAATTTGGGTCGCTCTGTATAATTTGGGTAGCCACCTTGAGCTTGATAGCTTTACCATGCATAAAGACTTTTCTGGTGGCATTGGTAGAATATTAATAAATGTGACTTTTGATATTGTATATCATGAAATCTGTCAATAATTGAAGACCTGCCTAACCAGGGAACCAGTATTTTCCAAATGACTGATGCACGATATTGTAAAATCACATATGGGTAAAAAGATCCATTCAAAGTGCAGTTAGACCAATGGATTTTAATGTGAAAAAAGTAGTAAAAGCTTACTGATAACGGCTTCATAATTTACATTATAGCTAACTTGTAAGAGCTATCACTTGTCAATCTTTGATGTAATATCAAAGGTTATTCACAAGTATCTAAAAATATGCTACCATGAGTATAGATTTTCTTCATATACTTGAACCACAATAACTTATTGCAGCAAATTAAATGCAGAAGCAGCTGTGAGATTCCATCTGTTTTCTGTTAAGCCAGACATGAACAGTGCTACTTAATTTTTTTTAAAAATAATCATTTAAAGTTATTTATGTTGACATTTAGTGGACATAGCAATAAATTAAAAATAAATACTTTTAAGCAGTTTCCTAGTTTTAATTTTTTAGTACAGTAGACATCAGTAGAAATAACCCTCATAAGCAAAATTTTTTAGGCTCTTAAATAATTCTAACATGTGAAGAGATCTTAAGACCAAAAAATTTAAAAACAGCCTTCTAATA
Source organism: Saimiri boliviensis (assembly GCF_048565385.1). Taxonomy (NCBI): domain Eukaryota; kingdom Metazoa; phylum Chordata; class Mammalia; order Primates; family Cebidae; genus Saimiri; species Saimiri boliviensis. Next base: position 32,091,854 of record NC_133457.1, on the reverse strand, counting down.
TTGGATTTGCAGATACTGTTGAACCTAAGTTTGTCTCTCATACTGGATTTGGCTACCACAGACTAGGAGATTTAAATTTCTTGGGCTTTGTTGGAAAGTTCTGGCTTTATATTTCAGATGTGCATATACTTTTAATGTATGAAATACATGGCAGAATTTAGTGTGGTCAAATTTTGACTTCATATGGCTAGAAGAGCAGCACTTATAGATGTGATGAATGGAGAATTAGATCTGATAGAATGACAAAGAATTGCAGGGAATGGTAAATATGTTATTTTCTAGAGGTCAAAATAGGCAAATGATTTTAGAAAAATTATTACTTTATGAAAGTCTTAGAGAAACATGAAGTTAGGGCTGGACGCAGTGGCTCACACCTGTAATCCCAGCACTTTGGGAAGTGGGCAGATCACTTGAGGTTAGAAAATCTGTCAGCCTGGCCAACATGATGAAACCCCATCTCTACTGAAAATATAATAATTAGCCAGCTATGGTGGTAGGCATCTGTAATCCCAGCTGTTTGGGAGGCTGAGGCAGGAGAACTGCTTGAGTCCAGGAGGCGGAGGTTGCAGTGAGCCAAGGTAGCACCACTGCACTGTAACCTAGGTGACAGAGTGAGACTCTATCTCAAAACAAACAAACAAAAAATGAGAGAGAAGAGAGAGAGAGAGAGAGAGAGAGAGAGAGAGAAACATGAAGTTAACAAACACCTTAAATGTAAGAGATTGCATATCCATTAAAAGAGAGCATGACAGGAGCATTTTAGTAGTGAACACACTACAGCTTTATTCTAAATATGTTTTCTGTTTCTGTAAATCGTGAATATAAACTGTGTGCTTGAATGAATTGTTAGTAGGTATTATGGAAGTTATTTCAGGCATCACGTAGGAAAACCTTCCTGAAAATTATTTAGAGGAAAAGAGACTCTCTGCAAATGTTTTCTTATCTATATAAAATTAATCAGGATTACCTTGATTTAGAGTCTAGGCCTTTGTTACGGCTTTATAAAGAGTAAGTCTGGTTTGTGCTTAGGTAAGGTTTTGAGAAACATCTGTGAAGTCAGTGAACAAGTGCAGTGTGGTGCAAACCTGTGGAGGATACAGAGGAAATCAGGAAAATCTGTCAGAGATTAGGTTAAAAATGTAAAGACAATGATCCCCTCCTCCCCCCATACTAATATATTTATTAAGCTGATGTTGTAGATAGAATTTCTTATATGCAGTACTTTAAGCCATGGGAGGCTTATAATTTATAGTCACGTCATGGTGGGTGTTAAGAACTACAATGTTAAAACAATACCATAATTTTTTTTTCAAGCACTAGTACAAATAATACTTAGCATTGATATTTGTATACTTGAATGTTTTTCACTAAATGTGAGGAATTTCTGTCTTTAAAAACTTGCCTTGAAAACAAGATTTTTTTCAAGTCACCTATATAATTTTTGAAACATTTAAGTAGATATATGTATCAGTTTAAGTTCCATATTATTTTTCTTTCCTTTTACCTTCTGCTTTCTTTGAGATCAAATGATTTCTACCTACATTCCTATTCTATCTAATCAGTGACATTCCATTTTTAGGGACATAGGTCTTCATAAATTGTGTGTGTGTGCGTGTGCATGTGTGTGTGTGTGTGTAATAGAATCCATCAGAATACTACTTTGCTTCAGGCACCAAAAAAAATCTCATTCTAAAACAAAAATATCTATTCTAAACTCGGAATTATTTATGTAATAGAAAAATATTTTATTAGTTTTTTTTTTTTTTGTAAAACATATATAACATTAAATTTATTTTAACCTTTTCTTTTTGAGGTAGAACCTTGTTCTGTCACCCAGGCTGGAGTGCAGTGGAGTGATCTAGGCCCACTGCAGTCTCCACTTCCCAGATTCAAGTGTTTCTCTTGCTTCCACCTTCTGAGTTGCTGGGATTACAGATGCACACAATCATGCTTGGCTTATTTTTGTATTTTTTGTAGGGATGGGGTTTCATTCATCATGTTGGCTGGGCCAGTCTTGAACTCCTGACCTCAAGTGATCCACCAGCTTCGGCCTCCCAAAGTGCTGGGATTACAGGCGTGAACCACCGTGCCTGGCCTGTTTTAACTATCTTAAGTATAAAGTTCAGTGGCATTAAGCACATTCACGTTGTTGTGCAAACATTACCACCGTCTATTTCCAGAACTCTTCCCCAAATGAAAACCCATACCCATTAAACAGTAACTTGCCCTGTCTCCTTTCTCAACCCCTGGAAACCACCATTCAGCCTCGTATATGTGGAGTCATACAATATTTGTTCTTTTGTAACTGGCTTATTTCACTGAGCAAAATGTCTTTGAGACCCATCCATGAGCCGGGCGCGGTGGCTCAAGCCTGTAATCCCAGCACTTTGGGAGGCCGAGGCTGGTGGATCACAAGGTCAAGAGATCGAGACCATCGTGGTCAACAAGGTGAAACCCCGTCTCTACTAAAAATACAAAAAATTAGCTGGGCATGGTGGTACGTGCCTGTAATCCCAGCTACTTAGGAGGCTGAGGCAGGAGAATTGCCTGAACCTAGGAGGCAGAGGTTGCAGTGAGCCGAGATCGTGCCATTGCACTCCAGCCTGGGTAACAAGAGCGAAACTCTGTCTCAAAAAAAAAAAAAAAAAAAAAAGAGACCCATCCATGTTGTATTGTAGCATATATAATGTTCTTTCCTTTTTAAGGCTGAGTAATATTCTACTATATGTATAAACCACATTTTTTAAATTCATTCATTCATTGATAGACCCTTGGGTTGCTTCCCAGGTATCTTTTGGGCTACTATGAATAATTCTATGAACATGAGCATACAAATATCTATTTAAATTTCTGCTTTCAGTTATTTGTGGTATATACCTAGAGTGGAGTTGCTGGATCATACAGTAATTCTGCGTTTAACTTTTTGAGGAGTCACTATAGTGTAATGTATGCATTAATGATTGTACAATTTCACATTACCACCAGAAATGTACAGGTGTTCCAGTCTCTCTACATCCTTGCCAACATCTGTTACAATGTCGGTGTTTAATTTTTTTTTTTTTTTTTTTTTTTTGAGACGGAGTTTTGCTCTTTTTACCCAGGCTGGAGTGCAATGGCGTGATCTCGGCTCACCGTAACCTCTGCCTCCTGGGTTCAGGCAATTCTCCTGCCTCAGCCTCCTGAGTAGCTGGGATTACAGGCACTGCACCACCATGCCCAGCTGATTTTTTGTATTTTTGGTAGAGACGGGGTTTCACCACGTTGACCAGGATGGTCTTGATCTCTTGACCTTGTGATCCACCCGCCTCGGCCTCCCAAAGTGCTGGGATTACAGGCATGAGCCACCGCGCCTAGCCAGTGTTTAATTTTTGTGGTAGCCATTCTAATGTGTGTCAAGTGGTATTTCATGATTTTGGTTTGTATATCCCTAATAATTTGTGATCTTGAACGTCTTTTCATGTTGTTGATTGGCTGTTTGTATACCTTTAGATAAATGTCTGTTCAAGCCCTTTGCCCATTTAAATTTTTAAAATTGTTAATTGTAGGATTTCTTTATATTCTGGATATAATCCCTTATCAGATCTATAATTTGCTAATATTTTCTCCTGTTCTCTGCATTGCCTTTTCAGTCTGTTGATAGTGTCCTTCCTCACACAAACATTTTAGACTTTGTCAAAGTCCAGTTTATCTTTTTTCTTTTGTTGCCTGTGCTTCTGTTATCATATCCAAGGAATCACTGCCAAATCCAGTGTCAAGCAGCTTTTCTCCTGTGTTTTCTTCCAAGAGTTCTATAGTTTTAGCTCTTACTTTGAGGTCCGTTAATTTAGCCCTTACTTTGATACATTTTGAGTTAATTTTTGTATGTATAAGGTAAGGGACCAAATAATTGTTTTATTAATTTTCTGTTTGGAAACAAAGCATACAGAAATGCAACTGATTTTTCTATGTTTATTTTTGTATCCTGTCACTTTGCTGAATTTGTTTATTCTGATGCAGGGTCTCTCCCTCTCTCTCTCTCTCTCTCTCTCTCTCGCTCTCGCTCTCGCTCTCGCTCTTTCTCTTTCTCTCTTTCTCTCTCTCTCTCTCTCTCCCCCCCCACTCCCTCCCCCTCCCTCCACCATGCCCAGCTAATTTTTCATTTTTTTTTTTTTTTTTAGAGACAAGTTCTCCCTACATTGCCTAGTCTTGAACTCCTGGCCTCAAGCAGCCCTCCTGCCTCAGCCTCCCAAAATGCTGGAGTTACAGGATTGAGCCACTGTGTGCAGTCTTTTTGTGGAATCTTTAGGATTTTCTACATAGATGATCATGCTGTCTGCAAACAAATAATTTTACTACTACTTTCCCAATTTAGATGCTTTTATTTTTTGTCTATTAGTTTTCATTCATGGACAAATAAATAAGAGATGCTGTTAGATGGCTGTAACTTTAAAATTTTATTATCCGAAGACTTACCATGGAAAATATTATCTCGAAATTTTTTTCATGTTACTCTCTGGAAAGCTGTGGGATTTTTATTTACAAAGTGATAAAGATGATCTACATTGTAATGAATATGTACCTCACAAATTCTACGTTTATTCCAGGGTTTTTGTTTTTTGTTTCTTTTCCTTTCTCAGAATCATAGATGCAGTTTTCTTCTACTCCTTGGCATTCTGCATGCCTTTTGTTTTCATTTGTTTTTAAAGGTAATTGTTAGCATTTAACTTTGGAGTTTTTCTTAAAAATATTTGTATAAGAGATGCCTGTAACTGGCATTACAGCTGTATGAAATACAAAGTCATTTTAGAAAGATGATATACTGGAAATAAACTTTTAATCATTTAGTCTGCCTTCCCCAGCCCCCTAGGACTCACCATTCTCTTCTCCGCTTCTACACTTTTGACTTTTTTAGATTCCACAAATAGGTGAAATCATGTGATCTTCCACTTTTTGTGCCTGGCTTATTTCATTAACATAATGTTCTCTAGGTTCATCTGTGTTGCTGCAATGACAGGATTTCCTCCTTTCTTAAGGCTGCATAGTATCCCATTGTGTACGTATACCACATTTTTCTTCACTTATTGATGGACACTTAGATTGATTCTATGTTTTGGCTATTTTGAATAATGCTGCAATGAACGTGTGAGTGCAGATACCTCTTTGACATACTACTTTCATTTCTTTTGGTTATATATCCTGTAGTGGGATTACTGGATCATTTGGCAATTTTATTTTTAATTTTTTGAGGAACCTTGATACTGTTTTCTATAATGGCTGTACTAATTTACACTCCCCTCAACAATGAGCAGGGATTCTCTTTTCTCCACATCCTTGCCAACACTTTGCCTTTTATCTTTTTGATAGCAGCTATTCTAACAGATGTGAGGTGATATGGTTTTAATTTGCGTTTCCCTGGTAATGAGTGAGTTAACTTTTTTCCCATATACTTGACCATTTGTGTCTTCTTTTAGAAATGTCTAAGAGATTTTAAAGAAAGGAAAATGACCCACAGGCATACCATGCTTGCATAACTGTATGAAGAACCAGTCTGTAGTCCTAATTCGTATGTATAAATACTGATCTCTCCCTTGTACTTTAATGGCTTTAGTTCATGCTGCTGTCATTTCTTACTGTATTAATGCAGTCGTTCTCTGACCAGTCTACCCTCTCCAGTCTTGTCCCCATTTCAGTTCATCTTCTACACTCAAACCAATCAGAATGTTCTTTCTTGAAAATGTTTTTAATTAAATTGAAGTGTTCAGACACTTCAATATAAAATATAAACCTAAGTACCTGTCACTAGGAATAAACAGTTGTCAGTACTTTGCCAAATTTCCTTTGTGTATCTTTTTTTTTTTTTTTTTTTTTTGAGGCAGAGTTTCGCTCTTGTTACCCAGGCTGGAGTGCAATGGCGCAATCTCGGCTCACCGCAACCTCTGCCTCCTGGGTTCAGGCAATTCTCCTGCCTCAGCCTCCTGAGTGGCTGGGATTACAGGCACGCGCCACCATGCCCAGCTAATTTTTTTGTATTTTTAGTTGAGACGGGGTTTCACCATATTGGCCAGGATGGTCTCGATGTCTTGACCTTGTGATCCACCCGCCTCGGCCTCCCAAAGTGCTGGGATTACAGCCTTTGTGTATCTTAAAGGACAGTTACAGGCCGGGCGTGGTGGCTCAAGCCTGTAATCCCAGCACTTTGGGAGGCCGAGGCGGGTGGATCACGAGGTCAAGTGATCGAGACCATCCTGGTCAACATGGTGAAACCCCGTCTCTACTAAAAATACAAAAAACTAGCTGGGCATGGTGGCGCGTGCCTGTAATCCCAGCTACTTAGGAGGCTGAGGCAGGAGAATTGCCTGAACCCAGGAGGCGGAGGTTGCGATGAGCCGAGATCGCGCCATTGCACTCCAGCCTGGGTAACAAGAGCGAAACTCCTCCTCCTCAAAAAAAAAAAAAAAAAAAAAAAAGGACAGTTACATATATAACTAGAGCTCTGCCCCCCCTTTTTTTGTAGGTAACCATCTTGAAAATTAGCTTTTATCATGTAGGTTTTTTTCACTTACACTCTATTTACATATCCATAAAGAGTGTATTACTATTATGTTTTCTAAAATTTTAAATAAATGGTATGCTTTATGTATCTTTTTATCACTGCTTTTAAAATTCATCCATGATGATAGATTTGTTGTAATTGCTGTATATCTGTATCTTTGGGGATACCCCAAAAGCCCCAGTTTGACCGCTGCACAATCTGTGCATGTAACAAAATTGCATTTACACCTGATAATATTATACAAATAAAAATAATAGTTGCCGTATATCTGATACAAATAAACTGGCATTTATTTTGTTAAAATTCTGTAGTTAGGTATCTTACAAATAGTGTTGTAGAAGTTCTAGTACAATGTGTATGTATCTTTTTCTGTACTACTTCTCTGAGATTGATATGTGAAGATAGAATTGCTGGGTCGTAGGATATAGACACGTTCACCTTTATTATGTAATTATTATTTTCTTCAAAGGGGCTATACTGATTGTATTGCCACAAGCATTTGAGTAAGAGTTATTCTTTACTCTCAAACTTGCTGATAATTCTTTTAGTTTGACTTTAATTTTGGCATTCTGATGTATATGAGAATACTTTGTTTTAATTTGGATTTTCCAGATTTCTAAAAAGATTGAATATGTTTTTATGTATATTTGACAAGTTTGTGAATTGCCTGTTTTTTTCTTTGTATTGCAGTGATAGATCTTTAGGTTATGAATCTTTATTTTTTTTTTTAATACCTCAGTCTGTGGCTAGTCTACTTTGTTTCAGGGGTCACTTATTCAGAACTTTTACAGTATAATCATTCTTACTAATCTTTTCTCGGTTTTCCCCCTTTTTTATGTTGTGTAAGAAACCATTAAGGTTTTAAGAAAATATTGTTTCTTCTAAAAACATTAGCAATTTTTCTCCCAGTTTTCTGGATGACCTAGAATTTATTTTTGTATATTATGTGTAGTTCAGCCTTTCCCCCCACCCGACCAAAAATTGGCTCTTTACCCTTTGGTCTTCCATATAAAATTTTAATGCCATGAAGATTGTTGAGCATAACTGATATTCCATTGAGATTATGGATTTAATTTGAAAAATTGGCATTGTACAGTATTGAGTCCAGAAAAGCTAGATGATTTCTTATGCAACAGCTGCTTCCAACCTCATGCCTATTGTCTGCCCATGAATTTACTCCCATTTGCTGTCAGACAAGAATTGCATTTCTTTCTCTTCATTTAATCTTGCATACATGCCCCTCATTGGCAGAGACTATCCTTGAATCATTCAATAAAAAATTCTGGGTAGAGTGGTTTAAGCTTTCTGCCCCATGATGTAGAGAGGTAATTTTACAGTAAATAAATAAATAAAGAGATAAGCCAAATATATACAAATTTATTCTTAATTTTCTCTTTCTTTTAACACACAAGTTGGCTTACTTGATTGCTTTGTGCTACACCCCAACCCTAAAATATCTTGGAGGTCTTTTTCAGTGGGATGTGCATTGAAAATTTTTCTAGTGATTGCCAGTTGCACAGAGGCTTTATCAATTTATATTTCTTCCAGTCTGTCCTCCTACATCGTAGTCAACTTTGCATCCTGCCCTCTTTATTAGGAATGCCTATTACCAATGAGTTTAAACCAGCTCCTTGTTCTGTAAGTCATTTTGACATAAGTGATACCTGATGGCAGGTGTGCACATGAATGCATTCAGCACACCAGTAATATTGTTTTACTTTTAAACATTTTCCTTGTGCCCATTTTTAAGCCTGGGCCTTCTTAGTCATCAAATTATCAGAGCTAGTTTTTCCTAAATTTTATTCTTTCTTTCTGATGCTAAATAGAATTGTTTCTCAATTTCTTACTTTTGGATTGTTCTTTGCTGGTATATAGAAAAGCAACGGATTTTGTGAATTTCTTTTATATTCTGCAACTTTGCTGAATTTGTTCATTAGCTCTGATAGCTTTTTTGGTAAAAAGTCTTGGCCTAGGTTGGTGGCTCACACCTGTAATCCCAGCACTTTGGGAGGCTGAGGCGGGCAGATTGCTTAAGCTCAGGAGTTCAAGACCAGCCTAGGCAACATGGTGAAACCCTGTCATTACCAAAAATACAGAAAACTAGCTGGCTGTGGTGGCACACGCCTATGGTCCCAGCTACTCAGGAGGCCGAGGTGGGAGGATTGCTTGAGACCAGGAGGCAGAGTTGCTTGAGACCAGGAGGCAGAGGTTACAGTGAGCTGAGATAATGTCACTGCACTCCAGCCTGTGTGACAGAGTGAGATCCCATCTGAAAATAAATAGAACAAAACATTTTTTAGAATTTTCTATGCACAAGATTATATCTGCAAATAGAGATGGTTTTTGGTTTGTATTACTACTTTCCGATTTGAATGGCTTTTATTTCTTTCTTAGTCAATCTGGCGAGACCTTGTAGAACAGTATTGAATAAAAGTGGTGAAAGTGGCATCTTTGTCTTGTTCCTTATCTTAGGAAGAAAGCATTGAGTTTTTCACCCCTTAATTATGATATTAGGATTGGGTTTTTAAATAGTTTTAAAATAGTCTTTATCATGGTAAAGAAGTTCCCTTCTACTCCTCTGATGTTGAGTGTTTTTATCATGAAAACATACTGGATTTTGTAAATGCATTTTCTCTGCATCAATTGAGATTATCATGTGTTTATTCCTTTCATCTTATTAATGTGATACATTAAATATTTTAAAGTGTTCAAGCACCCTTGTATTCTTGGTATAAGCCCCACTTGGGCATGGTATGTAATTCTTTCGATATGCTGCTGAATTTGGTTTGCTAGTATTTTGCTGAAAATTTTTACATAATCTTAAGGGATATTAGTTCATTGTTTGTTTCCTCGTGATGTCTTTTTGTAGTTTTGGTATCAGGTATCTAGTTTTGGCTTGAAGGAATGTGGGTATCCAGTTGTCCTAGCGCTATTTTTTGAAGAGTATTTTAGTCCTCCTCCTTTTACTTTGTGAAGAACTTACGTTAATTCTTAAAATTTTTGGTACATTTCATCAGTGAAGCCATCTAGTCCTGGACTTTTCTTTGTTGGGAGGTTTTAATGCTCGATTCAATATCTTCATTTCTTATAGCAGGGGTCCTGACTGCCAGGCCACAGATGGTTCATGACCCATCGGGAACCAGACTGCAGAGCAGGAGATGAGCTGCTTTCAAGCGAGCATTCCTGCCTGAGCTCTGCCTCCTGTCAGATCAGTGGCTGCATTAGATTCACATAGGAACCCTATTGTAAACTGTGCATGCAAGGGATCTAGATTGTGCACTCCTTATGAGAATCTAATGCCTGATGATTTGAATTGGAGCAGTTTCAGCCCACCCCCCCTCCATCCCTCCCATGTAAAAATTGTCTTTCACAACACCGATCCCTGGTGCCAAAAAGGTTGGGGACCACTGTGTTACAGGACTGTTCAGTTTTCTATTTCTTGGGTCAGTTTTGATAGTTTGTGTGGTTCCAGGAATTTATTCATTTTGAGTAAATAAGCTAATATCTTGGCATACAATTGTAATCTTAATAACAGTACTAACCTTTTATAAGGTCAGTGGTAATACGCCTACTTTTGTTTTGATTTTAGTAATGTGAGTCTTTTGTCGGTCTAGCTAAAGGCTTATCGGTTTTGTTGATCTTTTCAAAGAACTAGCTATTTTTCATTTTAATTATTTTATCCTTTAGCTCCAGAATTTCAATTTTGTTCCTTTCTATTGATTTCCATTTTTTAAATTGATATTCTCGAATTAGTAAGATAACATTCTGGTTTCCTTTAGTTATTTGTGTAGGGTTTCCTTTAGTTCTGTGACCATATTTACGGCAGTTGATATAAAGTCTTTGTCTAGTAAATCTAGTGTCTGGCCTTCCTCTGGGACAGTTACTATTAATTTCTTTTTCTCTTGTGACTGGGATATAGTTTGATCTTTATTTGCATGCCTCAAATGTTTTTGTTGGAAATTGGATATTTTGAATATTGTAGCTGGAGAGCCTTTTTCTCCCCGCTCCCTGAGGATTGTTATTGCTGCTTATTCTAGTGGTTGTTTGTTTAATGAGTCTTTTAAAACTATTTTTGTAGAGTCTGTGTTTTTCATAGTGTATGTCCACTGAATTCTCTGTTCATTCTCTTAGCACTTGGCTATGATTTGGCAGAGATTTTCCTAAATGTCTCAATCTACCCCCAACAACTCCCCCAAAAAGCCCAAACAAAAACAAACTCTTCTAGACTTTACAAATTGCTTCTGTGTTGTGGTACATAATGCTCAGCCAAGCTGCTTTCAGTTCTGCCCTAGTCTTCACTTCTTGCTTGCGCAGAACTGAAAGATCAGCCAGAGGTGAAAGTTTAGGGTCTTCATGAGTCTTATCTGAACACATGGTCAGTCCTGGACATCATGTGGCCTCTAGGTTTCCCAGTATTTATGGGCGTTTTCAAAGTCATTATTTTCAGTGTGTCTCCTTCTCCAGCTTCTTCATGCCTAGGTTTTTAGATATTTGTTCGTTGCCCCAATTGTTACCTTTAGTACCACAGATGACAGAGAGAAATGCTTTCGACAGACACCACTGGGGAAGCCACTTCAGTCCTAGGAATCTCCAAGGCTGGTGAAACAAAGACAGGTCCTTGACCCAGTCCTTCAGGGAGCCTACTACATAGTTCAAAACACGCAACCACAATTCTTTGAGAGTAAGGTCCATATTAACTTATCTGGTACCCACAACATGCACCAAATGTGGGCTGCTATCATGGATGCTGCCATGTAGGAAGAGTTGGGAATGGTATGCAGTAAGTTAAAATTCCATGGAATTTTCCTATGAAAACCTAGCAGTATCTTTCTTCATTATGTGTTCTTCTGGTTGTTGTAAGGTTTTGATTCTAGAATTATGAAAATGTTCTAGAATTGTGAAAATGTTGATTCTGGCTGTTTGGCCATCTATTCATTGCTTTATGAAGAGATGGAGTTTTGGAGTTCTTACTGTGCTATATATTGTGATGTTATTGCCACTTTTTTGAGTGAGCTGAATATAAGTAGATACAATGTTCATTAGCTCAAACCATTAAAAAAAAACCTAATTTGTTTAATATATTGTCTTTAAAAGTAAAGGTTTTACATATTTACATTTTCTAGAAGGTTAAGTCTTTCTTCAAATACTTGAGTATTGCTATTAACCTAGAGAAAATACCATTTGTCTGTTGCTCGCTAGTCATTTTATTCAAGTTGTTTTTGCCAGATTTTTAAGGAACATAACTATTACGTTCCTTTTGCTTTTCGTAGTAAGCTCTCCATTCTAAGAAATCATTAATTTGCACCAGTGTTTCTCAAATGGGGGGTATTACTGTTTTCCAGGGGATATTTGGCAATTATCTGGAAATATTTCTAGTCATCGCAGTTTAGGGGAATGGGTTATGCTACTGGTATCTAGTGGGTAGAGACCAGAGATGCTACTAAACATCCTGCAGTGGGATAGGACTGGACCCCATGACAAATAATTTTATGTCCTAAAATTTTGGGAGTGCCAACATTGAGAAACCCTGATGTGGATTTACCAGATCTTCTAGATTTCCTTAAATTGGTTGATAAAGTATTGCTATAAAGTCTAATGACTAAATTTGGACCTAACCAATTTAACTTTTTCAGAATGAAGTGTCAAAAAAGGAAAACAGTATTATCTGTGAATACAATAATAGAGAAATGTTAATCTAAAATTGCATTTTTTTGCAGTATCACCATATAATTGAATTTATTTAATTTTGCATAATTTAATTATTAAACTTTGTTATGTAAAAAAGACATTAATGAACCTCTGTGAATTAAGACCATTTACCAACATTTTACCATTTCTCAATGTCTTTGGAGTATTTTGAAGCAAAATTCATTGGCATTTCATTTTATGTGTGTGTCAGGTAACTTGAAGGTTACTTTGTTAGAATAGATCTAAACCAAGTTTGAACATTGAATATGATTAGTTTCCTAAGTCTCTTTCTTATAGTAGCTTCCCCTTAGCTTTTAAAAAATGAACCTATTTATTGAGAACTTGTGTCATTTGTTCTGTAGGTTTTCCCACATTCTAGTTTAGCTTATTGTATCTTCATAGTGTTGTTTAACATATTCCTCTTTTTTTTTTTTTTTTTTTTTTTGGTGAATCAGTAGCTTTAAAGAGTTGATTAGATTCCAGTGTTTGTTTGTTTTAACAAAGACTGTCAGGCATAATAAAGCAGTTGTCAACATGCATATAGCCATCTATCACTTTATTCTGTATGTCATGTATATTGCAAGTTGATATATATGCATATATACACACACATATACATACATGTAGATAAACATACATTGCTGCACAACAGGTGGGCACATAACGAGTTGTTCTGTTCCTAGTGATAATACCAGTCTGTGCAAGTGTTGTCAGCTTGATTCATCATGTTTCCTGCCAACCTTTTACCTAATGTTTTCATTGGAGTTTAGCAAAAATGATTTTTTTAAATTATTTCCTCTGTAGTACCATGTCACCAGATTAATATTCCATGTACAATCATTATTGTAGTCATTTGCTTTTTGCCTTTGAGGGAAGGGAATTTTTAATTAACTCAGCTTGGCTAGTACAGTGTTTTGCATATGATAACCATGCCTTACCATTGGTTCTAAACCTTGGAACTGAATTAGAATCACTTAATTTATAAATTCCGGCCGGGCACGGTGGCTCACACCTGTAATCCAAGCACTTTGGAGGCCAAGGTTGGCGGATCACCTGAGGTCGGGAGTTCAAGACTGGCCTGACCAACATGGTAAAACCCCGTCTTTAAAAAAAAAAAAAAATTATAAATTCCCAGGCTCCCCGCCTACTGATTTCTGGTTGGTTTAACAACTGGAAGAAAAAAGACTGGCAGAGTAAAATATATCTGTCTTCATACATTTTAGTGATTCATTGAGGAAAGCATTGTTTTTTTTGGGTTCTTTTGAGATGGAGTCTCGCTCTGTCACCCAGACTGGAGTGTGGTGGCGTGATCTCAGCTCACTGCAACGCCTCCTGAGTTCAAGCGATTCTCCTGCCTCAGCCTCCAAGTAGCTGGGACTACAGGCATGTACTACCACACCCGGCTAATTTTTTGTATTTTGTAGTAGAGACGAGGTTTCACCGTGTTAGCCAGGATGGTCTCTATCTCCTGACCTTGTGATCTGTCCACTTCGGCCTCCCAAAGTGCTGGGATTACAGATGTGAGCCACCACACCCAGCCTTTTGTGACTATTAAGCAAATATCAGTTACCCTCATTTCCAAATGAATTATCCAGTTGTTCCAGGATGATTTATTGGAAAGATCATATTTTACTGTGTTGAACTACTTTTGTACCTTTTTCAAAAATCAGTTGACTGATATATATACAGGTTGAGTATGTATATATGTAGAGATACATAATTAGAATGTAGATACAGATATTCTATATTATTATTATATAGATAATTCTATATTATCTGTATTATCCAGTTATAGAATTATCCAGTTGTTCCAGGATGATTTGTTGGAAAGATTGTATGTTACTGTGTTGAACTGCCTTTGTACCTTTTTCAAAAATCGGTTGACTGTATGTATATACAGGTTGAGTATTCCTTGTCTGAAATGTTTGGGACTAGATGTGTTTGTGGTTTTAGAATATTTGCGTATATGTAATGAGAGATCTTGGGGATGGGATCCAAGTCTAAACATGAAATTCATTTATTGAATATGCATCGTATGCATGTAACCCAAAGGTAATTTTGTAAAATATTTTTAATTTGTCTATGAAACAATGTTTCTGTTAAGTACTTACATGTGGAATTTTCCACTTTTGACATCATGTTAGCACACAAAAAGTTTCAGAGTTTGAAGCATTTCAGATTTCGAATTGCCAAATTAAGGCATAATATATGTAAGGTTCAGTACTACCTGAGATTTTTGGCTTTTATGAGGTGGGGGTGGGAGTAGCATATATTCTTTCCCATCCCCCACCTCATAAAAGCCCCAAAATCTCAGGTAGTACTGAACCCTATATATACTATGTGTTGATAACTGGGCGGGGCGGTGGGGGGTGCAGTGGTCGGGGTGGTCCTGTATCTCTTTTCTTTATGTTGTCTTTGATTTCTTTCATCAGTATTTTGTGATTTTCAGCATGAGTCTGTATGTCTTTTGTTGAATTTATGGCTTAGTATTTTTGAGTTTTGGGGTATTACAAATGATAACTGCTTTTTGTTTAGATTTCTAGTTGTTCATTGGTAGTGTGTAGAAATAACAATTGTAATATATGACTTTGCTAAGCTTATCAATTCTAGACACCTTTTAATGGATTCCATGGAATTTTCTATAAAGACAATCATGTTGTCTATGAATATAAACAATTTTATTTCTTCCTTTCCAAACCATATATCTTTTATTCCTTATAGCCTTATTGCAGTGCTCTGTCTTTTAGTATGATATTAAATAAGAGTGGTAAGAGCAGATATTCTTGATTGTATCTCATCTTAGGAAGAAATTAGTAGTTTCCTGGTAATTTTATATTTATCTAAATATGTAAATCTCAGTATTGTGATCACTTAGCAGAGGAATCTTAGTTAATTTTATATTCTAGGTTGCTCTCCAGTTTTCCTCATAGCATGCGTCAACTGTTACATCTTGTGATTCCTAATGAACTATATGCATGTATGTCAGTCTCCGTCTCTCACAGATACATACAGACTTTTAGGAGAGCACTTACTGCATGCTTTGTAGTTTACTTCTTATTTTTTTCCCTTATTAGAAGGTGAGTACTTAGAGTAGTAAGAAATGGTACCTGTCAGTAGCTCTGGGAACTTACTTATATTGTGAGCAATTGATACTAGGTTGGATCATATGAAATTGCCAGTATTAGTTTATAACCTATAAAATTTTGTATCTAGTTGAGACAAAAACAAAATAACAAGGAAAAAAAAACCAGGGTACTTCTGCTAACAAGGTAGAATAATCAGTATGTGAAATGTTTGTGCATGAGAAATTGTTCATTATTGTTATATGTTAAGGAAAGTCATAGAGGTAGACATACTGATGAAATGAGTGAGATATAGCCCCTGCCTTAAAGAAAATGCACACTCTGTGGCAGACTGGGCCTTTACAATATTCAGATGTGTGTTTTTGGTTTTGGTTGTTTGGTTTTGGTTTTGTTTTCTTACAGAGACGGGGTTTTGCTGTGTTGCCCAGGCAGTTCTCAAACTCCTGAGCTCAAGTGATCCTCCCACCTTGGCCTCCCAAAGTGCTGGGATTACAGACATGAGCCACTGTGCCCACCTCCCCCCCTCTTTTTTAATAGAGATGGGTTTTCAGATGTGTTTTAACTCTGTTTATGCACAATCTGTGCACGAATTTACTCTCAGTTTGGATCTACTCATGATCCCTAGCCTCATATCTCTCAGTGTCTTGGATTATAAGACATTTTGGCTGTAACTTCTATAAATAAATAGAGAAGACTGACATATTTTCATAATTTTATGTGAAAAGATACTCATACATTTTTCAGTTGTTTCATGTAACTTAAATGTTTGTTACTTAGCATCTAATAGTTTAAATAGGGTAGTAAATAAAGGGCACGAAACATTTTTCCCTTTGAAATAACTTTATTTCTATGGAACAGAAAGACTTTAAGGCAGTCATAGGAGGAAAAATAAAACTTTCTTACTTGAATTTTTCTGTGTAGTGTTTTTTTTTTTTTTTTTTTTCCATTACAAATTATAGGTGAAGAGACAGTATAGTGTTTTTTATCCTTAGGCTCTTAAGGTGGTCTTAATGATCCCATATTACAAATCAGGGAAAAGGAAATAGATGAGAGATTTTGTGTAAGTTTCATGAACTTAGCATGTAAGTAGTTATTAACAATCAATGAGTAAATATTTGTGGAGGTAGGATGCCAGGCTAGGTGGCTTTGGTTAAAGTAAGAAAATAGAATTTTTTTGTAAGATATGTACATTTTAGTTAATACAATAAAAGTCATGGCTATTGCATGTTGACCGACAAGGATCAAAAGCCACGTAGTTTTTGAGACAGTTTGTTCTGGTAAATGCTATAGTAACAAAAGGCTATTTTCAATTAGAATTTTGCTCGTGATATTGTTTTGAGCTTATTAATATAACAAGATTAAAACAATTATGAAAACCTGTAAAGCCGCTTTTTTTTTTTTTTTTTTTTTTTTTTTTTTGGAAACCGTGTTTAAAATACAGGACTCAGGGAAGACATTACCTTTGTAAATAGACTTACTCAAGAGATTAATTTTCTTTTGTATTTGCTGCCACCATATGGCAGACTAATTCTATTACCATTTCTGTTACATGCTGTAGAACATAGCCTAAAAATAGTATACCTTTAATATTTTCTGATGAAGTTGATTTGTTCATAAATAATTTTGACAAAAGAAGAAATAACAAATTTTTATGTTTGGAACTATAGCTAACGTTCCTCCAACAGAGTAGATAGCATAGTTTATATCTTGTAACATTTTAGAACGCATTACCACAACAGTAATTACTATAACAAAGATGATTCTTTGTCATAGCAATGATGACGATTTTTTCAGAACAGTAAGAAATGTGTGGGTGGGTGCAGTGGCTCACTCATATAACCCTAGCACTTTGGGAGACTGAAGCAGAAGGATCACTTGAGCCCAGGAGTTTGAGACCAGCCTGGGCAACATAATGAGAACCCACCTCTACAGAAATTATTTGAAAATTATGGGTGAGGTGAGGCACACCTATGGTCCCAGCTACTCAGGTAGCTGAGGTGGTAGCATCACTTGAACCTAGGAGGTTGCAGCTACATTTTGCACCACTGTACTCGAGCCTGGGTGATAGCACAAGATCTTGTCTCAGAAGAAAAGAAAGACAAAAGAAATGTGGTTGGCAGCACACTTTTATGTAGGGAATGTAATTCTGACATTTGTTCTTTGTAGGTCATTGCACATGAGGATTATGGCTCCATAATTTTTTAGGCCTAATTTGATTTATGTGACGATAAGCCATTTCACTAAAATTAACTGGTGGGAATTTTATTTTTTATCCTGGGACAAGTATTGTATAAGAATATGTAATACTCTTTATTACATAAGAATTAAAAAATAGAAGCAACCCAAATATTTACTTTTAGGAAATAGTTAAATACAGTATTTTTGAATGGAATGTCATGTTCAAGGTGTTGTAGAAGAATATTTAAGGACATGGGTAAGGTCCACATTAAGTGGGGAGTGATGGAGAGAAGCAAGTTACTAAATAATATGTATATATTATCCTATCTATTAAAAAAGTGTTTGTACGTGTATATGTAATTACCAGAGTTTTCTTTGAGAGATATTACAGTGATTTCTTAAATTTTATGTATTACTAAAATGAGTTTGTTATACATATTCAAAAAATGTATAGATCAAGTATTTTAAACCTTTTGTAGACAGTTTCTTAAGACATTCCCATGGATAAATAATTACTCATTCGTAAGTTGCTGAATATGTTATTAGTGAATATATTTGAAAGGTGTGTGTGTGTGTAAGATTTATGCGGATGACTTGTTGCTAGCAATTCTAAGAAAACAGTACCACTTTTTACGTCTCTTCTAGGAAGCCAATCCTGTTTAATATATAAAGAAAGCCTTTAAAAAATGTTTCGTTACACAGATTAGTATTTTTTTCTTCATAGAAGGATAAAAGTGAATTCTGAATTAATAAAATCCAAAGTAAGTTTTTGAATATTATCTAAAAATTCCATGTTTTCTCAAGGTACTAGTTTTTTATAACATAGCTGTTAATGTCTAGGATCAGCGTATTCTTTCTTTTGATATCTGTTTTTTGCTACAGGCTTGTGATTGGAATTGAAACAGTACAACTGCCTCCACCAGAGGAAAATAGTATGGGAATTCCTATTATGGTAGGTTATTTTCTAGTAGTCTCTTCCAGTAATATAGGCAGTTCTTGTAATTTGTCAGTTTGTTGCTGTTTAAGCCTCCTTATAACTTAGCTTTCATACATAGCTGTATGTGAGCAAATACTTAGCGTCAGCCATAAAGTCCTTTATTGTACAAACATTTATAGTAGTAGGCCCTGTGTTAGTGGAAGACTTAGTATAGCAGTTTAATCATTCAAATAGATTTTCAGTGGAGGAAGCTTATAAATATAATTTAAGATCTCTGTCATGGAGAAGAAAATATTAAACAGCTGAAAATAACAGTATTGCAACTAGTTTTTTTTTTTTTTTTTTTTTTTTTTTTTGAGACGGAGTTTCGCTCTTGTTACCCAGGCTGGAGTGCAATGGCGCGATCTCGGCTCACCGCAACCTCCTCCTCCTGGGTTCAGGCAATTCTCCTGTCTCAGCCTCCTGAGTAGCTGGGATTACAGGCACGTGCCACCATGCCCAGCTAATTTTTTGTATTTTTAGTAGAGACGGGGTTTCACCAGGTTGACCGGGATGGTCTCGATCTCTCGACCTCGTGATCCACCCGCCTCGGCCTCCCAAAGTGCTGGGATTACAGGCTTGAGCCGCCGCGCCCGGCCTTGCAACTAGTTTTATTTTGTCCTGAAATACTAATAAATTACTCGAGGTTTTCAAACTTTGGTTTAACTGTATGCATCATTTTGCTCATAGCTCATTCTCTTACATGTTAAATGATTGTGGTGCACACTTTAAATATTAACAGCTATCCAATAATCACTGGGGAACCTCATTATTTGAGTGACTCCTGTGTTTTTAATGAAAGTAGTTTTTTAAAAAACATCTCATAAACTCCAGGTATGTTGGACTGCAGGCACTAGTGAAGACAGTATAAGCTTGTTTGATATCATTGTTAGTATTTATTAGGCTTATTTCAGATTCAAACTTTAAAAAAATTTTTTTTGTAGTTTTCATTTTTTCATATGCAAACATACTGAAATTTTTTTTAGAGTACAAAAGGAGAAAATTATGGTCCAGTAATTGACTATTTTGCCATTACGCTTTTTGTTAACTGTCTTATGATCCCAAACAGTAATACCATTTGATATCAAGTAGACTTGATGTAAAGTTGCTTCAGAACAACAAAAAAAATTCATCCTTACTGGGTTTTTGTAATAGTATGTTTTTAGTTTTATTAAAAGTTTTGGGGTTTCGTTTTTTTGTTTTTTCCTTTGCAACTAGGTCTCACTGTTGCCTAGACTGGAGTGCAGTGGCATGATCAGGGCTAACTGCAGCCTCAACCTGCCGGGCTCAAGTGCTCCTCCCATCTCAGTCTCCTGAATAGCTGGGACTACAGGTACATGCCACCATGCCTGACTAATTTTTGTATTTTTAGTAGAGATGGGGTTCACATGTTTCCCAGGATGTTCTTGAACCCCTGGGCTCAAGTGAACTGTTCACCTCAGCCTTTCAAAGTGCTGGGATTACATGTGTGAGCCTTGGTATTGAACTTTTTAATTTTTTCTAAAAAAGGAGGTGATTCAAAAGCTGTTTTGTTGAAAACTGAAGATTTTATTCATCTGTTTTCTGATATGTTAGGAGTAGATTATTAGGAACACACTGCCTGGTTGTTTCTTCAAACTGGAGTGAATATGATCACATTCAAGATTCATGTTCCCTTTAGAAATTCTGAATTCTTTATGAAATACACTGATTGTGAATCTTTACCTGGCCCTTTTCAGGAAGGTCTAGATTACATACCAAATGATCACCTTTTTAAAAAGTACATAGGATGACTTGTGTGCGATGGCTGTTGGTAACCAGAGTTCCATTGGAAATTTACCCCCTCACACACTTTTATAAACCATTTTTTATCCTATGCCTTAATAAAGGCTTTGGATGAATATGAACAATGCTCCTATTCTAATTCTATTCTCAACCAAGCATTTGGATAATTGGTAGCAAGATAGAAAAACAAACAAAAAATGCCAACTTAATACAGTAAGAGCAAGATTTCATTAAGAAAATGGTAACAGCGCCGGGCGCGGTGGCTCAAGCCTGTAATCCCAGCACTTTGGGAGGCCGAGGCAGGTGGATCATGAGGTCAAGAGATCGAGACCATCCTGGTCAACATAGTGAAACCCTGTCTCTACTAAAAATACAAAGAATTAGCTGGGCATGGTGGCACATGCCTGTAATTTCAGCTACTCAGGAGGCTGAGGCAGGAGAATTGCCTGAACCCAGGAGGCGGAGGTTGCGGTGAGCCGAGATCGCGCCATTACACTCCAGCCTGGGTAACAAGAGCGAAACTCCGTCTCAAAAAAAAAAAAAAAAAAGAAAATGGTAACAAACATTAGATACCCTCAATATTATATAGTCAGTTTACTTTTTCTTCCTGGAATGTGTGTTGGAGAAAAGGCAGAGTCACAAATCATTTAGCTAATTTTGCTGTTAATAACTGTATACATTGTAATTATCATCTTTTACCACTGGATGGTGCTTTTGCATTGGTTACTCCAAACCCTTTCTGAATTTACGTAAGGGCACCATTTGAAATTCATTTAAAAAACAATGAAATTAAGATAATGGTGTAGTTTAGTCATACAAATAGGCAAATTCAACTGAGTAAAACATAAGTATCACAATTTACAAATTAAGTTTTTGGGTTTTGTTTAAAAAAAAATTCCTCTATGTGAATGAAATTGGTTAAGAGCTAAGTGTGCCTGTATTTTCTAATCTTTTGTTGTTTATAGAGACGCAGTCTCCTTAATGTTGCCCAGGCTGGCCTCAGACTCATGGGCCAAGTAATTCTCCCATCGCAGCCTCCTGAGTAGCTGAGACTATAGGTATACACAACTGTGCCAGGCTCTGTGCTGCCATCTTTTATTATCACCTTAGAAACATTTTATTGTTGTTTTTGCCTTTTTTTTTTTTTTTTTTTTTTTGCCAGAGTGTCTCTCTGTCACCAAGGCTAGAGTGCAGTGGCATGATCTTGGCTCACTGCAACCACAGCCTCCTGGGTTCAAGCGATTCTCCCACCTTCAAGCGATTGTACCACCTCAGCCTCCCGAGTAGCTGGGACTATAGGTGCACACCACCACGCCTGCCAAATTTTTGTATTTTTAGTAGAGATGGGGTTTCACTATGTTGGCCAGGCTAGTATTGAACTCCTGACCTCAAGTGATCCACCCGCCTCAGTCTCCCAAAGGAGGATTGGGATTACAAGCATGAGCTACCACGCCTGATTTTAAAACATTTTAAATGTATTGATTGTTTTTAGGTGGTACTATCATTTACATGTGATCTATACAAAGCCACAATTTCTTAATTTATAAGATTAAAATAAAGGTTTTTAAAGTTGTCTCTGATGATTATTTTCTCCTATTCGGTAACCGTTCAGACTCCTTTACCTGAAGTCTTTTTATTTCACAAGTATTGTTTTCAAATTCTGGTTTTTTTTTTTTTCAGCTACCAAGTGACTTTTTGTTAGGTATCTTGCTTAAATGAGTTGAGTACTTAGGTCTGTAGAGTTTATTTGTGATTGTAACAGATTATGGAGCTCTTAATTCAGGGAAATAATCTTATTATAAGAAAACATTCTCTTTTTCTTTTAAAGATCAAAATAAAACAGACTCCAGAACATCAATGTTCCTTAACAACTTACGCTGAGGCCTTGTTTCTCCAGTCTGGTCTGCTGTTATTTCCTTTTCTATTCTTTGAAGGGTTATTTAGATAAAAATAAAGTCATAAAAACAAGCATCTTAAACTACCCTTTTCTGTAGTCTGCTCTTCACTTGCTACTTTATAGCTTTTGAGTTAGAAGTTTAGAGGGTATTGTAGTTCAGCAAGTTTAAAGTCACAGTAGACTTCGTCTGCCTTTGAGGCTCGAGTTTATAGGAGTTATGGATTAAATGACTAGCTTTGCAGATTTGCTTCTTGACAGTGAATCTTCACACAGGCAGTGTTTAAGGTTTAGTCTTAATTCTTAGAATGTGAACTTTGTCATGTAACCACTCTAGACCTTATTTTTCTTAACCTATAAAGTAGTAATTTTGTTTAGCCAATAAGGTTCCTGGCTAAGGACAATGTTACTTAGGGGGATAAAAAGGAGGAGAGAACAAATTACTCATAATCCTGCCACTGACCTAACTCATCTAGTGTTGATGCTAAAAATGAAAAAGAAAAAAAAAAACCTCTTCTATTTAATACAAGATTATTTTGTGTTAAATACTGCAGTGTTGTATTCTATATAATGTTTTTTAGTGTATCTCATGTTTCAGAAATTCTTTAAAGATTTTTTTTAAGTATTAGATACAGTTTCACTGTGTGAAATATAAAATCATTTTATTCAACATTTAAATATTCAATCTTTTGTTATAAATAATACCTCACTAAAATCTTGATATGTAAATTTTTATAAGCCTCACGTTATTTTCTTATGTGTACATTCTTGCAAGTAGAAATGCTAGCTTGAAATTTCAAAGACTTATCAATGATATTGATAGCTGTTGGCAGGTTTCTTTTCCTCCCTGAGAAGTTGTCCTAGTTTACTGTTTCACCATCCTACATGGCCTGTGGGTTAAACTAATTGTGATAGCCTGCTAACTGTTTTCTTTGCCTTTAGTATCACCTTATTTTTAGGTCATCCTTGACAGTGAGTCCTTTAAGATAGAAGTTTTATTTAGTAACTTTTTGGCTTAAAATTCTGTAGGTTAAAGTGTATTTATTTACTTTGTCATTCAACACCCTTCATGATTTGGCTGCTGTCTAATTTTCCACCTTATTTTATGCAAACCTACTATACATTTTGTGGATGAAGAGGTGGGAGGGGCATGTGCTAGGCAGAAGGAACAGCGTATGTAAGGGCATAGCTGCGTGAAGTGGCATTCTGCATTTGATTTGCAACAAGCACATTGATGTATGTGAAACTTGCAGGGTGGTGGAATTCTTCAGTATAGTGTACTGGAACAAAATTTAGTTGACTAAATAAAAGTAGACAACATTTTATCTGTGATTTAGTGAAGTAACTGGTAGCATAGAGAATTGCTAATCAGGACTTTTGGTTACAAACAGCAGAAATCTTACTCAAATTGGCTTACATGCAAAAGTATATTTACTGGCCAGGCAAGCAGAGGTAGGTCTAGGACTTGGTTACAGTGGGTTTCCCATCCACCCCCATTCTTTCTTTCCTCCTATGAGCAGTTTTTGTTTACTGGGATTGTGTTCTCACAATCCCAAAATAAAAGAGAGTATCTTTCCCTGGTAGCCTTGGCAAGAAAGTAAAGTCCTCAGGAAGACATTGTCTAGTTTCAGTCATGTGTTCTTTCCTGACCTAGACATGTGGCTAGGGATGGGTAGTACTCTGGTCAGGCTTGAGTTTCTTGTATGTCTCAGGACCAGAGGCTGTCCTTAAAGGAAAGGATTTGTATGAAAGTACTTGTGTCTGCTGCAAGGATGTATGAACTTAGGAGGAGAGTCAACAGTTGAAAGACTAGTTTGGAGGCAGTTATGATAGCTTGGGTGAGAACTGAAGTGGGTTTGAATTAGGTCACCTGGAAGAGAGTTTAGGAAGACTATGTAAAATGCGTAGAACTTGGTGACTGACTAAAAGTGGGAGATGAAGTAAGGGAAGGCTACTGTGTGTTGGGCTACCTCGTACATGGGAATTACCAACATGAGACTTAACCAACATGAGAAATCAGAAAAAGAACGCTTTGGGGAAGTGGACTACTGATGATAAGTAGAATTTTGACCTGAGATTGTCTAGAAAGAGATTAAAAGCAGCTGGGAAAAAAAAAACAAAACAGTATTTAAACGATGGGTAGAAGAAAAGCCAAGTGAAAGGGACCAGAAAAACAGGTGAAAATATTATGAAAGCAACAAGAAGATAGTTTAATAAAGGTCATTGCTGCTCAATATTGTAGCGTAGTTGAGAACAATGATGATTTTATAATAAAAAAGTTACCATTGGTGACCTTGTACCAATTTCATGTGATTGCTGGAAAGCTAGATTGCAGTGGGTTGAAACAATTAAAAACGAACAAAAGGAGTGTTAGTTTGGTAAAGAAACGGGAAAGCTTTCTATAGGACAAAATAAAGGAACAAGTTTAAACCAAAACTCTCTAAGAAAGGAATCAGAATTGAAAAAGTAAGGTCTATAAGAAGATAGGTACGGCCTTGAATGAACCTTTTCCTCTACAACTATGAGGTCTTCCCATTAGACTGCAAAGTCATGAAGATGTGACACCTGACATGAAATAAGTGTTTAATAAATGAAAGATGACTTTTGAATAAATGAAAGATCATAGGGCAAAAATTGAAAATACAAATATATTTGAAGATAAAGCAGAGGAAAGTTGACAGGATTCATCTTTGTTTACTGTTTCTCTTCTCTGAGGTAGAAAGCCAGGGGATAAGGCCTCTCTAACTTACCTTAAAGCAGGCGTCCCCAAACTTTTTACACAAGGGGCCAGTTCACTGTCCCTCAGACCGTTGGAGGGCCGCCATATAATGTGCTCCTCTCACTGACCACCAATGAAAGAGGTGCCCCTTCCTGAAGTGCGGCGGGGGGCCGGATAAATGGCCTCAGGGGGCCACAGTTTGGGGACGCCTGCCTTAAAGCATTGCTGTGAGGAACCAATGGGAGGATTGATGTGAAAACGAATATTCTTAAACTAGGAGGTATTGGTCAAATGGAAAGAAGTAATAATTATATTTCTGGCATCTTAAATTCGAATAGGACTTTAAATCAGTTGATATTTGGGATATTGGTCAGATGAAGGGAAGTAATACTTCTATTTCTGGCATCTTAATTTTGAATAGGACTTCAAATCAGTTGATATTTGGTTCTCACCAGCTCGAAAACCCCATTTGCTTCCTTAACAACTGCTAATTTAACATCTCTTAGGTATGTGTATGGGGGAAGAGCCAAGTGTTGGAGGCAGATGGGTCTGGGTTAGAATCCAACTTTCCCTGTTGCTTAGCCTTGTGCTTTTCAGTATTTGATTTGTCCAACTCAGATTTTTATTTGTTAAATTGGGATTAAAAACTAGCATGCAGGTATGTTGTTACAAGTAAGTGAATGCACACAAAGTGCCTACAACCATAGTAGCTCTTCAGGCTACCTGGGATGTTCATCCCTGCCCCATATGAGTAGCCAACTATTATCTTATATTGAAACATTTCATCTTTATGAATGTTATGAATCTTTATGAATCTTATATTGAAACATTTCATCTTTCTCTTGGTTATTATTCATCGATTTAGCTTTTTATCTCTAAAACTATGTGTTTGTCTTCACAGTGACTTCAAATATTTTAAAGTTATGATGTTCTCCTTGGCCTCTTTTAAAACAACGTCTTCAGCTTTATCAACCCTTTGTGAAATGGTTTCTAGATTATGCATTATACTAGCTGCTCTTGCTGAATGTGTTCTAGTTTCATTACTGTAGTGGTAGTCTGCCTGGTGTCTAGTAATTAGCCTTGCTTTTCATGGAGAAGGAAAATGAGATTAATAGGAAACATTTTGGAGATGAAACTGTCATTTAAACAGGTCAGAATGAAAGTGTATTTTACTATTTCATATTCTAAAGTATTTTCTTATGTTTGACATTTTTCTCGTATGTCCATGCATTTATAAAATGATTTCCTTTAGTATTTTAAGATGAATTACTGATTGATTTTTTCCCTTTAAAAAAGTCCAGAGCCTGCTAATGTATTCCAGTACAAATGTGTTGTGATTAATTCATAATGGTGGCAAAATTAAACTACTGTAAGAAAATGTCAAGGTTGAATTTTTCTGTGTAATACATAGCATACTGTTGGTTGTCTACTGACTGGTGATTACCCTCTTCCTTCTTGCATGCTTACCCCCAGTTTTGTTTATATGTACATGTCTGTCACACATGACTTGGGGAAACCCTGAATATTTTGAGCTAATCAGGGTAATCCTATTCTGCCTAGTAGTGATTTGTTAGGGAAGGGACATGTGATCAAAGCCTGGCCCTTTGCATGTCAGGGAAAGTCAGCTCGTGGGGCTTCTAGGAATCTTCCTTATACCTAAAAAGGAAGACATAGAAGGATATTCGCACTTCCACTGCATGACAATATGTGTTTAATAGGATGCCATGAAGTATAACGGTTAACATGTGGCTATGCAGGGAGTTGTCCTAAGGTCCTTAGTGAGTCTGACAGAGGAAAAAGCTGAAAGGCGCTTAGATCACATGTGATGGCATTGGATAACTGATGCAATTACTCTAAAGCCTCTTTATTTTCATTCTTGATGTTTGTGATGATAATCCCTTTGTTTAAGCCAGTTGAGAATAATGTTATTTTATACATTTTTAAAATTAAGGATAGCCCTAATATTAACAAATGTATTTAATATTCTGTTACATAGAAAGTAGACACTTGTGGCCAGGCACGGTGGCTCACACCTGTAATCCCAGCACTTTGGGAGATCGAAGTGGGCAGATCACGAGGTCAGGAGTTCGAGACCAGCCTGACCAACATGGTAAAACCCCATCTCTACTAAAAACATAAAAATTAGCTGGGCATGGTGGTGCTCACCTGTAATCCCAGCTACTCAGGAGGCTGAGGCAGGAGAATGGCTTGAACCCTGGAGGCAGAGGTTGCAGTGAGCCGATCACGCCATTGCACTCAAGCCTGGGCTACAGGGCAAGACTCTGTCTCAAAAAAAAAAAAAAAAAAGAAAGAAAGAAAGAAAGCAGACACATGTGGAAGGCCCATTAAGATGTCATGATGGGCCCGGCATAGTGGTTCATGCTTATAATCCTAACACTTTGGAAGGCCGAGGTGGGCAGATCACCTGAGGTCCATGAGTTCAATAGCAGCCTGGCCAAAATAGTGAAACCTTGACAGGAGAATCGCTTGAACCTGGGAGAGGGAGGTTGCAGTGAGCTGAGACCACGCCACTGCACTCCATCCTGGGTGACAGAGTGAGACTCTGTCTCAAGAAAAAAAAATGTGATGGTGGCAGCAGTGGTGGTACAGTGGTGAATACAGCTGCCTTCTAAGAGGTCATGATGAGCCTGTAATTTTAAGATCAGCTATATTGGGTTGAACGTTTTATAAGTGTTCTTACAATACTGAATGTTCTAAATATAAAACACAGATGCACACAAAAAAGTTCTGCAGTACATTTACTGATAGCAGATTTAACAACCTAGTTAGGAATGGGCTAATTATCTGTTCTTACAGGGGCCTCTTCTTCCCATTTAAGAAGTTCAAAATTGTCTGTCACTAAATGAGTTGACATTGTTTTACTCTGAATTAGCATGTTTACAAGCATGGCTTTTTACAAGTTTATCAAAGGCATGAAAATTTATGTATAAAAGAAACTCCACAGCTGAAACACATTAGAAAGATACCTTCCTTCTTTCAACAGAAGTTGCTATGTAAAATTACAGAACTCTTTGATAAAAGGAACTAAAGTATATGAAAAACGTTCTAACTCTCTGAGTCATTACTTGAATTTAAAAATAGCTATGGTCAGTATTTTTGTCTCCACTCCAATATGGTTCAGAAAGACATGAATCATTTTTGTTTTTTAGTATTTCCTGAATGATAGCCACTTTGAAACGGAAGTGATGTATGCAGTTGGGTTCAGTTTGTTTCTGAAATAACGAATGTACACTTCAGATACTGATCTTACTGTACTTTTGGGAATTCCTTGGACATCTCGCATAATTATTGCTTATAAATGTAAACATTGTGTAACCATAGCAACTAATTTTTTTAGCTGAAAATTTTCTCCCTTTAGCTCTTAAAGTACGGTAATTTCATACTGCATTTACTCTGGTGTCACCACATTGTGAAAACCAGAATGAATTGCACGTAATCTTTCCTCAGTCTTTTTTTAAGAAGGGCAAAAATTCAGCCTGTTTAAAAATTTTACATTCAACTGATTTGTAATATGAGGGCTAAATTGTCTTTGATACAGTTGCTGAACAATAATGAACTTTGCAAATAATAATGTAGTTAAATATCAGAGAATGTGTTTATCCTGGGCCTAATAGAACATAAGTCATACGTCAGGGATACTACTAATCACATATCTTAGCTAAAAATTTTACTAATAAGATTGACTAGGATATTTTAAAAAGTAACACAACTTTTTAAAAAAGACCTCTAAAATTATGAGTCCTTTAGCTTAATTTCAAACTACTTCTCAAGGTAATCAAAATTATGAAGAAAATAATCTAACTTTTAAAAGCATGACTTAAATACAGTACTACATACTTGCTTGCAGTGTAGTTTTTCTCCCTTTCTTCCTTAGTTTTGCCATATTAGATGTATTCTAGAAAACTAACCTGTGTTAGTTTGGCTTGTTGAAATTTTTTTGCTTATATTTTTTTGGAAGGAAATACTTAAGACTGAAATCTCAAAATAGTCATTTGAATATCAATTTAAACCTTAAGTCATATGTGTAACTTTTGAATCTACACTTATTCAGAAAAGTCAGTGAAACTTTGTGTTTTCATAAGAACATTAAGTACTTGTGTATTGGGAGGAGGAAAGGGAGCAACATCAGCATTCTTCTAGTCCCCCATTATAATGTTAAAATGTTACTAGTCTGCCTATCTATAAAAACCTTTTTTCCTTTGAGGTATGTACCTTTTGGCTAGGTGATCCTTCTATTTCTTGTTGCTATCATCTGTCAAATCTCGTTCCCCAGTTCTACATCTGGATCATGTTTGTGTGTCATCAGGTGATTTCATTTCTTTGTAGATGGCATTTTGGACATACTTAACTATTTAACAACCTCTACACAGCGGTCATCTCTACTTGGCTGTAGCCACCTCCACTTGGCTCTAACCACTTCAATGACCGCATCCTACAACTTGTCTCATCTGCTGCAATTATCTTTGCTTCTCTATGTTTGTTCTTAACTATCCTAGACACCATGAGCGATGACTTTTAGCTGCTGAACACACACTCATACTCATTTTCAACTTAATTCTTTTTCTTCTACCTGTTTACTTACCCACATCAACCCTTCTTAGAAGTTTCAAAGGAAGATTCCCTTTTCATAAGCGAATTTTCCTACCTCGAAACCACTCTTTCCTGCATCTTTGTGATTTTCCTTCATCAGTTATTCCTTTTCTTTCCTACACTTTTCCTTTCTGATAGACAAGTTCTTTAGCCATCCACAAAGTTAATCTTGATTTTAAAAAAGAAAGCTTTTTAAAAATCCTTTTTTGGCAATTGCCTAATTCCTTCTTCACAGTCAAACTTCCTGTAAAAACTTATCTCTGGTCACTACCATGACCATTTCTTTTATTAATCAACATCTTTAACAGAGAAAAGGGACATAAACTTAAAATACTAGAACTGAAAAGAACTGGAAAAATTATTTG
The DNA here is from genome assembly GCF_048565385.1 of Saimiri boliviensis. Taxonomy (NCBI): domain Eukaryota; kingdom Metazoa; phylum Chordata; class Mammalia; order Primates; family Cebidae; genus Saimiri; species Saimiri boliviensis. Next base: position 32,062,044 of record NC_133457.1, on the reverse strand, counting down.
ATCAGTTTCATTTTTTTTAACAGTAAAATGAAGGTACTTTTAAGAAAGTACAGATAGGTAGCTGACTTCTGTTAACTTCAACTTACGTAACCTATATGGAACCCTAATGTATGTGAGAAGGCCCCTGAAATAATTAGGAAAATTCAACTAAGTCCTAATGTTATTGTATGGCAAAGTGGTGTAACGGTGTATATTTATTGACTCTGGGCCACCATAACAACCCAAACCATGTACTTTTCCTTAAGACAGTAATAAAGCATATTATAGATTTCTATCTAGAAGAGTTAAACTTTAAAAAAAAAATGGTCCTGGCCGGGCGCAGTGGCTCAAGCCTGTAATCCCAGCACTTTGGGAGGCCGAAGCGGGTGGATCACGAGGTCGAGAGATCGAGACCATCCTAGTCAACATGGTGAAACCCCGTCTCTACTAAAAATACAAAAAATTAGCTGGGCGTGGTGGCTCGTGCCTGTAATGCCAGCTACTCAGGAGGCTGAGACAGTGGAATTGCCTGAACCCAGGAGGCGGAGGTTGCAGTGAGCCAAGATCGCGCCATTGCACTCTAGCCTGGGTAACAAGAGCGAAACTCGGTCTCAAAAAAAAAAAAAAAGGTCCTATATTATACAAAATGATAGTCACTAGCCAAATGTGGCTAGCTAATGTAACTCAGGAACTAAGTTCTTAATTTTGTTTCATTTTAATTTTAAGTTAAAAATGTTTATTAGAAAACTTTTCAATGTGTTTGGAACAACTTGTGCACATGTATCTACTTCCTCAACTGTAAATTTTATGAAATCTGAATACAGATCAGTTATATCCAATGAAAACAGTGTTTGTGTTGTGATATGCTGCAAGTGTAAAATGCACAACAAAATTTGAAGACTTTGTTAAAAATGTAAAATATCTGATACCTTTATATTGATTGCAAGTTGAAATAATATTTTGGATATGTTGGATTACATAAAATATTGTTAAAATTAATTTTACCTGATTTTTTTACCTTTTAAAAATACATTTATTACAATTAAAACTATATATATGGCTGTCCTTATGTTTCTGTTAGACCATATAGATCTAAGCTTTGGGTAGCTTAACAGTTATATGTTTTAAAGTATAGTTTTACATCTTCAACCATTTTCTGAAAAATGTGATACAGTTTTTATATGGAATGTTCTAACTAGCAGACCATTGATTTCTTTGACAAAACACTTTCCTATAAATAGAAAAATAACAATGAGGTTTATGGATAGTTGTGTTAAAATATCTTTTTCTTTCCAGTGGCGAGATCTAAGTGTAAAAATACCAATTTTTTAAGAGAATGGATAGTTAGGTATCTGTATATGTCAGTTACAATTAATATGCTACACTCTTTCCTGTGATGGACTTGGTGGCAGGTATAGTCTAGATCTTGGCCATCAATATATACTGTCTTTTAGTATCTTTTGTGTCTTTATCTTCTACTGGTTAGATTTTTGCATTTATGGCATGATACCCTATTTAAGTTGCATAAGGAGTTTGAAGATAATATATGACACCTTATAATTTTTTGGCATGGTATGTATAGTAGAGAGATGGATATTTAGTATTTGTTGAATCAGTGCTGTGGTATTTTTAGTGAATGTTTTAAAAAGTAAGATATTCTTGGCAGGGCACGGTGGCTTATGCCTGTAATCCGGCACTTTAGGAGGCTGAGGTGGGAAGATCACTTGAGATCAGGAGTTCAAGACCAGCTTGGCCAACATGGTGAAACCCCATCTCTGCTAAAAATACAAAAAATTAGTCGGGTTTGGTGGCGGGCACCTGTAATCCCAGCTGCTCGGGAAGCTGAAGCAGGGGAATCACTTGAACCTGAGAGGTGGAGGTTACAGTGAGCCAAGATGGTACTACTGCATTTCAGCCTAGGTGACTAAGCAAGACTGTCTCAGAAAAAAAAGTAAGGTATTCTTGTGAAAATTTTTTAGATAATTTCAGTGTACTGGACTGTAGAAATGAGCCAGATCTCACCATTCTTTATGAACTTTTCTATTCACCTAGTTGTAGGCAACTTTGGGATTACTAACATTTCATTTTGAAATCATGAAGGTAGATGCTAAGGTATGGGCTGTGTATTACAATTTAAAACAGACTTTGAGAACTTGAAATGGACCTTAGATAATGATATAACAAGTCATATTCTTCATTATATAAATTCGGAAACTAAAAATGGCCCAAATTGCTTAAATTCCAATAGGCACTGATTGCTTAAGTGAAAAACCTGGGAGGTTTGTGATTATCATCTTCTCCCTCACCCTTATATTCACTCTATTAACATGTCCTATAAATCCTATTTCTAATATATATATATATATATGTATATGTATATGTATATGTATATGTATATGTATTTTTACTTTTTTTGAGATGGAGTCTTGCTCTGTCACCCAGGCTGGCGTGCAGTGGTACAATCTTGGCTCACTGCAACCTCCACTTCCTAGGTTCAAGCGATTCTCCTGTCACAGCCTCCTGAGTAGCTGGGATTACAGTCACATGCTACCATGCCTAGCTGATTTTTGTATTTTTAGTAGAGACAGCGTTTCACCAGGTTGGTCAGGCTAGTCTTGAACTTTTGACCTCATAATCTGCCTGCTTCAGCCTCCCAGAGTGCTGGTATGAAGGATGTTACATTGGGGTTGCCATTTAAGGCACTGATTACCACTTGTGGAAATTTGTTTTTCCTTGTTTTCATTAAGCCAGGCAGACCCTGACTTAATGACAGATGAATGAAATACATTTTTATATACCAGAGTACAGTGAATTTGAGAGGGCTAGGGAGATTGTTAACTGCTTTTAGAGGGTGATTGTAGCTAACTGACTGTGACTTTTTGGTGTTTTTTGGTATTTATTTAGCACAGATTTAATAGAGGTTTTAAGTTAACACACTTGTGGATAATTAATATGGTCAAAAGAGTGGTTATATGACTGACAAAAGGTTTTGGTTTTGGGGCCTAGAACACCATTAATGGGTAATATTTTTTTGACCTCCCCCTGAGAGGGTTATTTAGCATAAAGGTTACATGAGTAAATAAATTAGAGTAGGGATAAAGGAATGTGGGGTAAATACAGTTAATTGGGGAAGATTTTATTATTTTAATTTTTACCCTATGACTTAAAGTTTAAACGTAAGAATTGGCTGCCTTTAGCCTGTTTTATAAGTCAATAATTTTTTTTGGCCTTTTAAAAGGTTAGAGATTGTATTTTATAAACTTTTAAAAATATTTTGCCAGCCACCCTGAGTGAATTCCAACATGCTGGGATTACAGGTGCGAGCCACCACGCCTGGCTTCTAAAATGTGTTTCTGTCTCTCCATCTGTGTGGCCATGTCCTAGTTCAGATCACCTACCTACTCTACTGGATTACTGTAGTAGTCTCCTAACTAGTCCTTTGGCTTCCATTCTTCTGCCCCTTTGATTTGTTCTTTATATCAAAGCCATATAATGTTTTTAAAGCAAAAGCAAATTATGACTTCCTTACTTAATGAGTTGTCAATAAAAAATACAAACTTTATAACTTGGTTTACAAGGCCTATCACATGACCATACTCACTTACCCGACTGATAAGATATTGTCCGTCGTTATTGCTTGTCCCAGCCACATGGACCACTCGTCAGTTCCTTGTCCTTCAGAAATGTTTTTTCTTCTAGAATTTATCACAGTTGCAGTCAATATTACTTATTTTTGTGTATGGTTCATTAGAACAAGGATTGACTATTCCTAATTTTGTTTCCTCAGCTTGGCACAAAGACTGGCACATAGTTTATGAATACAAGCTACTTCATGTATGGATGGATGGGGCAGATGAATGATTGGCTGACTAGATGTTACTGAGCCTCTGTTTTCCCATTTACAGATTTGTTAACAGTACCCACCAAATGGTGGCTGAAGATTGTTGAGAATATTTGTGATGACTGTTTCCATGTCTTTCTCTCTCCTCTGATTGTCCTTAGCTTATCCAGGAAAATATGAATTATTTCCCAGCAGATTTCTGGTCAGTTATTGTTTCTAGTACAGTATGTTACAGCTCAAGTTTCCAACTCATTTTATTTATTGAAGATTTAAGTAGCTACATTGTACTGGAGTATGGATGTTGGAAGAAAAGGGCTAGAAGGATATATGCCCACTCATAGATAATTAAAGGAAGAGTAAGATTATCATTTAGAGTTAGGCTCAGCTCCAAGTACCAGAGATGCGAAATTATAGTGACTTAAACAAGGCAGGACTTTTTATTTCTCTTTAACATAAAAATCAGAAAGTAGACACTCCAAGGCTTGTATGGCAGTTCTGTGTGGCAAAGTCCTCAAAGACCCAGCTCCCTTCTAAAATCATAGTTTCACTACCCTAGACTATGATCCTTTTTTGGTTTAAGATAGTGGCCAATCATCTGTGTTCCAGGAAGCAAGCTGAATATGCTAGATGGCCTTTAAGAAAGTTTTCTGGGAGGCACACAACACCTCTACTTAAGATTTTGGTCAGACTTTTTCATGTGGCTCCTAGCTGCAAGAGAGCTGAGAAATATAGTCTTTATTCTGTGAGGCTCTGTACCTGCCTAAAGCTGGAATGGAAGCCTGGAGGAATGGACAAAATACAGATCTTTGCAGAAAACATACGTAATATAAATATGTGCTAACAATCTGCGGTATGCAGTACTATTAATATTGGAAGGGTTAACAATATACTGATTACCAGTATAACATACCAGTGGGATCAAACCACTTGAGATCTTCAAACAGTATTGGTTATTAGCCATTTTGGCATCATGACTGCATAAAAATTAAATAAATGGCCTGGATCATAAATATATTACATGCAGAGAGTTAACTCTGATCTATTATGAAGATTGTGAGTTGTGTTTTAAATATGTAGTGACTTTCTTGCAGTGGCTCTAATAATCACATAGATAGTTGCATAGATTCTGGCCTGTATAGCCTAGAAAGCAGCTCTTCCTTGATTTCTCCCTACTCATGTTCTACCTCATTTTCTTTTAACTTTATTCATGAAACTTTTTTTCCCTAAAGTATATGGATAGAGGAGGCATAGCTCAAGAAGATTGGTGAGGATCCTTGATCTGTCAGAAATGTTTTCTGAAACGTGGTTGGAAGCCACTTCCTTACCATCTTTCACCACAAGCTTTTTGTTCTTGAATACTCAGAGACCAGCTTGTTACTTGGCGCAGAGTTGCCACTTAATATACCGAGAGTAAAGTATTCCATTCTATGATAATGAATATGGAGTTCACAGATGTATAAGAGAAAAGGTGAGGTTTAGGTTGGATCTTGATGCAGAAAGGAAAAATCATTTGTGTCAAAAAAAGAAATTCTGGTTAGGAACCCAAAAATTCTCTTACAGTAACTTGCTGTTTTTCTAATAAGTAAAAACATTTAAGCCAGCTTTACCATTATGTGATTCTTTTAATAGTAGGAGTAAGCTCTTGATAGGATACATTTTAGTATAAAGAATAAAAAGATTATAAAGTTGTCAGAGTTGAACTCGTTAGCTTATTAAAAGCTTAATCTAATATGGCCTAAAAAATAAGTACCAAAGAAAGAAAAAAAACCATACCCGCTTGATATTTCTCAAAGTGGGAAAAAATGTTGAGCTTATAGTTTACACAATCTTTATCAGTAATTTTTTGTCAGAAGTACTTTCTCCGTTTCTAATTTCTTAAATATTTACTTGTCTCCTTTTCCTTGACGATGTGAGTTCCTTGAAGGCAGGGGCCTGTCTTATTCAATAGAAGAAGACCCAAGACAGTGCTGCTAATTTAAATAATTTTTCTTAGTATTTCTCTTAGTATTTTTCTTATTTGCTTTTGATTTTATAATGTACCATAGGCTAATACTTTCTATCCTTTTGCCCAAAGGAATTTTACAGTCTCTAAACTGTAAAATCCAGTAAAGGTACAGAATGGAAAAACCTGTAGTCTTTCTTGCCTAAGTTTACTGCTCCTTCTCTGCAATTAATGCTTAGTATGTGCTTGTCTAGTTACTAGCGTCTTAAAGGAGCTTTTAGCAGACTCTCAAGGCACCAAAAAAAAAAAAAAAAAGTTTGGGGACCTAGCGACTGAATGGGATCTCCAGACACTAGTCTGAATTACCTCACTTGCACTGGGTTAAGGGGAGGGGAAGTTTAATAGCCTTTGATCCACTCACTGGCTTCCCAAGGGATATCATTCAGGTATCCCAGATACCCATAACAATAAGGTTCACAACACTATGAAGTAAATTCTGTTAATATTACTTAATAGATGTTAAAATGAACACAGAAAGGTTATTAAATGAGTAGCCCAGGATCATAGAGTTAGGTTGGTGGAAAGCCTGGATTAGAATTTAAGGCAATTTGACTACAAAATAGCCTACATTCTCAAGCACTGTACTATTAGTCTATTTCTCCTAGATAAAACTCTCTGCAGGTTATTTTCATTTTATAAGTGTCAAGGAATTTAGGCTCAGGGAATTTAAGTAGTTTGCTTAAGGACACACTTAGCAAATGATGGAATCAGAATTGAACTTGAGGTGGGCTGACTCCTGAGCCCTTAGTTTTAACCATCTCCCCATACCTTTGTTTTATATCCTGTCAACTTCTGAAATTTTAATTGTTGACTTATTAAATGTATGAAATTTACTTTGTTGCACCTTAATGTCTCCTATATTTTCTGGTTAAAGTATATGTATACTAACACAACCCCACTATTCTTGTTTATAAATTTCCAACCCTGTCAGAATCTTGTGACGATAGAATTCATTTCAGTGAACTTATTTATAGGTGGGAGAAAGTGGAAGGGAACTATGTGACACACTCCCTGCCTTCTAGGAGTTTGCTTTCTGGCTGGGAAAGACTTAAGTATGGAGGTTGACCTAGAACAAAAAACAGGATGTACCTGCTTAAGTCTTAAGTAGGTGAACTTACGTAGTAGATACTTTGGAACAACTTAAGATTGTTAAGATAAAAAGAGATTTTGCTTTGGGGCTCAGGAACCCTGAAGGTGAAATACAGGATATTGTTGTTGTTTCACTTTCAGATATTTCAAATATTGCAGTATTTTTGATGCAGTCGTGTGGAGATGGATAACATAATTAATATTTTAAATATTTACATATCTTTAATGTGTTGTAAAAGTATTTTATATATTTAAAAATATGACTAATGAGTTGTTAGCATGTTTTAATTGGTACAAGTATGTTAGAGTTATAGCTTCTTTCATAGATTGGTATATTTGATAGCTTTCAGTGGTTCTTGTTTTCAATTCTGACTTTCTTATTTGTATCGTGCTGGGTTTTTTTTTTTTCCACCTCTTTATGGCTTTAAGACTTGCTCTGAAGTACCCATTTAAAATAATTTGTTTATAATATTGTAATAAATAGTATGTTCCTTTGTTACCTAAACTTTACACAACCTTTATAGGTTACCTGTTTGTTAAGATCACTTTTATAAGCTAGTACTATAGGTTGCAAAGATCTGGAGATAAGCAGGGAGAGAGAGTGTGTCTGTATGTGTGTGTACTCAGTGATAGCAGAATAGATTAGAAAGAGTATGTGTTTAAAATTAGATAAAGCTTTATCAATTTGCACAACTTTGGGTAAAATACATCATTTCCGAGTCTGCTTATTACCACTGTAAGCAAGGTTATTGCGTTAAATAAGAATGTGCAGCACCTCGCATATCACAAATGTTCAAAAATAACTCTTATGTTTATTAATAAAAATACTAGTTAATATGAAGAAAACAGAATGAAGTGGGACCATGGTATTTTCTTTGTAAGTTTTCTCTTGAAAAATATCCCCCATGTTGGGTAAACAGAGAAAGGAGGGGAAAAAAACACTCTGAATTGACTGGTTTTGACATTTATTTGTGGGTTTGGGTAATTTATAGGGAGGGAGACTCTTTGCATTACCCTTTGCCCTTTTGACATAGGTAATTCAGGACAAAGGACACTTTTTTTTCATGTAGCTCTTAACAGATTTTTAAGGCTTTATTCCCTATACAAATGGGAAGGTAGATTATTTTATTTCTTCAGTGAAAAATCAAATGATTTATATAATTTTAGAGTTAGGATTTCTACATTCTGAAATTTTTACTTTTCCCTTTCACATATGAATCAATGATTGATTAAATTCACCAATTTAGAAATTATTAGACAATCTTAAATTTCATTTGTTTAAACTTTTTGCATTCTAAAAAATAAAATACATCTGGCAGATTAAAACTGATCTTGGCAAAAATACAAATGAAACAATTTCATGGTTTTTATAATCTCATAAAATATTTCTCGATCTTTAAACCTCTTTTATGAGTTCACTGTAGGCATATTCTTATCGCAACTGTCATTATAGGGTTAAACATTTGCTATATTGTGACACACGAAAGTGGTTAAGCCAAGCACTTAAGCCGTTTGGAATTGTTTACTTGCTAAAACCACTGTTAGTCAGCAGAGGCAGTACACCAGATTTCCTTGTGGCTTTTAGTGGAAAATGTTAAAAGCACACTCATTTTTCAGTTATAGAATTTTTTTAGTTTGATCTGGATTAGTCACAGAACTGGCATGAACCTTCTAATTGTGAAGGCTGTCCAAATGCACTATTTTTTTCTCCTGCTAGAGGAAGTTACATCCGAACAGTAGCTCAGATCTCTGGTAAGTGTAACATGTGAGCATTACTAGGCATTTCATCCTGCGGGTCTGCAGTCTTTGCTCTTCAGACTTGCTCGGTTGGCATGCTTCTGTGGGACCGATACTGAGGTTCTGTAGATATTTTTTAAGGACCTACTCATTTGGGGATGTCAGAGGTGTTTTGTAAGATCATCTGAGGAACACGAAAGCATCTGAAATCTACTGAAAAGGATAACTGTAGCGGTTTTCACAGTGGAAGGAAACTATATTGGCAAAGAGGCAGATGACTGAATAAAGTAGTTGGCTCAAAGAAGATGCACAGTCTGCTGTTTTTTCCTCTGAATGAAGACTGTTTAATGGAAGCTGTATTCATGTGGAGATCAAAGGAAACACTGGAATGATAAACTACTAGGTTTTTTTTTTCTACCTCTTTTTTTTTTTTTTTGAAGAAAACAAAAAGCCTGAAGCAGTAATTTGAGCTCAAATGCCTTCTAATTCCTTCACAGCCTGCTTGTTCTATTAGGATTCTCCACTAACACTGTTTCTGCCTGGTGCCTATGCCCTTTTGCTGGAGCAGCCACAGACAACTGCCTGATGGAGAAAGAATGAACGTGCTGCCTTGCTTATGCTCTCTATGGAAATAAAGCTAACTGTGTTTCTTCTATTATATGGGAAATCTGGATTAATCAAGCTGTATTCTAGTACCAAGAATCCTATTGTCTCTTGTGGTCTGACTCATCACATGTAAATGTACTGCAGCTTTGCTATTAATGCAGAGTGGTTTTTTTTTTTGTTTTTTTTTTTTTTGTTTTTTGTGTTTTTTTTGCCCCTTTCCCAAACACTGAAAGAATTGTAAACCTCTGAGCTTCATTTTCAGGATTTGTGCTGAGCTCTAGATCTTTTTTTCTGTGAATAGTATCTGCATTAAACCAGTGATGCTGAAGAAATGAAGACAAATTAGAAGTGGAAACAGAATAGTGAGATTTTATTTTTTTATTTTCAATTATAAGCAAAACAGCTACTGGTTAACTCTATGACCTTGCAGGCAAGAGTGGGTATTGCTGTGATTATCTCTGTCACAGCAGTTGTTTCTCATTTCATTCTATATTATGTGGTGTTGTGTCACCAAAAACAATGATCGTTTTGTGCAAGTAATTTTCAGAGGTAGAGCAGTAAGACTATTTTGGGAGGGGAAAAATATTTTTAAATGATCTTGGACTCAGTTTTAGTTATTGATATGTTGGTGTGAAATTTCTTCTTAAGTATTGCAGTAACCAACAGAAATAATAGAATTTAGTTATTTTTAGGAAGTTACAAATTATGTAGTCATAATTTTAAACTTGTTTTTCCAATAGTACTTATTAACTTAAAAAGAAAAAAACCCAGCTGTGCTGTTCAGAGAATGTTTGTAAGTGTTGTACAGAAGAGGAGGAAAAACTGCTTGTGCTCTTCCAACTGTGACTTTTATCACATAGCTTGGAATTTAGCGTTTTAAAAGATCGAATGAGTCGAGTGTGTATTGTTGTTTTGGAGGAGGTAGAAGATGAATCTCCTGCATTCATTTATAAATTGCCACAGGAAAGTAAATCTCTACATTCTCCACCTTCTGGAAATGTATTGGTAAGATATGTAAGTTTATGTGTTTACTATATTCTACTCAACTAGTAGTGTAAATCTTGTTTTTAAGAATAGATGTAAGTTTCCACTAGTCTCTTTACAAACCCAAATTAAAGAAATATGTGTGTAAATATGATGAAATAATATTTTTGTATAAAATGCACACTTTTCATTTTACTTTTTCATATGCTGAAATAACATTTTAGTCTTTATTAATTTATTAAGCTCTTAAAAAGACTTTAAAAATATTCTGAGAATTAGTAGTTATGGCAACCACGTTTCTGTTTTCATTTTGTGGTTTCAGAAACTGATGTAACAAGAATCAGGAACTCTGCATATTTTAGGAAAGGTTGACTACTCCCATCAACACCAAGGCATGGCCTTTTCTGTAATAAATTTTATATGAAAAAAAATCCTAGAAAGGTTTTTATGAAATTCACTCTTTATCTTTTACCTTGGTTTTAGTGCTGCTGTCAACTGGCTCCTTGTTTGACTAGTACAGTATACCTTATCGAGAGGCTGTATCGTTAAGAAATTCTTTTATTTATATATGTATGTGTTTGTCTTTTCAAGTTATTTAAGTATCTAGTATTTTTTCGTCTTTGATTAGTGGCTGTTTTCATCAACTGCCAGATTTGCTTTCTTGGGATTTATGTCTTTATACATGTAATGCTAATCTGTGTAAGATAATCTGATGCCCCAAACAGACCTTTTCAAAAGAGGTTTCCTTCATGGGCTGGAAATTGCTTAACAAGTTTCTGTCCCACAAGTAGATGTTGATGTCACATTTGTATTTGGAAGTGTCTTTCTTTTTGTGATGTATACAAACAAAAGGCTTCTACTTATAAGAAATAAAATCTGGTTATGTTTATTGTACCTAAATTGGGTCAAACTGAATGGATTTTTTTTTTTTTTTTTTTTTTTAATGAGGACTTCCCCCCCCACCCCCTGCCCAAGGAGGAATCCTGTACTTTGGCATGATTTGGTTTTATGAAACTTATGGCTAATGTCAAAAAGTGATTATTGCTACAGGGAAGAAAACTTGTAGATTGAGAAGCTATGTATACATAACCTTAGTCATCCCACATGGATGATTCTAATGTTTTTATTACTCTCTTATATTTTAGCCATCACTGGTACAAGCTATATTTAACGGAGATCCCGACGAAGTTCGAGCACTAATATTTAAGAAAGAAGATGTTAACTTTCAGGTAAAACAGTTAATTCACTGACACCAGCCTTTGAAACTACTTTTAAAAATTCTTTCCTAGAATTGTGATTTTTATTTGTAAGACATTATTCTTTAACAGTTGTTTTAATTGAGGGCAGAAAGATACTGAGGCAAAAGGGAAAACCTTGGGCGTATACTGAGGACAGTAACTAAAAGTGCAAGAGTACTAGAAGCCAGTAGGGGTCTTTTGTTCTCCCAGCTTTTACTTTGAAGTTTTCCAAACACAGGAAAGTTAAAAAAAAAACACTCTGACTACCCATATACTTTTCACTTGTGTTTAGCATTGATAACATTTTGCCACATTCGCTTTCTCTATTTATTAATATACAACTTTTACATATGTGTGTATTAAGTTGCAGAAACCATGATACTTCACTATTACATACTTAACTGTACCTTTCAGATGAGTATTATTTTATTTACATATAAGATCACATTTGCTTTCTGTAAATAATGATGGTGAGCATTTTACAGTGACTGTTGTAATTTCTGTCAGATTAGTCTTTCAGTAAAGTCATTGAAAAGTTTTCAGACTTAAAGAGATAGTAGTATATTCAGTGCTGACATGTTGGACAGTTTTAGAAAGAGTGGATATATGGATAATTTTCTCTCTCTGTATGTTTTTTTCAGTGGCCAGTATTTAGTTTACTAAATTGTAGCTAAAAGGACATTACATAATCTATCACAATTACATCCACTAATGTATATATTTTTACCAGAAACAAATGAACCCCTGAGATATGGAGGGGGTGAAGAGTCATATGATTCATAAAGTCACTGTGGCAGCACCAAACAGATGACCTAGAAATGATTGTGGTCCTAAGAAAGCATCTGTTGCAAGCTCATTTTTAACTCTCTTCTTTCCTCCTTTTTTTAATACAATACTGCTATGACAACTTAATGTTAGGTAGATACCAAAAGGTTTTACCTTATTTTAAAAATATGGATTATCTGAGTAGATTTGAATTGTTGGCTAAAACTTAATTCTAACATCGGGTAATGACTAGAATGCTATCATTATATTTTTTTCTGAAGCTTTTTCTAAGTGAATTGCCTTCAAGTTTATATATAGTTGGAAACATGCACCTAATTCAGGATGGATGGATGGAATGATTGATGGATTGATGTATTTAGAGACAGCATCTGGCACTGTTGCCCAGCCTACAATGCAGGCACGGTCTGCCTTGCTGCAACCTCCGCCTTGCGGGTTTAAGTGGTTCTCCTGCCTCAGCCTGCCAAGTAGCTGGGATTACAGGAACCTGCCACCATGCCTGGCTAATTTTTGTGTTTGTATTAGAGACAGGGTTTCACCATGTTGGTCAGGCTGGCCTCAAACTCCTGACCTCAGGTGATCCGCCCACCTTGGCCTCCCAAAGTGCTGAGATTGCAGGCATGAGCCACCATACCCAGCCAGAATTTATTTTAAATGGAGCGTCTGGTTGCTTTACCCGGGGTATACTGAAGAGTATGCATTTCTTAGAAAATAGCTAACGGGGTATAGATGCGTGAAAAGGTGGAAAACATGTTTTCTGTTTTGTTTAACTCTCAAGATTTTATTGTGTTTTGGTTTTATTTTATTTATTTATTTATTTATTTATTTTTATTTTTTTTGAGATGGAGTTTCGCTCTTGTTACCCAGGCTGGAGTGCAATGGCGCGATCTCAGCTCACCGCAACCTCCGCCTCCTGGGTTCAGGCAATTCTCCTGCCTCAGCCTCCTGAGTAGCTGGGATTACAGGCATGCGCCACCATGCCCAGCTAATTTTTTGTATCTTTAGTAGAGACGGGGTTTCACCATGTTGACCAGGATGGTCTCGATCTCTCGACCTCATGTTCCACACACCTCGGCCTCCCAAAGTGCTGGGATTACAGGCTTGAGCCACCGCGCCCGGTCCCTTGGTTTTATTTTAATAGTACTAACAAATACTACCTCGGTGAGCAAGTTTCGACTATAATTTCATTTACCAGTGCTAATTTACCCATCATTATAAGATTATTATAGCTAACATTACTTTTATGTTATATTTAATCAGTTTATCCTAAATTTAAAAAAAAAATTCAGAGTCGTTGAGAGCATCAGTTCACTCATCAGTAGGTCTTTTTGAGAGTGGCTCTTTGATACAGAGGTTTTAACAGTGATACAAAGGCTTTAACAGCAGCTTTTATGATTGCTTTTAGGCCATTTCTCTTGTAGCCCTTTCTTAGTAGTTGAGAGCATTGTCTTAATGTCAAGATTTGTTAACTTTTTGGCCATTCTTTGAATTTAAGGTGGTAAATACCTTCTGATTCTGTTTGATAAGGAATTATAGGGGGTTTTAAAAAGCAATAGATGTTAAATTCACTGACTACTTAATAGTTAATAAAATATTTTTAAGCTTTTTGTCAGTTTTCCAAAATGAATTTATTTAAATAAGTATTTGGAGAATGACATTGGACTTCTTGAAATTCAGTTTTCTCTTAAGGTTTTTGAGGTTTTTATACATTTTTAGAATGGATATAAGTTCAAATTTGTTTCTGTACCACTACATAGTCATTATATAATCAGATAGGTTTCTTTAGTCACACCCTAAAGTTTTGAATTTTGTAGACCACTAAATAGCACCTTTCTTAGTAACACACGGAATAGATTTTTCTTTTTCTTTTAGTAGGTTTTAAAAATAAAATGTGCGTATATAGTTGGTGTCTGTATTTATGGGGTACATGGGATGTTTTGGTACAGGCATGTAATGTAAAATAATCACATGAAGAATGAGATACTCATCCCCTCAGGCATTTACTCTGAGTTACAAACATTCCAATTACATTCAAATTATTTTAAAACGTACAATTAAGTTATATTATTGACTATAGTCACCCTATTGTACTATCTAATAGTAGGTCTTATTCTATTTTTTGTACCCATTAACCATCCCCACCTCCCTTCAACCCCCGCACTCCCCCGCCCCCCGCCACTACCCTTCCCAGCTTCTGGTAACCATCCTTCTATTATGTCCATGAGTTCAGTTGATTTGATGTTTAGGTCCCACAAGTAAGTAAGAACATACGATGTTTGTCTTTCTGTGCCTGCGTTACTTCAGTTAACGTAATGATCTCCAGTTCCATCCATGTTGTTGCAAATGACTGGGTCTCTCTTTTTTTGACTGACTAGTACTCCATTGTGTGTATGTACCACATTTTCATTATCTATTCATCTGGTGATGGATGCTTAGGTTGCTGCCCAGTCTTAGCTATTGTAAACAGTGCTGCAGCAAACTTGGAGTGCAGATATCTCTTTGATATGCTCATTTCCTTTATTTTGGATATATACCCAGCAGTGGGATTGCTGGATCAGATGGTAGCTCTATTTTTAGTTTTTTGAGAGACCGCCACACTGTTCTTTATGATGGTTGTACGTCCCCACCAATGGTGTACAAGGGTTCCCTTTTCTTCACATCCTCACCAGCATTTGTTGTTGCCTAACTTTTGGATAAAAGCCCTTTTAACTTGGACGAGGTGATATCTCATTGTAGTTTTGCATTTCTCTGATGATCAGTGATATTGAGAACCTTTTCATATGCCTTATTGCCATTTGTGTGTCTTTTGAGAAAATGTCTTTTCATATCTTTTGCCCATTTTTGATCCGATTATTAGGTTTTTTCCTATAGAGTTGCTTGAACTCCTTATATTCTAGTTATTACTCCTTTGTCAGAGGGGTAGTTTTCAAATGTTTTCTCCCATTCTGTGGGTTGTCTCTTCACTTTGTTGATTACTTCATTTGCTGTGCAGAATCTTTTTAACTTGATGTGATCCCATTTGTCCATGTTTGCTTTGATCGCCTGTCCTGTGGGCTATTGCTGAAGAAATCTTTGCCCAGACTAATGTCCTAGAGATTGTCCCTAGTGTCTTCTTGTGTTAGGTTCAGTTTGAAGTGTTTAATGCATTTTAATTTGATTTTTGTGTATGGCAAGAGACATGGGTCTAGTTTCATGATTTTGGATGTGGATATCCAGTTTCCCAGCACCACTTATTGAAGAGACTATCTTTTTCCAGCGTATGTTCTTGGCACCTTTGTCAAAATTGAGTTTGCTGTAGGTGTTCGGATTTTTGGGGGGGTTCTCTATTCTGTTCTATGGGTGTATGTGTCTTTATGACAGTACATGCTATTCTGGTTATGATAGCTCTGTAGTATAATTTGAAGTCAGATAATGGGATTCTACCAGTAGAATGTTTGTTCTTTTAGCTTCCGGTAGCTTTGGCTGTTCTGGGTCTTTTGTGGTTCCATATAAATTTTAGTATTTTTTTATTTCTGTGAAGAATGTCATTGGTATTTTGATTGGTTGCATTGAATCTGTAGATTGCTTTGGGACATTTTAACAGTATTGATTTGTTCAGTCCATGGACATGGAATATTTTTCTACTTTTTTTGGTGTCTTCAATTTTCTTCATTGATACTTTATTGTTTCCATTATAGAGATCTTTTACTTCTTTGGTTAATTTCTAAGTATTTAGTTTTATGTGTGGCTATAGTAAATGGGATTGCTTTTTAATTTCTTTTTCACATTGTTCACTGCTGGCATATAGAAATGCTAGTGATGTTTGTATGTTGATTTTGATTTCTGCAACTTTACTGAATTTATCAGTTCTAGTTTTCTTACAGAATGTTTAGTTTTTTCCTGACAATAAGATTATATCACCAATAAACAAGGATAATTTGACTTCTTTCTTTCCAATTTGGATGCCCTTTCTATCTTTCTCTTGTCTGATTACTCTAGCTAGGACTTCCAGTGCTATGTTGAATAACAGTGATGACAGTGGGCATCCTTCTTGTGTTGCAGGTCTTAGGGGAAAGGCTTTCAGTTTTTTATCATTCAGTATGATACTAGCTTGTTGTATGTGGCTTTATTATGTTGAAGTATCTTCCTTCCATATCCAGTTTTTTGAGGGTTTTTACCCTGAAGGGATGTTGAATTTTTTATGAAAACTTTTTTCAGCATCAATTGAAATGATCATATGGTTATTATCCTTTATTTTTTTGATATGCTATATCATGTTGTGTGTTTTGAACCATCCTTGCATCCCAGAGATAAATCCCACTTGATCATGATGAATTATCTTTCTAATACATTGTTGAATTCAGTTTGCTAGTATTTTGTTGAGGATTTTTGCATCATTATTCGTCAGAGATGCTGGCCTGTAGATTTTTGAGGGGTTTCATTTGCTTGTTTTGTTTTTTTTTTTTGATGTGTCTTTGTCTGCTTTTGATATCAGGGTAATACTGGCCTTGTAGAATGAATTTGGAAGTAGTACCTCCTCTATTTTTTAGAATATTTTGAGTAGGATTAGTATTAGTTCTTTAAATGTTTGGTAGAATTCATCAGTGAAGCCATTGTGTCCTGGCCTTTTCTTTCCTAGAAGCCTTTTTATTATAGATTTGATGTCATTACTTGGTATTGGTCTGTTCTGGTTTTGGATTTCCTCTTGGTTCAGTCTTGGTAGGTTGTATGTGTCTAGGAATTCATCCATTTCTTCTACATTTTCCAGTTTATCAGCATATGGTTGCTTATAGTAACCACTAACAAGCCTTTGGATTTCTACAGTGTAAGTCATAATGTCTCATTTTTTATTCTGATTTTATTTGGATCTTCTCTTTTTTTCTTAGTCTGGCTAAAAGTTTGTCAGTTTTATTATTTTTTTTTAATCAACTTTTTGTTTCCCTAATAGATTTTTTTTTTTTTTTTTTTGAGACGAAGTTTCGCTCTTGTTACCCAGGCTGGAGTGCAATGGCGCGATCTCGGCTCACAGCAACCTCCGCCTCCTGGGTTCAGGCAATTCTCCTGCCTCAGCCTCGTTCCCTAATAGATTTTTAACAAAACTTTAATGTAAAAAAAAAAAAAAGTACACATTCAGTCTGGGTGCAGTGGCTTACGTCTGTTTGGGAGGCCGAGGCAGGTAGATCACAAGGTCAGGAGTTTGAGACCATCCTGGCTAACACAGTGAAACCCCATCTCTATGAAAAATACAAAAAAATAGCCAGGCATAGTGGCACATGCCTGTAGTCCCAGCTGCTGGGGTGGCTGAGGCAGGAGAATTGCTTAAACCCACAAGGCGGAGGCTGCAGTAAGCCAAGATTGAGCCACTGCGCTCCAGCCTTGGGCAACAGAGCTAGACTCAATCTAAAAAAAAAAAAAAATTATACATTCATATTATTTGATATGAGATGAAATCTTCTCTGGTATAAGTCCTGTAACATAATTTCACTAGCAAATACTAGAGTTTTATATTTGGAGGATTTTGGCCGCAGATATAATTGACTACCTGAATAAATAGAACTATTTTGCTTGTTTAATAATTTAATCTAGAGCACAGTGATTTAGGATTGGTTAAAACAGCAATGTCAGAGCTCTGAGTGAGCTTCTCTGTGAAATGCTTGACTTTCTCATAATAAAGAGATGACTGCTGCATTCATGTACTTATGAGAAACAACCAAAGAAATTGGAAAAGGGACTCTCCTGTACATTTTCTTTTAAAAACGGAGAAAGCATCTCTTCCAGAGTCCCCACAGAATTCCTTCCTAAGGTCCCATTGGTCACAAGACTACTCTTAACTAAGTCCAGGAAAGTAGAATGGGATTCACTTTTTGCTAGATCAGTCTTGGTTCATCACCTGGTTCATCTGCTGGAGCAGGAATAAGGGTTCAGTGGATTTTACCGAATATATTGCCATATTCAGGAGTAAATTAGGATTTTCATAGGAGGGAAGAAAGGGAAAATCATTGGATAGGAACCTTTCAGGGAAGGTGATTAGTTGCCTAAAAACTGTTGAAATAGCCAACTTTGGAAAAATAAGTCACCTGGATGTGGAAGAATCACTGTAAACCATAAAAGGGGAAATACAGTCAAACTGTTTAAAAAGTAGAATGGTAATGGAACATAAAGAACATTGGACTGTAAGTTGAAAGATCTAGGTTTTCATATCTTCTTAGCCTCATTGGCTGTACAAGTTGAGTGAATCTTGTTAACTTCAGCTCTCACTTTTTTTTTTTTTTTTTTTTTTTTTTTTTGGTCCATGTTTGGGGTTGCATTAATGATCTTCACAGTCTTTCCACACCCCAAATTCAGGATGCTGTAAAAATTCTAAATGACCTTCAGTGACCTTCTGCTTTTGCCCAGAAGCTTTCATTTGTATTTCTAGATTTATATGACCAAAATAATAAATGCCTTTCCCTAAGATTTACTAGAACTTAATGCCCTGTTGTGGAACACAAATAAGTTACTCTGAAATATTAATGATACCACATTTTAGAGGAAAACCTTCTTTATAAGAAAATCATTTTCTACAAATATAAATTGCTTTTTCTTAAGATTGAAAAACTTGGTGTATATTGTAGAATTTAACTTTTGAGACAGACATAGGCATAAGCCATTTTATGTTACTCATTTTAACTTGTACAGCAGTTTTGTAAAATTCACGTTAATGTTTCTACTAAAATTCACAAAAATTAACGTTCTGCAGAATATGTAAGTATAGCAGAATGGGAATTTGAACCCTTGTCAGACTTAATAGTAACTAGAGAAATAAAGCATATTGTTGAGAAATATTTTTTCATCTGCCAAATAGTACTATAAAGCAAAATAGTACAAAAATGGGGTTTTCTCCCTAAAATAGTTATGTCTGTGCCCTATAACACCTGCCTTTTAAGCTGTGCTACAGAGATAATCCTAATTTTGATAATACGAAGTGCTATTAGATTTTAGCATGGCAAACAAGTGATGAGACAAGACACGAGCCTCCTTCAGTGCCGTATTTTTTTCGGTAGATAAAAATGTCAGAGTAGTATTAAACCAAGAATCCAGCCAAACTGTTTTTAGTGTCTAAACATAGGAAGGCTAAGATTATGAGCAACCCTTTTTAAACTGTAAAGAGCTGATTTAAGAGCTAAGCAGTAGATCTTAGATGTAGCATATAACTTAATATTTTTGAAAGTGCTATCTTGTATATTCTGAATTTAGACTTTATTATTCAAAAATGAATCGCAAAAGTAGTCTTCCAAATTATTATTATCCCTTAAGCATTCAAAACTGCTTTCTGGGGTCATTGAAATGATGTTTATTTTACTTTTTTCAGATGAAGTGCTTAGCAAATAAACTATTTTCTGAAAATTAGCAAGAAGCAGTCTAATCCTCAAAAAGTCTTTTTTAGTGGCCACATGTTGCTTCTGCTAACTGTCGCTGCTCCAAGCTGTTGATGTTTCTGAGCTCTTAAAATCTCTTCACTCATTACTTGAGGTCATGTGCGCACTCTCTGTCCTAAAACCACATGTGTGTACATGGTTTTCTCTTATAGCTATTCAAGTAACTTAATGTTGGAGCCCACAACCCTCCATCCTCATCTCAGTTGTATCTCTCAAGCTTTCAGCTAGATTGTATAGAACATGGAGTGAAGTGGGGGCAGGCATGGGAGAAGAACCAACTCAGCTTCCTCCCAAGAGAGAAATGACACCTCTCTCCAGCTGTATGTAGCCAGTGCCTCTAGATTCCAGTTTCAGATCTGTAAATTTTCTTCATCAATGTTGAGGTTTCTCCGAAGATCCATAACTAAATATATGTCCTGTGTCACTGTGACCAAATGATTACTGTGGTGGTCCTGAAACAAAGATATTATCCACTGGAACCAGCAGTTTTTGGAGGTTCATAATACAGAAATTTTTTTGTATTCTACTCAGGTATTCATTTTTAGTAAGCATGTTATATATGAGTTCTGCATTTTCCTTTTTCATCCCTAATATATTTTGGAAGTCAGTCCATATTAGTCAATAGAGACTTTCCTCATTCTTTATAGCTGTATTTCATTGTGTATTTCATAGCGTAATTTATTTAACTAGCAGAACTAGTTCCCTCTTAGAGGATATTTGGGTTATTGCTAACCCTGTTCATTGGTAATAAATGGGATCTTTTCATCAAGTTAACAAAAATTCTACTTCAGTGGACAAGCAAAAACTTTTAAATGTTTGTATTTTTTATCTTTTATTAAATATATTATTTACAGACTACCTTTCCTCTAGGTTCAGTGTTTAAAGCAATTTTAGTGCATATGTTTATATGAATTGAAGGTAATTACTGACGTTTTCTATAAAGCTCAAGTATCAATACCTACATACTCAGAAATAATGCTGATGATTACTTCTACAGATATTGATAGTTACATGGTATAGCAAAAATACCATAAATTGTGTCCTAAATTTCATACTGAAATGAAGTAACTTTGGTCTGAAAAGTCTCAGCTAATGTCTTAGTCTATTTTTAAAACACTTTTGAGATACAGTTGATATATAATAAACTGCATATATGTAGAGTATAAAATTTCCTAAGTTTTAATACATGCATACACCTATGAAATCATTTCCACAGTCAAGATAGTTAAGATTCTCCTATGGCTCCCAAAGGATTCCATTTGCCTCTTGGGAATCCCTTCCTCCTTCCTCTCCCCTGATAATTATTGACCTAGTTTATATAAGTATAATTTTGTTTTTTTCTAGAGTGTTATATAAATGGAATTACACAGTATGTCATTTTTTTGTCTAGCTTTTTTTTTTTTGGTAATAGATTTTGTGTTATAGAGCAGCTTTAGGTTCATAGCAGTGTTGAGAGGAAGGTACAGAGATTTCTTATATACTTTACTGCCACCACTAATGAATAGCCTTCCCCATTTGTGACTGACTTGACCTTTCTCTTTGGCTTCCCTTAGCATTTTTTCCTTCATTTCAACCCTGGTGAATTTGCCAATTATGTGCCTTAGGGTTGCTCTTCTTGAGGAATATCTTTGTGATGTTCTCTGTATTTCCTGGACTTGAATGTTGCCCTACCTTGCTAGGTTGGGGAAGTTCTGGATAATATCCTGTGGAGTGTTTTCCAGCTTGGATTCATTCTCCCTGTCACATTCAAGTACACCAATCAAGTGTAGATTAGGTCTTTTCACATAATCCCTTATTTCTTGGAGGCATTGTTCATTTCTTTTTACTCTGTTTTCTCTAACCTTGCCTTTTCATTTTATTTCATTGAGTTTATCTTCAGTCTCTGATATCCTTTCTTCTGCTTGATTGATTTGGCAATTGAAACTTGTGTATGCTTCACAAAGTTCTCGTGCTGTGTTTTTGAGCTCCATCAAGTCTTTTATGTTCTTCTCTAGGCTGGTTATTCTAGTTAGCATTTCGTCTAACCTTTTTTCAAGGTTCTTATTTTCTTTGCATTGGTCAGACCATGTTCCTTTAGCTCAAAGAAGTTTGTTATTACCCACCTTCTGAAGTCTGCTTCTGTCAATTGGTCAAACTCATTCTCCATCCGGTTTTGTTCTCCTGCCGGTGAGGAGTTGTGATCCCTTGGCGGAGGAGAGATGTTCTGGTTTTTGGTGATTTCATCCTTTTTGCGCTGGTTTCTTCCCATTTTCGTGGATTTATCTACCTTTGGTCTTTGAAGTTGGTGACTTTCAGATGGGGTCTCTGAGTGGACATCCTTTCTGTTGATGTTGAATCTATTTCTGTCTTTTAGTTTTCCTTCTAAGAGGCCCCTCTGCTGCAGGACTGCTGGAGGTCCACTCCAGACCCTGCTTGCCTGGGAATCACCTGTGAGGGCTGCAGAACAGTAAGGGTTGCTGCCTGTTTCTTCTTCTGGTATCTTCGTCCCAGAAGGGTACCTGCCAGGTGTCAGCCAGAGGTCTCCTTTATGAGATGCCTTTTTGGATATACAAAGGTCATGGAGTCGCTTGTGGAGGCAATCTTCCCTTAACAGAGCTCAAGTGTTATACTAGGAGCTCTGTTGTTCCATTCAGAGCTGCTGGGCAGCGATGTTTAAGTCTCCTGCAGCGGAACTCACAACTGCTTTTCCCAGGAGCTCTGTCCTGGGAAGGTGGGTCTTTATAAGTCCCTGCTGCCTTTTTTCAGAGATGCCTTGCCCAACAAGGAGGGAGTCTAGTCACTGTCTGCCTACAGAGGCGTTGCTGAGCTGCTGCAGGCTTTGCCGAGCTGCTGTATAAGCTTCCTTGCAGCTTTGTTTACACGGATAATGTTAAAACTCCCTCAGTAAAATGTTAGGACTGCCTCGGTAACGGCAGACGCCCTTTACCCAACGGAGCTCTACCGTCCTGGGTCAAGCTCATACAACTGCACTGGTTGCAGAAACCCTCAAGCAATTGCGTTTGAGATTGCGGGTCTTTGTGGTGGTGGGATCTGCCAATCCAGATCACTTGGCTTTCTGCTTTCAGCCCCCTCTTTTTCAGGTGAACGGGCGGCTGTCTTCCTGGCTTCCAGGAGCCAGTTAAAACGGCCGCCCAGATTTGTGCGGTTTTTATGCTGGACCAGCCCAAGGCATCGGCTGAAACAGCCGTGCTAGAAAGCCGTGAGGTTTGTCAGCCCCGGAATGTCCTGATCTGTGGGGCCAGTAAAGGCCACAGGTGAATTGCAGTGTCTGAACCATAGTGCCAGAGTGGCTGGAAAAGCCCCCAATGGCCTCCATTGGGTCGGAGGGGCGGGTCCTCTGGTTTGTTGCATTTCCCCGGTAAGGCAGCGCTCCACCCTGCTCAGCTAGCCCTCCTTGAGCTACAACCACTGTCCAACCAGTCCCATTGAGATGCATCTGGTACCTCGGTTGGAAATGCGGAGATCGCTAGCCCTCTGTGTTGCTCTCGCTGGGAACTGTGCTCCGGATCTGTTCCTTTTCTGTCATCTTGGCCACTACTCTTCTGTGTGCTTTTTTTAATGGTTGGTAGCTCATTTCTTTTAATCCATTGTCTGAATGTACCACAGTTTATCCATTCATCTACTGAAGGGCATCTTAGTTGCTTCCAAGTTTTGACAGTTATGAATATAGCTACTATAAACGCCCATGTGCAAGTTTTTCTTGGGACATATATTTTCAGCTTCTTTTGGTAAAATCAAATAACATGATTGCTGGTTCCTTTTCTGCCATCTTGGCCACTCCTCTTCTGTGTGTTTTTTTTAATGGTTGGTAGCTCATTTCTTTTAATCCATTGTCTGAATGTACCACAGTTTATCCGTTCATCTACTGAAGGGCATCTTAGTTGCTTCCAAGTTTTGACAGTTATGAATATAGCTACTATAAACATCCATGTGCAAGTTTTTCTTGGGACATATCTTTTCAGCTTCTTTGGGTAATATCAAATAACATGATTGCTGGATCATAAGGTAAGAGTATGTTTAGTTTTGTTAAAAACCTGTCAAAGTGGCTGTATACCAGTGTGTATTTACAGCAGGTATAGATGAGAGCCTCTATTGTTTCATATCCTTGCCAGCATTTGCCATTATCAGTGTTCTGGATTTTAACCATTCTAATAGGTACATGGTGGTGTCTTACAGTTGTTTTAATTTGCATTTCTCTAATTACATGATGTGGAGCATCTTTTCATGTGCTTATTTGCCATCTGTATATCTTCTTTGGCAAAATGTCTGTTAAAGTCCTTGGTTCCTTTTTTTAAAAAACAGGGTTGTGTCATTATTGTTTGGTTTTAAGATTTCTTTGTATATTTTGGATAACAGTATTTTATCTGATAGGTCTTTCGCAAATATTTTTTCCCAGGCTGCCTTTTCATTCTTTGGCAATGTCTTTTTTGGAGC